>NC_057403.1:16227090-16527090 GCF_019320065.1 Cervus canadensis | reverse complement strand
ATCTAAATGCTCCAGAGTCTTGTGTCTCAAACTTAGATCTTAAATCACTAGCAAGTTAATTTTTGTGTATGCTGTAAGGTAGAGAGCTGTATTCATTTCTACACTGCTGTAACAAATTACCAAGATCACAGGATTTAAACAATACAACTTTATTTTCTTACAGTTCTGGAGGTCAGTAAACCAAAATCAGTCTGAGTTGGGGTAAAAACATGGTGATGTCTGGGCTGTATTCCTCCTGTCTTTTAAATTTTATTTTTAATTTTATTTATGTATTTAAAAATTTATTTTGCTGTGTTTTTTCTGGAAGTTCTAGGGGAGAACCCATTTCCTCACCTTTTCTAGCCTCGAGAAGCTGCCTGCATTCCTTGACTCGTGGCCCCCCCATCACTCCAGTGTTTGCTTCCATTGTCACATCTCTGGCTCCTCTGCCTCCCTCTTTCCCATGTAAGGACTCTTGTGATTTCATTGGGCCCACTGGAATAATCAGGATAATCTCCCATCTCAAGATGAGCTCCTTCGTCATGTATGCAAAGTCCCCTCTGCCGTGTGGAAGCCAACACAATCTCGGGTTCCGGGGATTAGGACATGGACATCTTTGGGGGACCATTATTCTGCTGACCACAGGGTCTCATTTAATTTTCTTCTCTTATCTCTCAGCTTATTTGCCGATTAGCTATCCTTTCCTGGCTCGTCTATGGTAGGGACTGGCAAACTACAGTCCACGGGCAGAATCCCACCCACCGGCTCTTTGTAAATAAAGTTTGGTCGGAACACAGGTACGCTCATCCTTATATCCTAATGTGTTTGTCCGCCTTGGCAGCACAGCAGTAGAGCTGGGTAGTGGTGGCAGACCCTGTATGGCCTGCAAAACCTAATAAGATATACTGCCCGGCCCTTTACAGAGGAAATTTGCCAACCTCTGAGTATACAGGTGGGGAGCATCTCCTGACGGGGCCTTGTAAGCACAGGTCTGTTTCCGAGCGCTCAGTGCCCTCCGTCCAGCCTGTTCCCAAGCCAGCATCACCAGCCTCGTTATGACGGCTGTGTAATCATTCTTCCAATGTGGACTTGGCTTCTTTACCTTTTTTTTTTTTTAACCTATATGTTGTACAGTACTATTTCTAGACAATATTTATTTGGCTACACAAGGAGATAGTGAAGGACAGGGAAGCCTAGTGTGCTGCAGTCCTTGGGGTCACAAAGAGTAGGATACGACTTAGCGACTGAATGACAACCAGGTCTTAGCACATGGGATCTTTGATCTTCATTGCAGCTTGTGGGATCTAGTTCTCTGACCAGGGATTGAACCTGGGCACTCTGCATTGGACACATGGAGTTCTTAGCCACTGGACCACCAGAGAAGTTCCTTGGCTTCTTTCTCTTGTTTTTGCAACTCTTTGGCTGGTGTCCACCCCCCTCACTAGACCAGGTCTGTCTCGTTCACTGCCCCGTTCGTAACACCCTGTGCAGGGCTCAGCTCACAGTACCTGCCTAACACATGTCTGCAGAATGAAGAGCAGCCCACTGTTAGCCCAGTCTTCCTTGTTTTACAGCAGGAGAAACGGGCTCCAACAGGGGAACCATCTTTGCCCAAAAAGGTGCTTGTAAAGGCCTTATAATACTCCCATTTGGGGATCCCCTGGCAGCCCAGTGGTGAGGACTCAGCACTTTTACTCCAGCAGCCTGGGTTCAGTCCCTGGTTGGGTAACTAAGATTGTGAAAGTTGTGCAGTGTGGCCAAAATTAAAAAAAAAAAAAAAAAAACTTCCCATTTTATAGATAAGGCATCTGAGTCCAGAGAAATCACAAAACTTGTCTGAGGCCCCGAGGCTCTTAAGCAGTGGGTCAAAGATGGCTCCAAAGCTTGGGCTTTTTAAAAATGTTTACACTACTGGTAGCACACCCTTTGTGCTTGCTTTTATGATTTAGTATACTGTGGGAATTCTTCCATGTCAGTACATGTAGAGCTGACTTTCCCCCCTGCAGCTACCTCTTCCATTCTGTGGCTGTACTATAATTCCTTAGCTGGTCCCCTATCAATGGGCACTCAGGTTATTTCTCATTTTTGGCACTGCCATTGTACTGCAGTGAACATCCTTAATCTTATCCTTTTTTCCCCCCCAAGTGCTAGGATAAATTCTTAGAAGTGCAATAGCTGACATGAACATAGACTCATTCAAAGTTCTTTATACCTATATTTGGGGGTTCCCTGGTGGCTCAGATGGTAAAGAATCTGCCCACAGTGCAGGAGATCCGGGTTCAATCCGTGAGTCAGGGAGATCCCCTAGAGAAAGGAATGGTTACCCACTCCAGTATTGCCTGGAGAATTACATAGACAGAGGAGCTTGGTGGGCTACAGGGATCCATGGGGTCGAAAAGAGTCGACACGACTGAGCGACTAACACACACACACACAGTCAATGGCCAAAGTGGAGGCACTAATTTAAACTCACAACAATAAGGAGAGCTTGTCTCCACACACTCCTCAGCAGCACATAATGCTAGCAGAACTTTAACCTTTGCCATATGAATCGGTGGGGGGGAAACCAGAGCCAAGAGCTTTCTAACCACACCTCCAGGTCCATGGTTTGGGACTCTGCAAACTCTTATGGATGACACTTTCCTTTCCCCCAAACAAGGGATTCCTCTGCCTCTAAGTTCGAGTCCAATGCGGGGGCAACTTCCCTTCTACCTGGAAGAGGCAAGTCCATACAGCCTGGCTTAGAGATGCCACCTCTTTATTGACTGGGGCTGGCAGCAGAGGGAGCCAGTGAGCCAAGAGGAGCGCTCACTCCCGCTCCCCGGGGCTCTCAGCCTGGTGATGGCTGCGCTGGTGAACGAGTAGGAGGCGTCTCTGGCCAAACGCCTGGCCACAGCTGGAGCAGCGGTGCCGCGCGGTGGCCTGGCTGCCCGGCGCAGTCGGGGGGTCATGGCACAGGCGATGGGCCGCCAGTTTGGAGGGGAATGAAAAAGCCTTGGGGCAGTGAGGGCAAGGATAGGGGCGGGCGTCGGTAGCATGGTGCGTGTGGCGGTGGGCCGCCAGCTTGGAGGGGTAGCAGAAGGACTTGGGGCAGTCGGGGCACGGGTAGGGGCGGGCGGGAGCGTGGGTCCAGAGGTGGGCTGCCAGCTTGGAGCGGTGGCCAAAGGCCTTTGGGCAGTGCGGGCACGGGTGCGGGCGGGCGCCACTGTGCGTGAGGCGGTGGGCGGCCAGCTTGGAGGGGTAGGAGAAAGCTTTGGGGCAGTCGGGGCACGGGTGGGGGCGGGCGCCGCCGTGTGCCAACCGGTGCGTGGCCAGCTTGGACGGGTACGAGAAGGCCTTGTCACAGTCGGGGCAGCGGTGCGGGCGCTGGGGCGGGGGTCTCCGGCGGGGTCGGGAAGGCGCCCCCGTGGAGGCAGCGGGCCCTGGAACAGACTGGCTGGGCTTCTGCGGCGGGCCCTGGTCGGGAGCTAGGGGACAGGAGGATTGGTGGGCTCCAGAAAGCAGCCAACACCCTGAATCTAGACCAGACTCCCCCTCGTCCTTGACATTCTAGTGTATCTGGACAACTCCAGGGTCATACTGAGGTTCCCCAAATGGCTTGATCCTGCTCCTCACCCACTGCCATGCATCCTCCTAAGGCAGGCTCCAAAAAGTTACGTCGCTGGAACCTCAGACCTAAGCTTTCCCAAAGCCAGTAAAGTGTCCGTTTCCAGTATCCTCCCAAATGATAACCCTGAAATCCTTACAGAGGATCACTGAGGTCCCCCAAAGACAACCTGGATGATTCCCCCAGAACGTTGAGTTTTGGGGATCCGAAATGGCTATCACCCTGGGCCCTCAAACTATCACCCTAAGGTTCCCACAATATGTGACTCTCTTGGCTCCAATTCCTGGAGAACGACCCCCACCCCAGGTGGAGACGCCCTCACCTTCTCCTTTGGTCACAGGCTCCTTGTCAGCGGGGCTAGGCTCGGCGCCCCCGGCCGCAGACTCCGCCTCTCGCTCCAGCATCCTGCTGGCCCAGAAACCTAGAGGGAGGGCCTAGGGCGGGAGAGGGGGCGACGCCGGGGGTTATCAGGCTGTTGGGGATAGGACTGAGAGCCCATATTCAGGGGTTAGTTTGTTCAGGAGCAGGGGCTATCACGTCGGGTCCTAGAAGGCGAGGGTGGGTGGAGCCTAAGGGCACAGTGGGCGGGGTTACGCAAACCCGACCCAGAAGCAGTCTAGTTTGGAACCTAGTCCCTGCGATTGAGCTTTCCAGCGGAGTGGGCGGGGCCTCCACAATTTTAACTCCCAGCCGCCCCGGGCGCGGAGCAGGCGGGGTCTAAGCCCAGGGTGGGCGGGACCGGCCGCGGATGGGTGGAGCTATACAATTAAGACTTGAAGTCGGTTGCTCAGCAACTCTGTCCCAGGGGAGGGGCCTACGCGCTCAGTGTGCGGGAATTCACACCCAATAGGTAGCTTTACCCGGCTCTTGGCTCAGTCTCAGTTCATTGACGCCGCGTGCACTGCCTTTTCAACCCCGGAGCTGGAGACGTGGAGAGGAGAGGGGAGACCTGGAGGAAGACACAGAAAGGGCGTGAATCGTGTGTTGCGATCCAGAGACTCATAATGGACTTCTCCTTCGAGGTCGCAAGCGTCCGAGCCTTCACGCACCCCTTGGGATCATGGCATTCGGGCATCAACGCACCCTCCCAAGGCTCAGGCGCCAATGCAGCCCCCTCCGGAACCTATGCATCAGGACCCCAATGGGTCCTTCTCCGGGAACTGTGGCGTCCAGGCCCCACTCCATTTCCCGAAGACCCAGGTGTCTGGGTCCGAACCCCTGCCCCCTCACCTGCGGACGGCCCCTCCCTGGGGGCGGGGCTCCGGGCCCCTCCCTTGGCGGCCGTGGCCACTGCAGCGCTGCCTTCGGAAGCTGGGGAGCTGCACCACCCGGCGCGCGCCCAGCGACGGGAGGGAAAAGGAGGGAGCGCGCGCGAGCTGCTGGGCCCAGCCTCATTTCCATCCCCTCCTCCCACGCCGGGCCGGTGGGGGCGTCAGTTCGCATGCGCAGTCGCGGCCCGCGGGGGCGGCTGCGGAGGAGATGGAGTGGGTGGGTGCGCCAGGCCCGCGAGTTGGCGAGCAGGCGCAGAGCTAACAGGCCAAAGGACCGGAGCAAAGTGTCCTGCGGCTTGCGGGGCCTACGGTGGCTGACTGGAGTCAAGCACATGCAGGAGTTAACGCGGGGAAACCTAACTCGGAGATCACTGAGACAGCTTCCTCTTTTTACGTTCCCCTTCTTTTCGAGAATTCCGCTGGGAGCTTGAGTTCCGTCTCTCGAATCAGTTTCAAGAACCCGCTTCCTATTCTCTCCTTTAAGGCATTGGCAAGGAAAGGGTAGCCATTTCCTCGAGAGAGGACGGAAGCGATACTCCGAGCTCAGAAGGAGCTGATGCCCAGTGAAAGTCACAGCGTCCGGCACTTTTCGCCGTTGGGTGATTCAGGATTCTCAGCCCCTCGCCCCCCAGTGCTAAGACCCTGGGGCAGGGAGGGCGGCAGTGTCCACGTTTCTCGGGCCCCCGCGTTCCTGTCTGGAGCTCCTGATGCTAGGCCCAGGGTGGCTTGCTTGGCACCATTACGTGACGGTGCACCTTCCCGCCCCGCACAGGAATGATCGTGAAGTGCCCATAAACTATGCCCGCATGGGTGGGTCTTCAGTTTGATAATCCACAAGATCTGGCAAACCCTGGTAGTCATGGGAGTTATAAGGAAGGATTATTTGGGCTCATTTCCCCACCCACTCCTCCCAGGTGATTTTTGAAGCTATACACCAGGCCTCCTATTCCATAAAAATCTTTTTATTATGCTTGGTTTGTTTGAATCAGTAGTTAAACAAGATCCACACGTTGGATTTGTTTGCTGTGAGTTTTCAGTCTCTTCTTTAGCAGGTTAAAGAAGAGGTTCATTTTGAGGTTCATTAAAAGGTTCATTTAAAAGGTTTAAAAGGTTACTGCATGGAAATGGATCATCGGGAGGCAGAGTGGGAGACAAGTTAGTGAGGCGGCTGTTATATATTAATTATATTATTAACTTAAAAATAATATAATTTTGTAAACATTATCATTACAGCATCTGATCTTTTATATCAGAAATTGTCCTGAGTGCTTTATGGATGTTCATTCATTTAATCCTGACAGCAGTTTTCTCAAGAGGAGGTGCTACTATTATAAAAATGATGCACAGTGGGACTTCTCTGGTCTAGTGATCTAGTGGTTAAAAAGCTGCCTGCTAATCCAGAGGACATGGTTTCCATCCCTGGTCCAAGAAGAGCTCACATCTTTCATAGTTGCTGTGAGACAGCTAAGGCCATGTGCCACAACTAGTGAGCTGGTCCTCTAGAGCCTGTGCACTGGCAACTAGAGAGCAGCCTCCACTGGCTGCAACTGCAGAAAGCCCGTGCATAGGAACGAGGACCTCATGCGCCCCAAGGAAGATCCAGCACAGCCAAAAATAAGAATAAATAAATTCCTTTAAAAACACGAGGCACTGGGACTTCCCTGGTGATCCTGTGGCTTCAACACACCATGCTCCCAATGCAGAAGGCTCAGGTTCAAACCGTGGTCAGGGAACTAGATCCCATGTGCCGCAACTAAGAGTCTGCATGCCAAAACTAAAGATCCTGTATATTTCAACTAAGACCCAGAACAACTAAAAAACAAACAAACAAAAAAAAAGAGGCACTAAGACTTATTCAAGCAGAAAGAAGCAGGGCCAAGATTTGAACCCTTGCAGCCTAACCCTGGAATCCATGTAATTTATGTTCTTGCTTTGCTGCCTCTGTGACTGGGGCAGAGGGTATGATGATGGAAAAGTGATCTGATTGGAGAGGTTAATTCAACAGGGCTTAGTAATGAATGGAGAGGAAGTAGTAAAAGGAGGAAGGAGTCAAGGATGATGATGAAATAAGGAGAGCCACCTCCCTGGGAGCACAACACCTAGAAATTGTTCCATGCCGTGTGATCTGCCAAACTTTTTGCAAGCGTGCACTCATTTGATTTTTTTCTAAATTGAAATATAGTTGCTGACAACAGTATATAAATTACAAGTGTATAGTCTGATGATTCAGTTTATTGAATATAAAGGTTGTATTCCATTTATAGTTATTATGAAATATTGGCTATATTCCCCATCTGCACAATATATCCTTGTAGCTTATTTTACACCTGATAGTTTATACCTCTTAATCCTCTACCCATGTAATGCCCCTCCCCCACTTCTTGCTCCCCACTGGTAACCGCTAGTTTGTACTTATCTGTGAGTCTGCTGCTGCTTCTTTTTATTGTTGTTGTTACATTCAGTAGCTTGTATTTTTTAGATTCCACATATAAGTGATATCATGCAATATTTGCCTTTTTCTGTCTGATTTATTTCACTTAGCAGAATGCCCTTCAAGTCCATCCATGTTGCTGCAAACAGCAAAATTTCGTTCTTTTTTATGGCTGAGTAGTATTCCATTGTATATATACACCACATCTTCCTTACCCATTCCTCTGTGGCTGTACACTTAGGCGGCTTCCATATGCTGGCAATTGTAAATAATGCTGCTGTGAACATTGGGATGCTTGTTATCTTTTCTTAGACCTTTACAGTGAGGGAGGAACTATTTTCAGCCACAATTTACAGATGAGAAAACAGAAGCGCAGAAGAGGTTAAGTTTTGAGCTTGAGGTCAGCAGCTGGGGAGAGTGATGCTAGTTTCTAACTCTTAGGACACCTCACAGCTAACTTTATAAAACTCCCAGAGAGCGTGCATTCCTTCAAGGGACAAGCAACAGTCTAGAGATCCTGCAAGAACAGTTAGGAATGGGCCCCAGGGCTGAGGAGGTTTTATTTGGGGGATCCTCACAGTAAAGTGCCTGAGGGTCCCTGCTTTCCTGACCTCTCTCTCCCCTGAGCACCTGGCCATCCCTGTACCTCTTGTTGTTTTAAGCCTGATGTCTGCTCCTCTTTCCCCACCAACCAGACTGAGGACTCACCTCTGCATCTCCAACTTCACCCAGCTTGAGCCAAACCTTCAGGACACCTCAATGTGAGGATAACTGAACCAAGTTCTCTCTTTGAGTCTGAGCCTGTCTTTCTGCCTGTTTCTCCCTTCTCTGGGTGTTTCCCTGTTCTGACAGGCTCTCCTTCCTGTACATTTCTCCCGGCTCTAATGTTCCCTGCTCCCCACATCTCTTCCCATCTCCACAATCTTCTAGAATCTCCAAGTATGTCTTTTTTTGTTTTGTTTTGGCTGTGCCATGCATGATCTTATTCCCTGAGAGAAAAAGAAAGTGAAAGTCTCTCAGTCGCGTCTGACTCTTTGCAACCTCAGGGACTATACAGTCCATGGAATTCTCCAGGCCAGAATACTGGAGTGGGTTGCCTTTTCCTTCTCCAGGGAATCTTCCCAACTCAGGAATCAAACCCAGGTTTCCCGCATTGCAGGCGGATTCTTTACGAACTGAGCCTGACCAGGGATCAAACCTGTGTCCCCTGCAGTAGAAGCAGAGAGTCTTATCCCCTGGACAGCCAGTAAAGTCCCTCCAGGTAGATCTTTGTGACCATATTCCTTTTGACCCACAGCCCATTTCAACTCTATGCCTCTCCATGTATCTCTGAAACTCTCCAGATCTCTCTCTCTCTCTCAATATCACTGAGTCTCGGCATCTTCCTTGTTTCTGAGTCTCTCCCCTCATAAAGTCCATCAGAAACACACTAGGAGTCTGGCAAAGTTGGCTAAGGGGAGAGGACCAAAGAGGGAGCACTGGCTGTCTCCCCAATCACAGGGAGAATTACAGTCATCCCTCAGCATCTGCAGGATTCTCCAGTGGCTCAGCAGTAAAAAACCCACCTGCAATCCTGGAGACACAGAAGATGCTGGTTCGATCCCTGGGTTGGAAAGTTCCCCTGGAGGAGGGCTTGGCCACCACTCCAGTATTCTTGCCTGGAGAATCCCATTGATAGAGGAACCTGGTGGGCTACAGTCCATGGGGTCATGAAGAGTTGGACGGGATTGAAATGACTGAGCATGAACATGAATTCAGTATCCACGGGATGGGGTGGGAGTGGTTAGTTCCAGGAGCCCTCTTGGCTACCAGAATGGGGAATGCTAATGTACCTCATATAAAATGATGTGATGCAGTTGACCTCTGAATCTGTGACCAAGTGATTTAGACCCTCTAGGTGAGGGTGCGGTGCCCTATTCTCGCTATTGATATGATAAGCTTTCAGACTGCCCAAAGAGCAAACTTTCAGACTGCCCATGACTAGACGTGTTTCAACTCTAGGTCCTTGGTGTAAATGAACAAAAGCCATTTTTAGAGGTTCACATTCCAAAAGAAGCCAAATGATTTCCAACCCAATTTTGCAAAGCATCTTGGAAATTTATTTATTTATTTGGGGCTTTCTAGGTGGCACTAGTGGTAAAGAACCTGCCTGCCAATGCAGGAGATTAAGAGATGAGGATTTGATCCCTGGGTAGGGAAGATCCCTTGGAGAAGGAAATGGCAACCCACTCCAGTATTCTTGCCTGGAGAATCCCATGGACATAGGAGCCAGTCCATAGGGTTGCAAAGAGTCAGACATGACTGAAGAAACTTAGCAAGCATTTATTTATTTATTTAGCTGCACCTAATGGCTTGTGGGAGAAGGCAATGGCACCCCACTCCAGTACTCTTGCCTGGAAAATCCCATGGACGGAGGAGCCTGGTAGGCTGCAGTCCATGGGGTCGCTAAGAGTCGGACACGGCTGAGCGACTTCACTTTCACGTTTCACTTTCATGCATTGGAGAAGGAAATGGCAACCCACTCCAATATTCTTTCCTGGAGAATCCCAGGGACGGGGGAGCCTGGTGGGCTGCCGTCTGTGGGGTCGCACAGAGTCGGACACGACTGAAGCGACTTAGCAACAGCAATGGCTTGTGGGATCTTAGATCTGTCAGTAATGAAAGTGCCAAGTCTTAACCACTGAATGGCCAGGGAATTCTGGAAAATTATTTTTAAAATGATTTTTTCCTGGGAAGAGGTAAACATTCCTGATAAAATAATTGAATTTTAAATAAACTTTAATTGGATAATATGTTGTTCTGGAACCGGGCACCCACCCAACAGCCCCTCAGGACACTAATGACCTTGAACCAAACTTTTTTGTTTCTAAAAATGAGTGTCCAACCGCCTGGTTTTCCTATAAAATGGCCCCAGAGCTATGAGTCTATTGGGGTCTCTTATTGGATTTCTACTTCTCCAGAGAAGGAAGTCTGTGCTTCTCCCAGTGTACGTCCCTTGACCTTTGAGTATCTCCCGGTGTTTTTTTCTGATTTTTAAAAAATTTAATTTTTACTTTATATTGGAGTATAGTTGATTTACAATGTTGTGTAAGTTTCAGGTGCACAGAAAAGTGATTCATTCACACGGATACACACACCCATTCTTTCCAGATTCTTCTCTTACATAGGTTATCACAGAATATTGAGTAGAGTTCCCTGTGCTATACAGTAGGACCTTGTTTATCTATTTTATATGTAGTAGTGTGTGTATGTTAATCCCTAAGTTATCCCTCCCCTCAGCCTCTCCCCTTTGGTAAGCAAACATTTGTTTTCAAAGTCTGTGACTCTGTTTCTGTTTTGTAAATAAGTTCATTTGTATCATTTTCTAAGATTCCACATATAAGTGATAGCACATGATATTTGTCTTTCTCTCTGACTTACTTCACGTAGTACGATAATCTCTAGGTCTATTCATGTTGCTGCAAATTGCATCATTTCATTTTTTATGGTTGAGTAATATTCCCTTTTATTTATGTACCACATTTTCTTTATCCATTCCCCCAGCTGATGGACATTTAGATTACTTCCTGTTTTGGCTGCTGTAATGGTGCTCCAGTGTATATTGGAGCGCATGTATCTTTTCAAATTGTGGTTTTCTCTGAATATATGCCCCCGGAGGGGGAATGCTGGATCATATGGTAGTTCATTTTTATTTATTTATTTTTTTGAAGTGAAGAAGTG
This sequence comes from Cervus canadensis, assembly GCF_019320065.1. Lineage (NCBI taxonomy): Eukaryota > Metazoa > Chordata > Mammalia > Artiodactyla > Cervidae > Cervus > Cervus canadensis. Next base: position 16,516,082 of record NC_057403.1, on the reverse strand, counting down.
AAGTGAAGTGAAGTCGTTCAGTCGTGTCCCACTCTTTGTGACCCCATGGACTGTACCCTACCAGGCTCCTCCGTCCGCGGGATTTTGCATGCAAGAGTACTGGAGTGGGTTGCCATTTCCTTCTCTAGGGGATCTTCCCGACCCACGGATCGAATCCAGGTCTCCCTCATTGTAGGCAGATGCTTTTTTTTTTTTTTTTGAGGACCCTTTATACTGTTCTCCACATAGTGGTTGTAACTCTTCCAACAGTGGAGGGTTCCCTTTTCTCCCCACCTTCTCTATCATTTATTGTTCACAGACTTTTTGATGATGGCCATTCAGGCCAGTGTGAGGTGACTGTCTCCTCTCTTGAGTCTTTCCAAACTCGCCAGCCTCCCTCTGCTCAGCCCCGGCCTCGGTCCGTGCAGTCGCGGCTCCTTTAAGGCGGGCCCCGCCCCGCCCCGCCCCGCCCCGCCCCGCCCCTCCGGAGGTCAGCCAGCGGAGCACCCGGCTTCCGCGGGCATTCGTCCTCCGCTCCGTCCCCACTCTGCCTTGGGCACGATGGCGGGGTCTGCATTGAGGGTCGCCGGCCGGCGGCTCAGTCAACACACAGGGTCTGGAGCCCCCGTTCTCCTACGGCAGGTTCGCTGTGGCTGGACCCGGGAGCGAGATTACTGGGTCCTGAGCGGGTGCAAGGGCGGAACTCCTGGGTCCTTTAAATTCGGAGAGATACCCTGGCCCCAATCCTGGATCTTTGAGGAGAGGGTGTGGGGCTAGACTCTAGCGTCCTTTAAAGGGCCGGGGGCGGGGGGCGGTTCTGGAATCCCCCGGGCTTGGGGCCGGAATCCTGCTTCTATTTCAGAATGGGTGACGGGGACCCAGATTTGGGAACGGATGGATGTTGGGATTCATTGGTTTAGACAGAGTAAGGTGCAGGGGTCCCAGACTCCTGACTCCTGGAGTAAAACGGGTCTGGAGTTTCTGGGCCGGGATCTTAGGAAGACAATAGAGTTGAGGCCTGGACTCCTGGGTCCGCAATGAGTGGAAGTCCGATTCTGCGCTCTCAGCTGTACCCGCCTCCCTTCCCAGATGTTTGAGCCCAAGAGCTGCACCTATACTTATCTTCTGGGGGACCGAGAGTCCCGGGAGGCGGTTCTGATCGACCCGGTTCTGGAGACAGCGCAACGAGATGCCCAGTTGGTCAAGGAGCTGGGGCTGCGGCTGCTGTATGCGGGTCAGTGTGGAGCTCCAGAGGCCTGAGGGCGCGGGGCCGTAGCTTGGAGCTGGAAGCCGGAGACCCGGACTCCTGGGTCTCAGGGCGGGCGGGGGCGGGCTGGGGGGCTGGGGGCCGGGAATCCCGGGTCCTCTCTGTGCCCTCCCGGACCTGGCCCTCCTCTCTCCCCCAGTGAATACCCACTGCCACGCGGACCACATTACCGGCTCCGGGCTCCTCCGGTCCCTACTTCCCGGCTGCCAGTCTGTCATCTCCCGCCTTAGCGGGGCCCAGGCTGACTGGCACATTGAGGATGGAGACTCCATCCAGTTCGGGCGCTTCGTGAGTTGGATGCTGGGTCTAAGAGGGTGGTGGCCTGGACATCTTGGGCTAAAGGGAAGGGGGTGGGGGTGGAGGCCTGGGCTTCTGAGACCTGGGGTAGGAGGGGCCGCCAGGCCTGAGTTCCTGATCGCTGAGTTTCTGTCTCTGGGAGGAGGGCGCCATAAACCCAGGTGGAAAAGTGGGCCAAGAGTCTCTGGCAGGTGTGTCTCTGACTGAGCCCCTTAAGTCAACAACACTTAATGAGTTTTCTGTAACCTTGGAGCAACTCCTTTGGCCTTCAGTTCAGTTCAGTCGCTCAGTCGTGTCCAACTCTTGGACTGCGACTCCATGGACTGCAGCATGCCAGGCCTGCCTATCCATCGCCAGCTCCCGGAGTTTGGCCTTGGAGTCTCATAATATTTGACTGGGAGCTGGAATTCCAAGGTTACCGTTGAGGGAGAGACCCAGCCCTGTCTTCCTAGAATCACTGATGGAAGAAGGTGCATCCAGTAGCCCAGAGCAAGGACTAACCAGGGTGAGGCAAGAGAGGTGCCTAGGGTGCAACATTTAAGGAGGCGCTCATTCTCATGGTTGTGCAATGGCAGGGCTGGCACCTTCGAGTGGGCGCCTCCTTAAATGTTGCGCCCCTTTAGGAGCCTGCTTGCCTCACCCTAACCCCAGACCGGTATTGCCTCACACAACAATGGTCTGGAGGTTCCTACCTCCTTTCTTTGCTCTGAGCAAAATCAGCAGGGTTCCAGCCAGAATTTCAACCCTGGGCAATATGGTGGGTGAGGAGGGTGTTAGGGGGAGTTGCCCCCAGGGGGAAGGGGAAACAGCTGGCAGAACTGTTTTCTGATCAGAGTTGCTAAAGACTGAGGAGAGTGTGGCTGGCTTTGTAGACAGAATGTTAGGTGACAGGGTGAGGACTTTGCCTCCAGGTTTTGCTGAACAAGGTCAGTTTATCTGAGTCAGAGGATTTTGTGGAAACGCGGTCTGTGTGTGGGATCGGAAGGTTTATTGTTCCTTTTTAAATTTAATTTTTATTTTATATCGGCGTTTAGTTGATTTACAGTGTTGTGTACCTGATTTTCAGGTGTACGCCAAGTGATTCAGTTACCCATTCTTTTTCAGATTCTTTTCCCGTATCGAGTTATGACAAAATATTGAGTAGGGCTCCCTGTGCTATACAGTAGGTCTTTGTTGGTTATCTATTTTCTATGTAGTAGTGTGTATATGTTAATCCCAGACTCCTAATTTGGGATCAGAGGCTCCACTGGTTACAGCCTCTTTATTTCAAGTCTTTTCCTGGAAGGAAGTAAAAGTATCAGACATTTATGTACACTGTATTTAATAGGCAGGTGCTAACAAGCATTAGAGGGGTTAGAAACAGTTGGAGTTATGTGTCAAGGTGAGTCCTTTGTTATATTGGATGAGTGATTAATTTTCAGTTAATCAGTGTGGAAGGGTTTAGCTATGGAAGATAGTTTTAGTGCTTTTCTTTTTTTGGTTGTGTGGAGCAGCTTGCAGGATCTGAGTTCCCTGATCGGGGATTAAACCGGGACCACAGCAGTGGGCTTTCTTTGTGGCTCAGCTGATAAAGAATCCACCTGCAATATGGGAGACCTGGGTTCCATCCCTGGGTTGGGAAGATCCCCTGGAGAAGGGAAAGGCTACCCACTCCAGTATTCTGACCTGGAGAATTCCATGGACTGTATTGTCCCATGGGGTCACAAAGAATCAGACAGGACTGAGTCACTTTCAGTTTCACTTTTCACAACAGTGGAAGCATGGAGTCCAAACCACTGGGCCACCAGGGATCTCCCAGTGCTTGGTTTTTTTAAGCAGCTTTATTGATATAGTTCACATACCATCCAGTTCACCCATTTAAGATACGTGTTCAGTGACTTAGTATATTTGGAGTTGCACATCCTTCACCAGAATTCATTTTAGAATATTTTCATCACTCCAGAAAGAATTTTCTGCACCCCTTAACTGTCACCCCAGTATGTTCTTCTTTCACTAATCTGCTTTCAGTCTCTGTAGACTTGCTTATTCTGGATATTTCATAGAAATGGTGTCATATAATATATGGTCTTTGTGACTGTAACACCATAATTTTTCAAGGTTCATCCATGTTGTAACATGTATCCAGTGTTTCATTTCTTTTTGTTACTGAATAATATTCCATTGTATGGATATATCACATTTTATTTACTCAGCAGTTGATGGAGAGTTTAACTGTTTCCACGTTGAGGGTATTGTGAATGATGCTGCTGTGAATATTCATGTACAAGGTTTGTGTGGGTGTATGCTTTCATCTCTCTTGGGTGTATACATAGAATGGAATTGCTGGATCATATGCTAACTCTGTTTAACAGTTTGAGAAACTGTTATCAGAAACTATTACTCAGGGCTTCCCTGGTGGTCCACTGGCTAAGACTCTGCATTCCCAATGCAGAGGGCACAGTCTCAATCCCTAGTCAGGGACCTAAATCCCACATGCTGTAACTAAGAGTTCACATGCCTCAACCAAGATCCAGTGCAGCCAAATAAATAAATTTAAAAAAAAAAAAAACTGTTACCCAAAGTGTCTACACAATTTTATTTTTTTCAAATTGATCTTTTAAAAAAATGTGTGTGTGTGTTAGTCGCTCAGTCATGCCCAACTCTTTGCAACCCCATGGACAGAGGGCTCCTCTGTCCATGGAATTCTTCAGGCAAGAATAGTGGAGTGGGTTGCCGTTCCCTTCTCCAGGGGCTCTTCCCAACCTAGGGACTGAATCTGGGGCTCCTGCATTGCAGGCAGATTCTTTGCCGTCTGGGCCACCAGGGAAGCCCTTAAATAAATATTTTTTAAAATATTTGTGGCCCACAGGCTTCTCTCTAGGTGTGGCATGTGTACTGGAGCTCACAGGCTCAGTAGTGGTGGCCCATGAGCGTAGCTCCCCTGAGGCACATGGGAGCTTAGTTCCCCAACCAGGGATCAAGCTCACATGCTCTGCATTGGCAGGCAGATTCTTAACCACTGGACCACCGGGGAAGTCCTGACTGCACCATCTTATGCTCCCATCACCTGTGTGAAGGTTGCAGTTCCTCCACATCCTCGCCAACACTTTTTATTATCTGTCTTTATGATTATTCAGCATTTTTGTTTGGTTTTCATCTGAGTTCTTTATAAACCTTTGGAGATGGACACTTTTCTTCCCCTCTCACTTCCCGCCCCTTCACTTTAAAAATTTTAATTGTAACATGTATATTATAGTAACAAGGGCTCATATTATACATGTGAAGCCTAGTAATTTTTTACATATGTCTAAACTGGAGTATCCACTGCCCAGATCCAAATCATGCCCACCGACCCAAAAGTCTTCCATGTCCCCCTTCCTGGCCATTGACAGTCACATGAAGGGACCATTCTGATTTATTTAATCATAGACTAGTTCTGTCTGTTCTGGAATTGATAGATAGGGATACATGTGTACTCTTTGTATCTGCTTCCTTCACTCTACATATGGTTCTATATAATTGTAGTTCTTTCCTTTTGTGTTGTATAGCAGTAGCTGGCACACTTTTTCTGCCCAAGACCAGATAGTAAATCTTTTTGGTTTTGCAGGCCACATGATCCCTGTTGTAACTATTTAATTCTCCTGCTGCTGTGAAAGCAGTCACAGACAGTGCAGGCATGAATAAGCACAGCCGGGCTCCACTGAAACCTTATTTATGGCCCCTGAAAATTTGATTTCAATAATTTCCAAGTGTCATGAAATGCCATTCTTATTTTGATTTCTTTTTTTTTTCAACCATGAAAAAGAAAAACCATTCTTAGTTCCCAGGGCTTATAAAAGGAGGTGGCAGTCCAAATGTGGTGCATAGTTTGCCAGCCCCTGCTGTAGAGCATTTTACCATGTGAATTGATGGCAGTTTATACCTATTATCCTTTTGATGGTTGATTTCAGTTTTGGCCTATTATGTATCACACTGCTTTGAAGATTCTTGAACATCACCCTCAATGGTAATGGTGGGCATTACCCTCAATTCCAGGGAGTGGTCTTTCTGGGTCTTAGAACTGGCACATATTTAATTTTAGTAGAAACCACCAGTTTTTTTTTAACTGGCTGTAGATTTTATATTCACAGTGGGCCACATTTGGATGGTTTCATTGTAGAATGGACTTTCTGTTTTATTAAGTAATGATTGAGACTTAAACCTCCCAGCAGCTCCCATGAGGGGTGGCAGATTCTGAAAGTTAGTCTTTCCTGTTACATATATTGATGTAGCTTCCCTGATAGCTCAGTTGGTAAAGAATCCACCTGCAATGCAGGAGACCCTGCTCCGATTCCTGGGTTAGGAAGATCTGCTGGAGAAGGGGTAGGCTACCCATTCCAGTATTCTTGGGCTTCCCTGGTGGTTCAGCTGGTAAAGAATCCGCCTGCAATGTGGGAGACCTGGGTTCAATCCTTGAGTTGGGAAGATTCCCTGGAGAAGGGAAAGGCTACCCACTCCAGTATTCTGGCCTGGAGAAGTCCATGGGGTCGCAAAGAGTCAGACATGACTAAGCGACTTTCACATATTGATGCAGAGAGGGTGCTGCTCAAGATACTAATCCCCAGGTCCCACTTAAGAGATTCTGATTTAATTGTTTGAGGCAGACACCAGAAATGAGTATATTTTAAAACCTCACAGGTGATTCTCATTTGGCCCACCTGAGGATTTCAGTGGTTCTTCCTATTTGGAATGAAATATTGTAGAATAAGTCTGTGTGCTGTGCTAAAGTCGCTCAGTCATGTCCGACTCTTTGCGATCTCATGGACTGTAGCCCACCAGGCTCCTCTGTCCATGGGATTCTCCAGGTAAGAATACTTCAGTGGGTTACCATGCCCTCCTCCGGGGGAGCTTCCCAACCCAGGGATCAAACCCAGGTCTCCCACATTGCAAGCAGATTCTTTACTGTCTGAGCCATCCGGGAAGCCCAAGAATACTGGAGTGGGTATTCTCCAGGGTATCTTCCCAACCCAGGAATCGAACTGGGGTCCCCTGCATTACAGGTGGATTCTTTACCAGATGAGCTACCGGGAAGCCCCAGAACAAGTCTAACCCCCCCCCCCCCAACATTTTTATGAAAAACTTGGAGCATACATAAAAGTTGGAAAAACATTGACAGCCTACACCTCTATCTATCCATCACTTCATCTTATTTTTTTAAATTGAAGTACAGTTGGTTTACAGTGTCTTGTTAGTTTCATGTGTACAACACAGCGTCCATCTTATTTTTTGATGCATTTTTAAGTACCTGGTCCCCTAAGCAGAACAAATAAATCTAATTTTTTTCGCAAAAGAAAGGAAGAAAGTTTATCTGATGAAACTTCAGAGTATTTAGCTACAATGGAAAATGACACTTTAGATCTTTAAGTTGAGCGGGTATAGAAACAGCAGTTGGTTATACCATGACCAAGTGCTTTTTATTTTATTTTATTTTTTTTCCAAGTTCACAGTCCCAGCTTAAAAATATGGAACGCTTCACGAATTTGCGTGTCATCCTTGCGCAGGGGCCATGCTAATCTTCTCTGTATCGTTCCAATTCTAGTATATGTGCTGCCGAAGCGAGCACACCAAGTGCTTTTTAAATAACGGAACAGAGAAATGAACTTGGGAACCAAATGAGAAAAGGCTAGCGCTTACTTGCCACCAGGGGGCAGTGCGGGGGCATGGGAACTGCAGGCGAAGGAGCCTCATGCTTGCCTGCATCTCTTGTGTTGAGTTTCGCTGACGGGAGCAGGTTTTGTAAGGCACCACATCTGGAGGAAGGGCTTCCCAGGTGTAATCCTGCCTGACTTCAGAGACTAGGTCATAACAGGCAGTTGGTGGCGCAATGGTAAAGAACCTGCCTGCCAGTGCAGGAGGCATAAGAGATGTGGGTTCAATCCCTGGGTGGAGAAGAACCCCTGGAGAAGGGCATGGCAACCCACTCCAGTTTTCTTGCCTGGAGAATCCCATGGATAGAGGAGCCTGGCAGCTGCAGTTCATAGGGTCGCAAGGAGTCAGACATGACGGAAGCCGACTTAGCATGCACACGTCTGCAGGAAATAGGCGAAAGGGCAGCTGTGGAGCTGTATTACGCCCTTGATGCATCATGAACGGGAAGAATAAATTTTTGAAAAGAATGTGGGGTTAGGCAGGTCCCACAGAATCCCTGCAGAGGATTACTCAGGTTTCAGGAACAGGTAAGGCTGGGCTAGGTCACCATGCTAGCTGCCCCCACCCACAACTTTTTAGTTTTAGTATTTTCAAAACTGTAGTAAATCAAAAGAATAGTACAGTTAATAGTCTCATACCTTTTCCCTGATGTTTACTGGTTGCTTACATTTTTACTAAGTTTGTTTTATTTCTGTCTCTTGTGTATATATTAATACACAGTGGCTACCCACTCCAGTATTCTTGCCTGGGAAATTCCATGGACAGAGGAGACCTGTGGCTACAGTCCTTGGGTTTATGGAGGGCCCTAAAAGCTCTTGTTTACCTGGATTCTGTCTGTTAATATTTACTGTATTGGTTATATGTCAATCATATCTCAGTTTTAAAAAGAAAACATAAGTATTCCGATGTGCAAAAAACATTTAGTTTTTCAGAAGTTGAAACTGAGACTTTTTTAAAAAACACAAGAATACACAATCACCCAGCTGTCAGAGTGATGACATCATCACAAGTCACGTAGCTTCTGGAAAACTCCACTGAACTCTCATGGGAGTGAAAAAGGACAGAAGACCTCTTCACACCATTGTGAAAATAGTTTAATAGTTTTGATCTTGCAAACCTTGAGGATTCTCTCTATGACACCACCTTGAGAACCATTCTTTTAAAAAAATCTGTCATGTCTAACAACATAGACAATGTTTCTTAGATAGTTCTGAAATCTAGCCCATGTTCAAATTTCCCCAGTTTCTCAGGAATCATTTTTATAGCTATTCTTTCATTAAATAGGACCCAATCAAAGTTCATACATGGCATTTGGCTGGTATGTGTATTTAGTCTCTTTTAGTCTAGAACTCAATGTACATGAGTTTGAGCAAACTCTACGAGATAGTGAAGGACAGGGAAGCCTGGTGTGCTGCAGCCCATGGGGTCTCAGAGAGTCGGACACGACTAAGCAACTGAAAAGTCTAGAACAGTTTAATAGCCTTTCTGCCTCATGACATTGACTTTTTAAAAAAATCAATTAATTAGTTTTCGCTGCAATGGGTCTTCCTTGATGGGCGTGGACTTTCTCTAGTTGCAGTGAGCAGGGGCTACTGTCTAGTTGTGAAACTTGGGCTCTAGACTGTGGGCTCAGTAATTGTGGTTCACAGGCTTAATTGGCCCTCGGTATGTGGAATCTCCCCAGAGCAGGGATCGAACCTGCATTCCCTGCATTGACAGGTGAATTCTTAACCACTGGACCACCAGGGAAGCCCCGACATTGACTTTTGAAGCTCCCAGCCTGTTGTCTTGCAGAATGTCCCACTTTCTGGGTGTGTCTGGCTGTTTCTTCCTGGTGTCATTTAACTTGTTCTTCAACAACTTCCCTTTGCTATTAACTGAAGTAAAATGCAGATTATTTCTGTATTGGATGACGTGAAGTGAAGTGAAAGTCGCTCAGTCGTGTTGGACTCTTTGTGACCCCATGGACTCTACAACCCATGGAATTCTCCAGGCCAGAACACTGGAGTGGGTAGCCTTTCCCTTCTCCAGGGGGTCTTCCCAACCCAGGGATCGAACCCAGGTTTCCCACATTGCAGGCGGATTCTTTACCAGCTGAGTCACCAGGGAAGTCCTATTGGATGATAATAATAATGAATAACTTAATAATAGTTAATAAAGATTGAGTGTTTGTTTCTCACTTAGCATTGTGCTAAGCTCTGGAAGTACATTTTCTCAGCGTGTAGCTCACAAGACTTTGAGAATCGTATATTACTTCCTGGAAGCAGAGAGGTGGGGCCCATGGCCATTGTTGAGGTGTGTGCTCTGTTTATGGAAATACCTACTACATAATCAATGTGTAGCATAATCATGCTGAAGCATAATCATGCTTCAGGCTGTAGTCTGTCTGCTGTCAAGCCTTCTTCTTTTTTAGAAAGTTGATTTAGTTTTGGCTGTGCTGGGTCTTCGTCGCTGCATGGGCCGCCCTCTAGTTTCAGTGCTCTGGCTTCCCATCGCAGTGGCTTCTCTCGTTTGCAGAGCACAGGCTCTAGACGCGAGGGTGTCAGTAGTCCCTGCACATGGATGGGCTCCATAGTCTCGACTCCCAGGCTCTGAGTGACTCACAGGCTCAGTAGTTGTGGCACATGGGCTCCATGGCATGTGGGATCTTCCTGGATGAGGAATCAAACTCATGTCTCCTGTGCTAGCAGGAGGATTCTTCACCACTGAGCCACCAGGGAAGCCCTTCTCTGAGTCTTTTTTTAAAATTAGAAGCTACAAATATACATTTTTGAGAAATCTTCCAAACGTTAAGGGTCAACAGCAAATTCAGACTTTTAATAACTACTGAGCAGTCCAGGCAAAGCATTACTATGGCTGAACCTGGTTCTTGACCCTCCACTGTGTCTTTTCTGACAGATAAATCTCATTAAACCTTCCTAACCACGTAGTGGGGATTCCCTGATAGGTCAGGGGTAAAGAAGCCGCCTGCAACGCAAGAGAAGCAAGTTAGATCCCTGGGTCGGGAAGATCCCCTTGGAGAAGGAAATGGCCACCCATTTCAGTATTCTTGCCTGGGAAATCCCATGGACAGAGGAGCCTGGTGGGCTACAGTCCATGGGGGTAACAAAGAGATGGACACGACTTTGTGACTAAACAACAACATCCATGTAGTGAGATCAGAAGTATTTTCCCACTTTACAGAGAAGGGAGTGCAGAGAGGAAAAGTGACTTGCCCAAAAGTTATACTGAGAAAGTTGGCTGAGCCAGGATTTGAACCCAGGAGGCTTGGTGGTTCCACTAGATCAGTATTTTAGAATTTTAAAACATTATTATTATTATTTATAAAATAGAAATTATCGTATGTCAGGCATTTTTAGTTTTTGATTGTGCCACTTGGCTTATAGGATCTTAGTTCCCTGACCAGGGATCAAACCCCGGCCCTCGGCAGTGAGGGTGTGGAGTCCTAACCACGGGACTGTCGGGGAATTTCCTGAGCATTTTAAAAAATGCTTTACGTACATGAAATAATTTAATCTGTATAATAGCCCTATGAAGTGGGGACAATTATTACCCCTATTTTATAAATGAGCAGAGAAGCCCAGAGAGGTGAAATAGCTTGCCCAAGGTCACACAGCTAGTAGTAGCAGAGCCAAATTTAGAGCCCATGTCATCTGGCTCCAGGGACTGCTCTTAACCACTAATCCATGCGCTTTCACTGAGAGAAATATTTTTCACCTGGGGTCAGCACTGAAACCTCAGCTTCATGAAATACCACTTACCTTCCCGTGTACCAGGCACTCCGAGATTCCCCCCTTTATCCTACCCCTCTCCACTTCACTCTTTACGTCTGCCCTGCTTTTTTGTTTTTGCTCATGGTTCTGTCTGTGAGATTCATTCATATCATCATGTGTAGTTAGCTTATTCTCATCCCGTGCCTCAGTTTCCTCATCTGTAGAGTGGGGACAGGAATGATACTTACCTCGTAAGGATGTGTGAGGTCTGAGAGAATTCAGTCACGTCAAGTCCTTAGAAGAGAGCCTAAGAAGGAAAAGGAGTCAGTCAGGCTGGTAAAGAGTAGGCAGACCAGACTGATGGGAGAAGAGGGAATGGCAGGGGCAAAAGAGTGTGGAGAAGCCTGGTGTTTTCTGGAAATGACTCTGGGATTCAAAGCAGCTGGGGAAAGGAGGATGTCATAGGACATGGGGCTGGAAACGTGAGCAGGCACCAGAGCAGGGGCTGAAGAGCTGGAACTCTGTCCTGGGGCCACTGGGAGCCTGGGAAGGCTTTTTTAATTGTTGGATTGAAAAACAATTATTTTTTTTTAATTGGAGGATAGTTGCTTTAAAATATGGTATTTGTTTCTGCCATATATCAACATGAATCAGCCATAGGAATATATGTGTCCCCTCCCTCTTGAACCCCCCCCCCCGCCGCCCCCAGGAAGGGTTTTGAGCAGAGAGGGACAAAATTGGATCTGGGTGGTAGAAAAGCTCCCTCAGGTCATGTAGGAGGTAGATTGGAGGCTGGTAGGCCAGGGAGGAGGCTGGTGGTTGGCCCAAGCAGGCGAGGCCTGGGATGGACAGGATTATGGGGGTTGATAGAGATGGTAAGTTCTAGATATTCCAGAGAAGGAAAAGATAAATAGGGAGGCTGACCATTAGCAAAGCCACCCGTGACACAGACTTGGTCATTAAGGGCCTAGGAGATTTTGATCCTTGTGGCAAGCAAGATTGTGTTCAATTTATATTAAAATTTTGTTTAATTTATACACATCACATAATTAATATGCCATATACTGTTGACTCTTGAACAACTCAGGGAGTTAGGGGCATTGACCCTCCCCACATTAAAAAATCAGGATATATCTTAATACAGTCGGTCCTTCTATCTGTGTTTTCTCCACATGCATGGATTCACTAAGCCAGATTGGGTAGTACTGTAGTATTTACTACGGAAAAAAAAATCCTCCTATATATGGACTTGCACAGTTCAAATTTGAGTTATTCAAGGGTCAACCATATATGCTCTAACTGTTGCTTAGTTGCTCCAATTCTTTTGCAACCCTATGGACCCAGCCAGGCTCCTCTGTCCATGGGGTTTCCCAGGCAAGAATACTGGAGTGGGTTGCCATTTCCTTCTCCAGGGAATCTTCCCAACCCAGGGACTGAACCCAGGCCTCCTGCATTGCAGGCAGATTCTTTACGGCTGAGCCACCAGCATATAGGGAAGCCCCTATATACTCTAATTACTGGTTGTTTACAACTCACGCCCTTCTGATTGGCCAATACCCATGTTATTTGTTGGTGGTGGTGTTCAGTTGCCAAGTCATGTCCAACTCTTTGTGGCCCCAAGGATTGCAGCACGCCAGGCTTCCCTGTCCCTCACCATCTCCCAGAGTTTACCCAAGTCCATGTCCATTGAATTGGTGATACCATCCAGCTATCTCATCCTCTGTCACCCTCATCTCCTTCAGTCTTCAATCTTTCCCAGCATCAGGGTCTTTTCTAATGAGTCAGCTGTTTGCATCAGGTGGACAAAGTATTGAAGCTTCAGCTTCAGCATCAGACCTTCCAAGGAGTATTCAGGGTTCATTTCCTTTAAGATTGACTGGTTTGATCTCCTTGCTTTCTCAAGAGCCTTCTCCAACATCACAGTTCAAAAGCATCAATTCTTCCGTGCTCTTCTTCTTTATTGTTCAGCTCTCACATCTGTACATGACTAATGGAAACACCATAGCCTTGACCATATGGACCTTTTTCAGCAAAGCAATGTCTTTGCTTTTTAACACACTGTCTAGGTTTGTCATAGCTTTGTTATAACCAAAGTTAAATATTTTGAACATTTCTCCTGAATATCCATCCCCTTTTTTAGTTCAAAAGATTTCTATGCTTTTTGTTTAAAAAATTCAGAGAGTATGGAAACATACAAAATAAAAAGTGAAAGATTATCCCTCCACTAACAAAAGGCAATATTAATTTGAGGGGCCAGGGGATGTGATTTTTCCCACAAGATTTTGCAAGATTTGTAATTTCCCTTTGCACTTGTTTTGCATTGCCCATATACCCTATTGCAGATGAGCTAAGAAGGTGTTTGGCAGATAGAAACTGAAAAAACCATACAGTGGCTTGAACAGTTTTACTTTTTCCTATAACAGGAAATTTGGAAGAAGGTAGTTATTCTCTGATTTGGCAGCACCATCATTTGTGGGATTGATTAGCTTGGCTTTTTTCCTTTGTGGTTGCAAGATAGCTGCTGCACCTCCAGCCATCACATCTTGTATTCAGAGCCAGATGACGTGGAATGGGCAAGTGCCGGTCCCTTTTTATCAGGAAGGGAAAAGCTTTCCCAGAATTGCTCAGGATACTTGCTGAGATCTTATTGGCCAGAGAACTGTGCCAGAGGCCACCCAAGCTGTCAGGGAGACTGGGAAAGTGCTTCTGCCGGGCACACTGATGCCCCAAACCAAACTGGAGATCTGTGAGTGGGGAAGGTTAAAACAGATATCGGGTGTGGATATAGAGTCTGCACATAGTGTCCTTTGATAATTAGCAGATGAGTGTCCTGGACAAGGATGCTCACTGGTGGCAGGAGCCTCTATTAAGAAAGGAGGAGTGATATGTGAGTGGAAACTAATCTTATAAGTGATTGTTAGATCACTGGGGTAATGATTTTTTTTCTGACAGTTGCTTCACTGAACTGAGTGTGGGAATTTAGATAATCAGGGTTCCCTGGCTGATGTTTTTGTGCTCATGTGTCGGTTGTTCTTAACAGTAGAGCCTTAGTAGTGGCCTTGAGAGGTCAGAAAATATGTGCTTTTGAGATGTTGCTAGACGCTGCTTAGCTGCCTTCTAAAATGGCTATTCTGAGTTGTTCTCACATCCCAGAGGATAAAAGGGTTTGTCTCAAACACCCTGAGCAGCTCTGACAGTTGCGAATCATTGATAAATGAAAAATAAAGGTTTTACAATTTAGACTTCTCTCTCCCTGTCCTTTTTTAAAGGGAGATCAAACATCTTTTCAGATGTTTTTTGACTGTTTATTTCCTCTTCCCTGAACTGCCTGTTCTTTTATTTAGCCATTTTTCTTTGGGGGTTGTTATTGATGTTTAGGAGCTGTTCAGATATTCTGGTTTTATAACACTTTCTTATACATGCTGCTAATATTGTCTTTGAGTTTTTTTGTTTTGTCACTCTGATTTTGTCCTTTTCTATAATGAAGTTAAACTATGTGGTCCCTGTTTTTCCTTGCGGCCTCAGGATTTCCTACTGTACTTAGAAAAACCTTTTCTACCTCAAGATTTTATATATATACATATATAATATATATATAAAATGCATAATGTTATATAAACATTAATATAATATGTATCTATAACTATAGATCTATTCTTTTATATTTCCTTCTAGAATTTTTGTTTTTTTTAGTGTTTATTTAGTTTATCCTGAATTTTCTGTTTTATTTTTGATTACAAAATGACATGTTCACTGTAAAACAGAAAGATAGGCAGAGTCTAAAGAAAAAATATTTTGAGTTAATTAATAAATTTTTAAAAATAGACATTGTATAAGTTGCTTTGTAACTTGTTTTTTTGCACTTACTGCCTAGTAAACATCTTTTCATGTCATTAAATATTTGTATATAGCATCATTAAATTTTATTTCAGTGACATAATTTTAAATCACTGTTTAGTATTTCATATTTACTAGTGTGCTTATCTTTTTCTTACTGATATGCAAGATCTGTTTGTACATAAAGTATCCTGACTACTCTCTGGTATGTATGTGCTACAAAAATATTTTGCCAGCGTGTTGATTTCCTTTAAATTTTGTTTATGGTGTTGTTGTCATTCTGAAACCTCAAGTTTATTAAAATTCAAACCACTGATCTTTCCCTTAATGATTTATGCTTTTTAAGATGAATATTCTCTAACCAGAGATCATATATCGGGTTGGCTAAAAACTTCATGAATGAACTTCTTGGCCAACCTACTATTTCTTTGTATGTTTGTTGTTGTCCTAGTTTTATGATTTTATTTCCTTGTTTTAAGTTTGTAATTCATTGCGGGTTTACTCTGGAGTGACGTTTGAGTCTAGGACCTAACTTACATTTTTTTTTTTAATCAAAAAAAGGTTATCTAAATGTGACCCTGGGATGAGATGGGAGCATCTGAGGCCAGTTTTACCATGAGAGTAAAACCATTGGCTTATTGGTAACTCTTTGTACTTTCCTTCTCTGCCAGGCCTTGGAGACCCGGGCCAGCCCTGGCCACACCCCTGGCTGTGTCACCTTTGTCTTGAATGACCACAGTATGGCCTTCACTGGAGACGCCCTGCTTATCCGAGGGTGTGGGCGGACAGACTTCCAGCAAGGTCACAGGCCCTTTTCCCTGACCCAAGATTTTAGTATGGTTTTATGAATGCCAGGATTTTAAGTGTCCATTGTAAGAAGGAATGAACGAATGTTAGACTTTCAGGGGATCAGGATTAGACTCAAGGAGTTTAGCTGCTAGGAGGTGGTTAGATTCAGTGGTTTAATTGCTAGGGGGTGATGTTACATTGGGCTTCCCTGGTAGCTCAGCAGTAAAGAATCTTCCTGTCAATTCAGGAGACTCAGGAGGTGCAGGTTTGATCCCTGGGTCGGGAAGATCCCCTGGAGGAGGAAACTGCAATACACTCCAGTATTCTTGCCTGAAAAATCCCACAGGCGGAGGAGCTTGACAGGTTACAGTCCATGGGGTTGCAAAGAGTTGGACACCATTGAGTGTCGCATGCATGATGTTACACTTGGGGTTTAGCTGCTGGGGGCAATTACATTAAGGAGTTTCCCTGTGGGAAGGGTGTTTAGTTTCATAGTGTCAGGGTTCAGCTGCCCTTTGAGTATGTGTGTGAATGGGATGGACACTAGATTGGGAGGATTCAGCCACCTTGCAGGGAGAGGCTGGAAGAGAGAAAAGAGACAGCATTAGTGAGCTGGCTGTGGGTAGCCACGTCCCCAGGCTGCTTCTTGCTTCCTCTTTCCTTATCTTTCCATCTCTGTCTCTGTCTCTTTCTCTTTGAAGCTCCTAATCTTCCATTTATTCATCCCCAACACAGTCATGAGATCAAAGGCTGAAAGAAAAGATGGCAGAACATTATGAGAGGTTTGCTCCTGTCCCATCTTAGGACTCAGAGCTTCTTGTCAAAACCATGGCTCTATCCTCCTCCTTGACCTCATGTCTTCAAGTTCTTACCTTCTCGTCCACTTTCCCTGCCCAGAATCCCTTCTTAGCATCCTCAGAGTGAGGGGACTTGGTGCTTCAGGGTCGTATCCCAACCTTCCTTACCATGATGCTGAATTCTTACCATTCCCCAAGTCTTTGCATGTGCTGTTCTACTTGCCTAGAATTCCCTTCCCTCTCCTCCTCTACCCAAATGGCTACTGGCAGAAAATGAGGGAGAAGGTTTAGCTACAGTGATTTTTATCCTCCTGCCTTTTTCCTGAAGGGAAAGGGTTTGGAAGCTTCTCTCCATCTGTTGCTCCACTGACCTCTGACTTTTCCTTCTCCAGGCTGCGCTAAGACCTTGTACCACTCAGTTCATGAAAAGATCTTCACTCTTCCAGGAAACTGTCTGATCTACCCTGCTCATGATTACCACGGTGAGGGCTTCCTGGAGGAGGTGTGGGATTTACATATCTTAGCATTTGAGAGGGAGCATTGAAATGCTGTAATCCTCTTGTGGCTTGCAGACTACAATTCCCAGGAATTTCTCTGGCCAAAAAGATCAAGTGCTGAGGTGTACTGAGGGTAGACGTGGAAAATATAATGCTTAGAATTCCAAAGGCGTAAGCTTTCCTGGGACTTCCTTATAGAACTTAAGGAACTGGGAAACTACATTTCCCATAGTGCCCATTGGTTAGGGGGAAAGCAATCTGTTAGTCCTGGGCCAGAAAGGTACCCTGAGGCCTCCTGGGAAATGTAGTTCTGGGAGGCCAGAGGCACTGGACAGTTTGACATTCCTCCCCACTCCCTTGGCCATTAGGGCTCACAGTGTCCACTGTGGAGGAGGAGCGGACTCTGAACCCTCGGCTCACCCTCAGCTGTGAGGAGTTTGTCAAGGTCATGAACAAACTGAACCTGCCTAAACCTCAGCAGATAGGTGAGTGGCTGGGGATCTGGACTCCTGGATCTGAGGGAGGAGGGAGCTGGGGGTCTGGACATCTGGGTCTGAGGGAGGAGGTGCTGAGGGTCTGGACTCTTAGTTTCTCAAAGAAGAAGAGCTATTAGGATGCCTGGGTCCCCAGTGGGGCAGAGGGGAAGCAGATGGTCTGCTCGGGCCCCTATGTTTCACTCTTGGCTTCTTCGTTTCAGACTTTGCTGTTCCAGCTAACATGCGCTGTGGGATCCAGACGCCCCCTTCCTGACCGACCCTGACTCTCAGGGGCTCACAGCTCACATCTATTAAAAATGCACTAGGTGGGGTGAGGGGAGCCTTGCCATCACTGGGGCCTCTCTCCTCTTCCCCTCCCTTACTAGCCCCCTCAAGCTTCTTAAATAAAAATCTTTTTTTTCTCCTCTGAATCTGACTTCTGTTTTCTGGGGGAACCAGTGGGTTTCTGGGCTGAGGTATCTGTAGTTAGTTCTGATCCCTGGAGAGGTCAGGGAGCAAGACAGGATAAAAGTCCCGGGAGCCTGGAAGGAGGAGATTTTTGTAACTTGTAAGAGAGAAGCAAACAGATATGTGGGGTAGGGTTTCTCAGCTCCATGCATTCGAACAGTTTTCAGTTTAAACCACTTGCCCCGTGAGACCCAGAGTAAAGTACTTCAATTCTCCCAGCCTCAGTTTCCTGTCTGTAAAATGGGAATAATAGAAATAATAATAGGGTGTTGTGATGATCCAATGAGTTCATATACATGAAGTGCTTGGCACACTGCCTACACAGCAGATTTCCTATCAGTGTTAACTATTATTGTTACTATCTTTCGGAATGATCTCTCAGGGACTTCCTGGCCTGAGTGACAGTAAGCCTAATGGTCAAGACTATGGATTTTTCCAGAGAACCGATACGGTGCTCACATTAACAACATGTAGACTCTGGGTACACTTGCCCCCCTCAGCCTCAGTTTCCTGACTATAAAATGCAGATAGTAATTTCTCTGTAAGCTGCTGTAAAGATGAAATAAATTGATGTGTATAAAATGTTTA
Organism: Cervus canadensis; assembly: GCF_019320065.1. Taxonomy (NCBI): domain Eukaryota; kingdom Metazoa; phylum Chordata; class Mammalia; order Artiodactyla; family Cervidae; genus Cervus; species Cervus canadensis. The sequence continues at coordinate 16,497,707 of NC_057403.1, read as the reverse complement.
TACTTTATATAGGCAGCTCCTGACATCCAAAAATCGTTTCTCACATAGCAGTTATTTTCCTGTTTTTGCCCAGAGAGGAAAGGGTCTGGCTGAGACCTTTAACCTCTGCCCTCCACCCAAAGCAAGGTGGGGGGACCACACTTCCCGCTGTCTCTGGGCGGGCCTCTGACTCAGCTCAGGGCACCCCCTCCTCTTGTCCAGCTCCCCAAACCGGTTGGGGCCCTTCTAAAGTGCTCATTAGAGGGGAGAGGCCCCTACCTCCATTCCCCTCTTCCTCTCAGGATTCTCAGGGACTGGGCATTAGGGAGGCGCTTTTACACAGGTGACCAAGGCGCCTGGCCCCCCGGGGGCAGGACTGGGGGCGCCGGAGGCAGAGCTGGGGGGTCGTCATGCTGGGTTTTCCTAGGGTGGGGCCGGTGGGGCCCGGATGGCCCGATCCCGCGGCTGCGGGCGGGGCAAGCTGGTCGCTACCTCCTCCCTCGAGAGCTGTTGGACCTGTTGTCCCCCCGTCCTCCACTTCCGGGCTGCTGGGGAGGGGGACCGAGCAGCCTGTCTCTCCTCCCTCTTCCCCAGCCACCTGTCCAGTGGGCAGAAACTGCTGCGCCGGAGCGCAGAACGGAGCGCGCCGAAGCCTGAGCTGGTGAGGGGGCCGGGGCTGTGGGGGTCGCGGGGGCTGGAGCTCTGGAATCTCGGTCCCGAGGAGCCGAGAACTCAAGGTTCCTGGTTTGTCCAGAGAGAGGGAGACCAGGAGACCCGACTCTCCGATCCTTGGGTGAGGCGGCAGGGGCACGGCTCCCTTACACAGCTGGGTCAGAACTGAGACTACGGGGCTCCAGAGAGGACAGGGCGGAACCCAACTCCTGAGTCCGCGAAGCAGATGGTGATAGGGTCGCTCTAAAGTGGTCCAAGGGGATAGTCCGGGGCGGGTGGGAAAGTACAAGGCTCGACACCTGGATAGCAGGGAGAGGCCGGTAGGGGGCGTACTAGGACCCGGACTCAAATTCCGGTCCCGCCTCGTGGGGCGTGACGCCCTCGGAGCCACGAACCCCGCCCCTAGAAGCTCCAGGCCCCGCCTCTGGAATGTTCAGTCCCATCCTTTGAACTCTCAGGCCCCGCCTCTGGAGCGCTTTCCGGAGCTTTCGGGCGGGACGCGCCGGCCCTGGGCCACGCCCCCAACGCCTCCGGAACCCCAGGCCCCGCCCACCCGACGCGAGTTCTCAGCGGCCATGGGGACGCGGAGCAGCCCGGACCTGGGGGCCCCGCCGGCGGCGGCCCCGGAGTGCGACACAGAGGTCCGATCTCAGGGGGTTCCCAAACCCCGGGGGCACCCCAAAGACTCCCGCGAGCGGGAGGCGCCCGAGGCCCCGGCAGAGCTTCCAAGCGGCCAAGGAGCTGAGCCCCAGGCGAAAGAAGAGGAAGAAGTGGGAGAAGGCAGCAGCACCGAGAGCAGCCACGATGCGGTGAGGGACCTGGGGGCGAGAGTCACGGGGCGGGGGGGACCCCGAGGGGCAGACCCGAGCGGGTGACAGAGACACAGAGAGCCAGGTATAGGGAGACCAGATAGAGACCCAGAGACAGGGAAACGGGGAGACAAAGATCCAAAGGAGTCAAGGGACCCTCGAGACCAGAGACAAGAGACTCAGAGAGCTGAGGATAGACACAGACAGAAACCCAGAAACAAAGATGCTCAGAGAAACAGAGACAGAGAAACCTTGAAACGGGGGATATTCCGAGGGAGAAAGAAAAATAGCGATTCGCAGACAGAAGACATACTGAATCAGGAAGATGAAGCCCAGGGAAAAGGGGAAAAGACTCAGAGATCCCGGGAGAGAGAAAGAGATGCAGGACCTTCGAAGACGTGAGGCCAAGAGAATGGGAAACAGCGTCCTTGAGTCGGCTCTGTGCCCCCCTCCCCAGACTGCGGGCCCCTGGGCCACCTCCTGGGGCCGAGCGGTCATCGGACCTGCACCCTACCCGCCTCGGATAAAAGAGCTTGGTGGCTGAGGGTCGCTAACTCAGATCCCCCACCGCCCCCACTCCAGGGACCTATTTAGTGATGCAGGGGGCGAGTCCTCCCCAGCTGACTAGCTCTCTCCAACCTCAGGCGGAGGCTCCGTCTCCAGTTCAGACCCCGGCCACGCCCCCCGCACCCTCTCGGTCTGGAGAAGCGGTGCGAGGGGCGGCGCGGCGGCTTCGCGCGCAGCAGCTGGAGGCACTGACTCGCGTGGCTTTGATGGAGCAGCGAGTGAAGGAGTTACAGCGTCAGAGGAAGGAACTGAGGATCGAGGTGAGGCTGCAGGCCCCAACCCCGTCAGGCCAGGCTTCCAGTCCTTTACAACCAAGGGAACCGAGTCTCAGGCCTCCAGCTCCATACTCTCTCCGAATCCAGGAGTTCGGATTCCCAGGTCCTTCGCTCAGACCCAGGCGTCCGCGCGCCACCGCCCCTTCCTTACTCTCAGACCCAGGCCCCTGGGTCCCAGCTCTTGCCTTCTCTCTGCAGATGGAGGTGGAGGTGGCCCTGCTGCGGGGTGAGCTGGCTGGGGAGCGAGTGGCCGCTCGGAGGGAGGAGGAGCAGCTTCGCGAGCTGCTAGGGCAGCAGGTGGACTCAGAGAAGGGCGGCCAGGAGCAGCGGGAACAGGTGTGTTTGCCCGGCTGGATCTTCATCGTCGGTTCTCTTCCTTGTTGGACAGACACTCCTGTGGTGCTCCTGGGACCTGGGGCCGGGGTTACACCCGTGTTCTCCAAGCCATGATACTGGGGTTGGGGGTGGGCAGTGGCAGGGACCTATGCCTCTCTCTGTTTCCCTCCTCCCTCCCTCCTCTATGACTTTGGGGCCTGACTCACTGGGGCGTGTTCTTTGCCCCATCTCTCTTTGCTCTTTAAATGTCATTTTGTGAAAAATGTCAAACCAACAAAAAATAGCCGGTTGCCATGTGGTGCGCTTCCCAGTTCAGCCGGGATTAATCCTCTTTTCCTGTTTCATGTCCTCCTGTTGGCTTCCCTGTCCCTAGATTTGAAATCCAGTACCAGACATCATGTTGACAGTAAATACTTTAGTTCTTTAAGAACTCCTTTAAGAAAACATTACCCCTATGTCATTATCACATCTGAAGAATTACCATCTCATCTCCAGTCAGTTTCCATGGGTCCCAGACTGTCTCAAAAACAATGGTTAACAGTTGGCTGTTTGAATCAGGTTCCCCAAAGGCCAGTATATTGTAATTGGTTGAAACGCATTGTGTATGCTGTTTCTCCTCTAATGGTCCTTGCCTACTGTTTTTTTCCTCCATACTCTTTGTTGAAGAAACCGAGTCCTCTGTCCCATGGTCAGTATGTGACTAGTTGCACGCCGGGGGTGTCCTTTATCTTGTTTCGCTTCCTGGAAGCAGGTGGTTGATTAAATGTAGAAGATGGATCAGATTCAGACATGCTGTGGTGCTTCTTGGGCACTGGGCCAGGGGGATGTTGTCTCTGAGTCTCCAGATCCCAGTGAGGTCACTCTGATTCCTTCCTAATAGTTATTTACCTAAAGGCTTTAACATCCACTGGTGATCATTGCTTGACCAGAGAGTGTTGTAGGTTGGAAAATGGTAACTTTGTAATTCTATCAGTCTCTCTCTTTGCCCTTATCTTACATGTTGGAATTTCCTGGGGTTGGATCCTGAGTCTTCAGTTACCTCAAAGAGCCTGTATTTCTCCCAGCCCCGATTTCTCTCTCAAAATCTAGACCTATGTGTCCTGATTTCTAGGATATTGGTTCCTAGATGCTCCTTCTTCCCCTAGGACCTGGGTTTCCAAACCCCAGCCCCTCCTCCCTCAGACCCAGGGCTCCAGGTCCCCACCCCTCCTGCCTTAGATCCAGGAGTCTGGCCCCTTCTCATTCACCATATCCAGTGCTGACCTCAGCACCTCCCTTTTGCACACCGTCCCATCTCACCGTCCCTTTGGTCCCCAGGCCAGAGTCCTGGGCCTCGCTCTACACGCCTGCTTATCTCTCACCCCAAGCCTGTCAGTCACCACATCCTGTTCTTTGTGCTCCCTGAATCTCTCTTGCTAGTCTGTCTCCTTTATATCTGCCCTGCTTAGACCTCGGGCGAGGTCACATTCTTTTTTTTTTTTAATTTTTATTATTTATTAATTTTTGGCTGGACTCGGTCTTCGTCGCTGCATGCAGGCTTTCTCTAATTGCGATGAGCAGAGGCTACTCTCTGGTTGTAATGCTGGGGCTTCTTGTTGCTGTGGCTTCTCTTGTTGCGGCACTTGGGCTCTAGAGTTCAGGCTTCAGTAGTTGGCCTGCAGCATGTGGGATCTTCCCAGACCAGGGATTGAACCCATGTCCCCTGCATTGGCAGGCAGATTCTTAACCACTGGACCACCAGGGAAGTCTAAGATCTCATTTTTATTGTCCAGAGGACTCAGGAGCTGGTCTCAACCTCTCAAACCTATTGCCCAGGAAGGAGCTGGTCTCAACCCCTCAAACCTATCTCCCAGAGGGATGATTCCATACCCAGATCCTACTCCAGCTTTTCAATCTTTCCATGACTCCTCGCTGACCCCGGATAAGGGTTCCTCAGCCTGGCGGTCCAAACCACACCTGAGCTCCATCTTGTCTGCTTTTCCACTGTCATCTCTCACCTGTATTCCCCATCTCTTCCCTCCCTCCCACCTTCTTTCTTCTCGACCACAGTCTGCCCCCTACACTTCCTTTACTTTTCTTTTCTCTTTTATTAAGTATTTATTTATATTTATTTATTTGGCTCTGCTGAGTTTTAGTTGGGGCACGTGGGATTTTCGATCTTCATCGTGGCATGCAGAACCTTTTAGTTGTGATATGCAAACTCTTGGGTTTCCCTGGTGGCTCAAGTGGTAGAGAATCCGCCTGCAATGCAGGAGCCCCAGGAGACACTGGTTTGATCCCTGGGTCGGGAAGATCTCCTGGAGGAGGAAATGGCAACCTACTCCAGTATTCTTGCCTGGGAAATTCCATGGACAGAGGAGCCTGGTGGGCTACAGTCCATGGGGCTGCAAAGAGTCGGACCCAACTGAAGCAGTTTAGCACGCAGCACGCCTGCAAATTCTTCCTTGTGGCATGTGGGATCTAGTTCCCTGAGCACGGATTGAACCCAGGTCCCCTACATTGGGAGCTCAGAGTTTTAGCCAGTGGACCACCTGGGAAGTCCTTCCTGTACTGTTCAACTTCCATTCATTTGCACCATGCTGTTCCCTCAGCACAGAAAGCCCTACCAGTGAAAAAAAAAAAAGAAAAAAAAAAAAAAAGAAAGCCCTACCAGCCCCCTCTAGCTCCCCAGGTCTCAATGGTCCCTGGTTATTGTGGCTTGCCGGGGTCCAGCCCCAGCAGGATCCAGGGGAACCCTCAGGATGAACGGCGTTGGCGAATGAGAGAGAGAGAGAGAGACCAGACCAGGATATGTGGCAGAGTCTGGCAGTTGCTTTATTTTTTACCATCACCTTTATACCCTAAGTTGGTACATTTCTAAGGGGCAGATAAGCACACAGACTTAGTTTAACATCACATCAGCTTGTCTTTCACGAAACTAGGTGTGCCTGTATATTTTTGTTTATGAGAGTCTTTTCCCACAGATTTTTTGTACATTATCTTCTGGCCTTGAGGTTAGCAGAAAACAGAAAATTGGCAGTCTCATGGTACAGCAAGTCACAACATAATAGAAATACAATCCTGTTAACATAAAAGTCAGTCTTTTTGCAGAAATTCTCAGCTAAATTTATCTAAAAAGTTTAACACACAAAGACACTGCGGCTCTGGTGAGGCAGCCCCTGTTTAGCGCTCTTGGTTAAAATTAACAATTATCTTATTGTTTTTACACTAGGGCTAAACTCTCATTTTACTATATCTTTAACTATATTAACAATAGTTTCCACTGCACAACCTCAGCACATTAACATCAATCAAACGTTGATCTAATAACCACTTTTAAAACAATATTTTTTGTATTCTCTAATAGGGCTTCCTCACCCCCCCAAAGGGCTCTGTGCCTATTAGGGCCCTTTTTATGGTTAATCTCTATGTATAATATCTTTTGGCTTTCAGGCCTGTTGACAATTTATGGCTTGCACCTGGTGCAACTTTAAGCAACTTTAGTAGCCGACCCTGTCTTTTTTGTGGTTAATCTATTTTCTTTCTATTAGGTGTCATCTCCAAGGGAGCTAGATAGGATTACAGTTTTTACAGAACAGAAATGCAAAGGATTGCAAAAGCAGCAGATATGGCACAAAACAGGCTCTTAGTCCAAAAGTTAATTACCTGCAAGAAGTCACCAGCTAATCTCTATCTAAACTATTTTCTATTAGGCACATATGTGGCTGTAATATTTGTGGGGCTTTTCTCACCCCACAGAGGGACCTATGCTTAATAGTTTCTTTTGTTAGCGTACTGTGCTTAGGATGTTTAGAACAATCATGAGCGTTTTTTGCAATGAGAGCACACATTTATCAAACAAGCCAGAATGCCAGCAAAAGGGTTTAAATTGAAGCATTTCCTTCACCCCTGGCCCCTTCATAGGGTACCAGCGTCCAGGAGATTTATTAATTAGCTTTTAAGTTGGTCTTCATTCAGTGAAAGAGGAGCAGGAGAGCTCTCGGCAGGCAACGCAAGAATCCGCAGCAGGGCGAACAAGAACAACAGCAGAAAAGGGGGGAGGATACAGGGTGGGGTAGAGGCCGAGGCCAACCTGGAGGGTCCCTTATCCTAGACAGCCTTGCTTGTCAGGTTTTTTCCTCATGACCTTGTCATGGATGGGGTCCTGGTCGGCCTTGCCTGCCCGGTATTTTCTTCATGACCTCGTCACGGGCGGGACCTCCCATAACGGCTCCCGGCAGTGGCTCATCTTAAAATCTTCACATCCAGGAAGACTAGGTTTACCCTAGTAGAAACTGTTCTCCCCATCCTGGGTTCCCACAGAATCTGTGTTTCCCTGCTCTGATTGTCCCAGACTATAGCTGGCTGTGTCCTCTGCTGGAGTGTAGGGCCCAGGTCCGACCCCCTTCTGGGTCCCCAGTATCAATCACCAAATCTGGATATGTTTAGCATTCATTCCCTCATTCATTTCTTTTTTAAAAATTTATTGAAGAATAGTTGATTTACAATGTTGTGTTAACTTCTACTGTACAGCAAAGTGATTCAGATATATATATATATATATATATATATATATACTTTTTTTTTGCCATGTTGCTTAGCATGTGGGATCTTAGTTCCCTGACCAGGGGTCTAACCCATGCCCCCTGCAGTGGAAGTATACTGTCTTAACTACTGGACCGAGGGGAAGACCCCTCATATCCTTTTCCATTACATTTTATCACAGGATATTGAATACAGTTCCCTGTGCTATACAGTAGGACCTTGTTTGTTTATTTGTTCTCTGAATAATAGTTTGCATCTGCTAATCTCAAACTCCAAATCTATCCCTCCCCCAGCCTACCCCAGGCAACCACAAGCCTGTTCTCTATGACTGTGAGTTTGTTTGTTATGTAGATTAGTTAATTTGTGTCAAATTTTAGATGCTACATATGATTATTATTCTATGGTATTTATCTTTCTCCTTCTGACTTACTTCACTTGGTATGCTCATCTCTAATTCCATCCATGTTGCTGCAAATGGCATTATTTCCTTCTTTTTCATGGCCGAGTAATATTCCATTGTATATGTGTACCACATCTTTATCCATTCAGTAATATTCCATTGTATATGTGTACCACATCTTTATCCATTCAGTAATATTCCATTGTATATGTGTACCACATCTTTATCCATTCATCTGTCCCCTCCTTCATTCCTTAAAAACCTGTTTACTTGGTCTGTTCTGGGCGGGCCTGTACAGCATGAACCAGAGAGACAGGGTCCCTGCCCTCATGGAGCCAACACCCCAGACTTGGAGCGGGGGACACCCCAGGCCAGGAGGAGCTTGAGATCTGGCTGGTCTGGCCCCGGATAGCCTCTGTTTCCCTCCCTGTGTTCAGGCCGAGGCTAAGAGCCTGGTTGCTGTTGATGCAGGAACAGAGGCGGCTGAGCCAGGAGCGGGATCGTGTGGAGGGTCTTCGCCAAAGACTCCAGGAGGCCCAGGAGCAGCTCGACTCGCAGCCCGAAGACCAGCATGAGCGGCTTCTGCAGGGAATGCAGGAGGTAAGGGTTCCCTGGGCCTGCTCAGGGACCCGGTATCCAGGCCACTCAAGACCCAGCCATCCAGGCCCTCAGTCCCCTCCTCTTCCACCCACCTCGGAGCTCAGGCCCCATCCCCCTTACCCCCAGGACTCCGGAGTCTGAATCCTCAGTCCCTCCTCCCTTCTTGCCCAGGAGTCATGGCTCCAGGCCAGGACTAAGGGTCCAGGCCTCCAGTCCTTTTGTGTTCGCTCCACAGATGAGGGAACAGCTGGACGTGGCCCAGCGTGCCTACGAGGACCTGGAGTTCCAGCAGCTGGAGCGGGAGAGCCGGCGGGAGGAAGAAGATCGGGATAGTCCCGGGGCCGGCGCGCTAGACCCCAAGGTCCAGGAGCTCCAGGCCAGCGTGGCGCAGCACAGAGTGAGTCGGGCTGGGCTCACCCTGCTCCCCTCGCCATCGCCCTCTGGCTCCTCCATGCGCTCATCTCGTCTCTACTCTGTCCTCGTGTCCCCACTGTGTCATGTTCTTCAAAACAGCCATGGTGGTCACTGATGTTTATCGAGCATTGACCATGTGCCGGGCATGATCCTAAACATTTCATGAATATTAAGTCATCGAATCCTTACAACAGTCCTGGGAGACAGGTCTTCATATCTTTCCCCCCATTTTCTAAATGAAGAAACTCAGGGTCAAGGTGCTCCAGTCTTTTCCAAGGTCACTTAGTTCCCAAAGGATCAAACTGGGATCTGAACCTGCTAGGTCTTCGCCACTACACTCCCCGTGTCTCAGCCCTCATCTCAAATGATGCTCCCACCAGTCCTCTCTGGGACCTTCACTTCCAAGGGTCTGACAAGTCCTGCTGGAAAAAGCCACAAGTTTGACTGTATTTTGGAGAAGGAAATGGCAACCCACTCCAGTACTCCAGCCTGGAGAATTCCATGGACAGGGGGCCTGGCAGGCTACAGTCCATGGGATCGCAAAGAGTCGGTCACGACTGTGAGACTAACTTTCAACTGTTGACTGTATTTAATACAAAGGTTCCCAGAGTTTCGGATTAGACAGTTCCGATGTGGGTCTCCTTTCCCCACCTCTATTTCTGGACGTTTTTCCTGTCACTCTTTCCCCATTCCTGTCTCACGGGCTCTGTCTGTTTCTGTCTCTGTCTCTCTTCTATTCTGTATCTTTTCCAGTTTGTTTGTCTTTCCCTTTCTCTCTCTCTTTTTTAGTATTTACTTTAGTTGGCTGTGCTGGGTCTTAGTGGGGGCATGCAGGATCTTCAGTCTTCATTGCAACATGTAAGATCTTTTTAGCTCTGGCATGTGGGATCTAGTTCCCTGACCAGGGATCAAACCCGGGCCCCCTGCATTGCAAACCAAGCGTCTTAGCCATTCTACCACCAGGAAAGTCCCTTTCTCTCTCTGTTTTTGGCAATGTCGACTTTCTCCGGGTCTCTGTCTTCCTCAGCCTCTGGATATGGGAACCTCCACCCCTCCAGCTCACCCCAGGTCTCTTCTGGGCCCTCAAAGGGGAGAAGGGCACTAGCGAAGGTTAACTCTGAGTCCCCCATGCCCTCCCAGGCATCCAGATGCCAGGGTCTCTGTTATGGGGTGGAGCAAACCCCAGGCTCTCAAGGAGGGCCTGGTTCTGTGGGTACCAGCCCGGGACCCAGGGGCAGCTGAGTAACCTGGGCCCTGGCGGGTGCCCTGCAGCGCCGGATCCAGGTCTTGGAGGAGCAGCTCAAGTCGCTGGGGGAGCAGATGGCTGCTGAGAGCCGGGGGCTGAGCCGGAAGAAGGAGGAGGCCCTTCAGGCCCTGACGCAGGTCAGTTCACTGCAGATACCTGTCTTACATCTTCACTTCCTGCTGGGGCACACCCTTGCCTCGCCTGCACCCCATATGTCCCCTGAGGTGTAGAAATTGCTCATGTCTTGCCCTCCCCAGGAACGGAGCCGACTGCTCGAGCTTAACTGTCTTCAGGGAACCCCTGGCGGGGACTTCTCTGAACCCAACCAGGCCCTCACCAAGGTATGGAGATTTCATGTGCCTTTCAGCCCTCTCCTCCCTCAGATCCAGGAATCTAGGCCCCCCACCTCCATTCTCCCTTGGGATCCACCATTCTCAACCCCTAATCCCTTTTACCCCTGGGCCTCAGGAGTACAGACCTCCTCCTCAGAGAACTAGCAGTCTCTGCCCACAAGTCCTCCCTCCCTGAGACCACATTCCCCGCTCTCTTGGGACCTTGAGCCTTTCCTTTTCCATCCAAGAAATGGGCTGGCTCTGGAGGCCTGGGCCAAAGCATCCTTGCAGCAGGCATCCATGCTCTGGAGGCCAGAGCATCCTTGCAGTGGCCCTCCACCCCACCCCTTCTCCTGCAGCTCCTCTTCACACAGAAGACAGACCGCCAGTTGCTGGTTCTCCAGGATCCCACTGCCAACACGGCCGCCGCCACCTCTTCCTGCCTCTTCTCTGTTCACAGCTCCCTCCAGGTGCCCCCCCACCCCCACAAATATCTCATCACCCGAGGGGTCTCGCTGGTCACTGTGGCTTTCTCTGCTGTGGGCATGGGGGAGAGAGGGAGGGAGAGGGGAGGCTGATCAAGCCGTATTTTTAACTTTCACCAAGCTCCAGCTTTATTATTCTTTTTCTTTCTTCTGCCTAACATCCTACCTCTCCTCCCCTGGAGAAACAGAACTGGGCCCACCCAGGTGTAAATTTTATTTAGTTAGTTTTTAAAAGATTTATTTGTTTATTAATTTTTGGCTGTGCTGAGCCTTCATGGCAGCGCTCAGGCTTTTCTCTAGTTGCGGTGAGCAGGGGCTACCCTTCATTGTAGTGCCTGGGCTGCTCATCGCGGTGGCTTCTCTTGTTGCGGACCACGGGCTCTAGGGTGCATGGGCTTCGGTAGTTGTGGCACATGGGCTTAGCTGCTCCTCAGCATGTGGGATCTTTCCGGACCAGGAAACGAACCTGTGTCTCCTGCACTGGCGGGTGGATTCTTAAGCACTAGATCACCAGGGAGGCCCCCAGATGTAAATTTTTAAAGCCACCCGACAGAGCATATTGATAAGCAGTTCTCCTCTCCCCAGCCCAATGAGCCCTGGCCCTCCTCCTCAGAACCGGGCATCTATTTGTTTCTTTTTCTTTTTTAGTATTTGTATTTATTTATTTGGCTAAACCTGGTCTTAGTTGCAGCATGTGGGATCTAGTTCCCTGACCAGGGATCAAACCCAGGGCCCCCCTGCATCGGGAGTGCAGAGTCTTAGCCAGTGGGCTACCAGGGAGGTCCTGGTAGCTATTTGTTTCTTTCTTCCAGATTTTCTGAAAAATGGGGATTCCAACTTATGAATGGGTTAAAACATTTATTGAATATGTTGCTACCAACTTTAAATGAAATAGAGTAGACAGTGGCAGTGCTGTGCCCGGACGTAGGGCTGAATATTTGATGAAAACTGTTTTGTTTCGATTGTATGGATGTGGGGTCAGCGCTTAGAAAGGGTGAGCGCTTGCTCTATCATGTAAATGTTTTTTTCAAAAACGTGTGTATTAGCTACTAGTTGGCTTTTTTTTTTTCTAACTCAAGATTGTGGTGGACATTTTTTCTTTTGATATATTTAGAGGTGCCTCTTCCTTTTCAATGGCCCTGTAATAATGATATAAACAGTAACAATCATAAAGATGGCCAAAATTTGTGAAGCCTTTTTTTTTTTGTAGAGTCTTTATAGTGTGCCAGGCACTGTTTTATTTTATTTTATGAATTAAAAAAAAATTTTTTTTTCTTTTGGCTGGGCTGGATCTTCCCTGTGGCCCACAGGCTCAGTAGTTGCTGGGTGCGGGCTTAATTGCACCTAAGAGGGTGCAACTCACTAAGAGGGTGAAAGTTGCTCAGTTGTGTCTGACTCTTTGCAACCCCATGGATGAAAAGCCAGTTCCTTCTGACCAAAAAATAAAATTTTATATTAGGTGCATATACAATTTCATACATATATAACATATATTATTGAATTATGTATTCATGAAACATATAATTTCTGGCTCCTTTGTCCATGGAATTCTCCAGGCAAGAATACTGGAGTGGGTTACCATTCCCCTCTTCAGGGGATCGTCCTGATCCAGGGATCAAACCCTAGTCTCCCATACTTCAGGCTTCTTTACCAGGGAAGCCCATTTGAAGGTGAGAAACAGTCAAATACTGACCGTTTGACATGCTTCAACTTAATATATTTTATATTAAAAGTATATGTTTCATGAATATATAATTCAATAATATATGTTATATATGTATGAAATTGCTTATGCACCTAATATAAAATTTTAGTTTTTGGTCAGAAGGAACTGTAGCAGTGGGTCCTATTATTGTCCCACTAAGGTAAAGGGTTAACAGAGCTTTTGTAACTTTCTAGCTGGAAGCCTGATAAAGGAGGATTGTCAGTTCTGTTGCCAGGCAACGTGCCTTAGGGTAAATATGACCCTTATAATTAAATTGCATATCTATAAAGACTTGGTGGGAAGCCCGGTCCCTTCCTATGGAGTCCTTACCTGAGTTAGTGGCTTCCGTGGACACGGAGCCTCTAAGGCCAGGTGGACCCTGTATCCACCGGCGTGGCTCCCACACCCACCTTGCACGTGGGTGTCACCAAGTGTCTGGCCCTTGGATACTGGTGGCCGTGCCAGGCACTCTTCTGTGTGTTTTGCGTGAGGTCGGTGTAAGAATCTTTGCATCAGCTGCGGCAGGGCGGCGGGACCTCGCTCACTTTACAGAGGGGGAGTTGCCCTGAGAAGAGACGTGACTTGCCAAAGTCACACACCCAACTAAGCGGCAGAGCTCGGTGTGAACCGAAGCTGCCTGATTGCTCAGCCTGTGCCTTTCAGAGACGAGGGTTTCTCAAGGAAACTTCAGAACCCAGGTGGGCACCTGGTTAACACGAGCTCATAGGCAGTGACGAGGGACCCCAGGGATGACGAAGAGCTTGTTTGTACGTGCTTGCTAAGGTCGCTTCAGTTGCGTCCAACTTTGTTCAATCCTATGAACTGTAGCCCGCCAGGCTCCTCAGTCCATGGGATTCTTCAGGCAGAAATACCGGAGTGGGTTGCTATGGCCTCCTCCAGGGGATCGAACCTGCATTTCCTGAGTCTCCTGCATTGCAGGCAGATTCTTTAACCCCTGAGCCACAGGGGGAAGCCCCACAAAGAGCACAGGGAGTGTTTGTTTACGCAGCCAGAGAAACAATAGGCAAGCAGATAAACTTCAGGGATTAACAAATCACTCCTCCTTGCCCCTGCCCCTCTCTCCCTCCAAGTCCTATTAAATCCTTCTCAAATTCCACCCCTTCTTTCCAGGATCATGTGATGCCTAAGAGTACTGACTCTGCTCGGATTCCAGTACCTATTGTGCCACTTCCTAGCTGGTTGACCTGAGATATGGCTCTGTGCCTCAGTTTACTTAGCTGCGAAATGGGAATAATAACAGCATTCATTGGTTAATGCATTAAAGTACTTAGTGTGATGCCTGGCACATAGCAGGTGCTTAGTAATTGTGGGCACCTGTTACTCTGGTTATATAATGATTGATATTATTATATTTTTTAATGAGGGAAGACCAGCCTTTTTTAAAAAAATTCATTTTCGGGCTAGTTAGTTGCAGTACTCGGTCTTCTCTCTAGTTGCAGCTTAAGGGCTTCGTTGCCCCGCAGCATGTGGGATCTTAGCTCTCTGACCAGGGATAGAATCCATGTCCCCTGTATTGGAAGGTGGATTCTTAACCACTGGACCACCAGGGCAGTCCTCGGTTGATATTGTTATAATTATTATAATTCTTATTCCACCCACTGCCACCCTCATTTCTGGTTTTTGTGACCTTCTACCATCCTCCTCACTGATTTTCTCCATCTTAGTTTTTGGCTCCCAAACAACAGCCAGAGTGATCTTCATTCCTCCTACTTCAGCCCTTCCCCACAAAAGCCTTCCGTGGTTCCTCCAGGCTCCGTGGTGTGGCCCGCGAGTCCTTGTGTGGTCTGCCCCCTGCCCACCTCTCACCACCCCCTCCCTGTACTGACTGTCTGGCTGCAGGGGCACTGACCCCCCAGCACGCCAAACCTGTTGCTGCCTCAGGGCCTTTGCACTTGCCGATCCCGCCACCTGGAATACCCTTCACCTCAGTCAACCCTGGCCAACTCTTATCCTTTGGGCCTCGGGGTCAGTGTCCAGAAGGCTGTTCCTGGTCTTCCAGTTGCAGGTGATCCTTTTTTATATTACCCTTTTATAACCCTCTTTTGTAACACTCTTCACTCACAGCAACGTCAGATGATACGCATCTTGTATGATGACTCATTCAGTTCCTTGGGGCTTCCCAAGGTGGTGCAGTGGTGAAGAATCTGCCTGCCAGTGCAGGAGATGCAAGAGACTTGGGTTCAACCCCTGGGTTGGGAAGATCCCCTGGAGTAGGAAATGGCAACCCACTCCAGTATTCTTGCCTGGAAAATTCCACAGACAGAGGAGCCTGACAGGCTACAGTCCATGGAGCTGCAAAGAGTCTGACACGACTGAACACACACACATATATACATGTCACTCAGTTCCATGAAGACAAGACTTGGATCTCTTTTGCCAGTGTGTGTTAGTAGCCTGCCAGGCTCCTCTGTCCATGGAATTCTCCCAGGCAAGAATATTGGCGTGGGTTGCCATTCCCTTCCCCAGGGAACCTTCCCAACCCAGGGATGGAACTCTGGTCTCCTGCGTTGGCAGGCAGATTCTTCATAGCCTGAGCCACCAGGGAAGACCGAGTCTCTCTTCCCTACATGCTTCCTCAGTGCCAACAATCTGAGTTCTCTCAGCTGGGAAGTGCTGGGAACATCAGTTGAGGGAAGGGAAGAGTGAAGAGCCACAGGAACTTGGGGCTCCCTTTCATCTTTTTGAAGTGGTTTGAAACTTTCCTGACTCCCAGGGCTTTTAGAAGCTTAAATGGGTCTGTGGTGTGCCACAGACACTCTTAGGCAAAGACTGAGCACTTGATAAATAGTGGTTATTATTTTTATTTTTCATTTTTTATCTTTAGAAAGAAGCTGCATGGCATGTAGAATCTTATTCTCAAACCAGGGATTAACCCTGCACCCGCTGTAGCGCAAGTGCCGAGTCTTAACCACTAGACCGCCAGGGCAGTCCCATGGTTTTGTGTTTGTTTGTGTGTGTGTGTCTGTGTGTCTGTGTGCTCAGCTGTGCCCGACTCTTTGTGACCCCATGGGCTGCAGCCCGCCACGCTCCTCTGTTCATAGACGTTTCCAGGTAAGAATACTGGAGTAGGTTGCCATTTCTTACTCCAGGAGGTCTTCCGGACTCAGGGATCAAATCCACGTCTCCTGCATTGACAAGCAGATTCTTAGCCACTGAGCCACCTGGGAAGCCCAGTAGTCCCATGGTTACTATTTTTAAAAACGTTTTAAAATAATACAGACATAGAGAATCACATCGAGCACACGCACAGCTTAATGATTATTAATGGGAACACTCGGGGTGACGGCCCCAAGTGTCATCAGGTCACGACATGCCCCCGCTCAATGGTGACCCCTATCGGTCTCCCGGAGAATAGCCACTAGCCTGACGTTTATCCTAGTCTTCTTACAAAGTTCCACCAGTTCAGTGTCCATCGCTAAACGCTATATTTCAGTTTTAACTTTTTGTGTGTGTGACTGTGGGCTTCCCTGGTTGTTCAGACGGTTAAGAATCTGCCTGCAATACGGGAGACCTGGGTCCGATCCCTGGGTTGGGAAAATCCCCTGGAGGAGAGCATGGCAACCCACTCCGGTATTCTTGCCTGGAGACTCCCCATGGACAGAGGAGCCTGGCGGGCTACAGTCCATGGGGGTCTCAAAGAGTCGAAAAGACTGAGCGACTAAGCACAGTGCATCTCTTTCAAATCTCCTAGAATCCACAGACTCCCATTTCTTTTATTGTCCCTCTTGAAATTTGTCTGGTGAATAAACCAGGCATTTGCTCAGTAGAATTTCGCAAGCAGGGTTTGCTGATTCCATCTGTGGGGGCCAACACCACCTTGCTCTGCCTCTTTATTTCCTGTAAAGTTGGATGTGGGGGGCTGAGCAGTTGCATGATTGGCATTTTGGCAAGTCATCCTGGGAGCATGTGTCTCTTTTTTTGTGGCATCCATTGATTGATTCCCTGGAGGTCATGGAAAATCTCTTCTGTCATTACTTCTTCATTTATTTTTATTTTTAAAAAAATTTAGTTAAAGAAATCTTTAAAAAAAAAAAAACAGTTATTATTTTTTGGCTGCCCGCTCAGCATGTGGGATCTTAGTTCCCTGACCAGAGATGGAACCTGCACCCCCTGCATTGGAAGTGCAGAGTCTTAACCACTGGATTGCCAGGGAAGTCCTCCTTCTTCGTTTATTAATTGAAAATTTTTTTCTAAAGAGGGACTTGCCTTCATTGATTATTTGGTTACCCAGGGATATGATTTTTGTAGGAAAAGAAAGTGCTTGACGATTTCACTTCATTCACTTACCTTCAAAATAAAGAGTTGGTTCTTTTGGTGACCAATTCGATTTTTCTTTTAGTATTAACTCGTGAATTACATATATTTGATGAGTTAAGATCTTTAGCAGTGAGCATACATATTGGTGGGCTTCCCTGGTTGCTCCTTGGTAAACAATCTGCTGGAAATGCTAGAGATGCAGGAGACTTGGGTTTGATCCCTGGGCCAGGAGGAGGGCCTGGCAACTCACTCTAGTATTCTTGCCTGGAGAATCCCATGGGCAGAGGAGCTGGCAGCCACAGACCATGAGGTTGCAAAAGAGTCTTATTCAACTGAAGCAACTTGGCATGCAAGATGTGTGTTGGTGCTCAAATTATACAACTTATTTATTCTTATTATCTTTTGTTATCCAAGCAGAGTTTTTGCTGTTTTTTTAAAGAAATGATTTCAGTTTGCTTTCTTTGTTACTCTCAAATAAGTTTATTTTCATTCGGGGGGTAGTTTTTTTTTATTATTTTATTTTGAAATGATTTAAGACTTACAGGAAAATTGCAGGAGGAGTAGAAAGAATTCCTGTGTACCTGTCACCCAGATTCTGTGACTAACAGGTTACCACATTTGGCATTTGCTTTATCATTCTCTGTCTGTACACACACACCCACACACACAGTTTATTCTTTTCTGAAGCATGATTCTTTATCCCTAAATGCTTCTACTTTTTATCATCTGAGGTCAAGGCCATTCCCATATGCAACCACAGTACACCGATCACATTCAGGAAGCTAACATTGAGACAGTACTATTCAAGTCCACAAATGTTATTCATATATATATATTTTATTATTTGGCTGTGCTGGGTCTTCATTGCTGCTCTAGGTTTTCTCCAGTTGTGGTGAGGGGGTTGCTCTGGAGTTGCGGTCTTCTCATTGCAGTGTCTTCTATTGTGGCAGAGCATGGGCTCCAGGGCGCATGGGCTTCAGTAGTTGTGGCAGGAGGGCTCAGTAGTTGCAGCTCCCGGGCTCTAGATCTCAATAATTGTGGCACACAGGCTTAGTTGCTCCCTGGCATGTGGGGTCTTCCTGGATCAGGGCTGGAACACATGTCTCCTGCATTATTAGCAGGCGGATTCTTTACCACTGAGCCACCAGGGAAGTCATTTTGATTTTATTTCCTTTCTTTTTTTAAATTCATTTTATTCTTCTTTTTTCCCATTTTTATTTTTTAAAAAGAGCCAAACGGACCTCCATAAAGTTTTTTCCAATAAAACAGCCCTCAGCCTTGTGGGAGAACATCTGGGTTTCCCACATCTCCACCAATACAGTGGGCTTTAAAAAAGAATAAAGAAAAACAGTTTTATGTAGATCTATAATTCACCTACCCTACAATTCACCCATTAACAGTGGTTTTCAGTGGTTTTCAGTGTAGTCATAGAGTTGTGCAAACATTACCATCAGCAATTTTAGAGAATATTCAGGAGGGAATGACCATCCACTCCAGTGTTCTCGCCTGGAGAATCCCCATGGACAGAGGAGCCTGGTAGGCTACAGTCCATGGGGTCACACAGAGTCGGACACGACTGAAGTGACTTAGCACGCACGCACAAAGAAGCCCTGTACCCTTTAGCCATCACCCCTCAATTCCCCTCTCCTCCCAGCCCCCGGCAACCACTGTCTCTGTGGGTTTGCCCATTCTGATCAGTGCACTGTGTGGTCCTTTGTGACTACTGCATTCACTCAGAATTGTGTTTACATTGGCTTTCTGATCCGTGCCAATGAGATGGTGGTTTATTTTTTTACAAAAAATATTTATTTATTTGGCGGCGCCGGGTCGCTCGGGGATCTTCGATCTTCACTGGGGGCATGCAGGATCTTTAGTTGCCACCTGCAAACTTTTAGTTGCGGCATGTGGAATCTAGTTCCCTGACCAGGGATTGAACCTGGGCCCCTTGCATGGGGAGCACGAAGTCTTCACCCTTGGACCACCTGGGATGTCTCAAGATGGTGGTTTTCCTTGGTGGTTCTCCGATCTAATGGTGGAGACTGAGCATCTTTTCCTGTGTGCCTGGGCTTTGTGTGTCTTCAGGGCTCCATTGGCCTCCAGAGGACTGGAAGCCTGTCCCGGAAGAGGGGAGAGAGAGCCAGTCAGAGAGGCTGCCCCCGGCCTCTGTCCCTCCATTGTACTGGTGAGTACCAACTTCACCCCACGTACCCTCTTCTCCCATCACCACCCTCCCTGCGCACAGGATGGAGAAACCTGGATGCCCCTGTTGGGGGAGAGAGGGAGAGACTTAGACCAGGAAGTATCCCAGCCCCTAGCCCTGGCCTTTCTCCCCCCAGGACCCCTGGAGGCCTCGGCCCTTGCGCCTGAAGCCGGAGACTCCGGGAGACACCCTCTCTATCAGCTGCTGAACTGCGGCCCCAGGAACAGGTGAGACGTCAGGGAGAAGGTGGGGAGATGGGGGGAGGAGACTGGGCTCCTCTCACCGGCCCCGTCTCTGTTCCCTGCTCCCAGCTGCAGGGCCCTCTACCCAGACATCGCCCGAATGGAGCAGCTCCTGCAGCAGGCCGTGGCGGAGAGGGAGCGGCTGCTCCAGGCCAGGGTGAGACCCAGCCCCTCCTCCCTCGGACCAGGAACGCAGTATATTTCCCCCACTTCTTACTGGTTTGCAGTCTCGGTGACTCTTTCTGCACCCACAGGAAGGGACAAGAAGCAAGGAAGGTTCCTCGGGCCCCCCTGTACCTGCCATCATGGTGAGTCTCGCCCCTGCCCCCACTTCCCCTGGCCTCTGCCCTTTGACATCTCACCCTCTCCTGTCCTCCAAAAAGTGTCCTGGGCTTGGCAAGGGAAGGGGAACTCTAAAGACCTAGTTTCTCTTCCCATCAGGGTCATCTGAATCCATGGTATGTGGCATGCTCAATTTTCTGTGCCTCGGTTTCCTCTTCTGTAAGTGGGTGGTGGTATGAGGGCAACCACAAACTGGGACTTTTAAATAGTATTTAAAATTTTGTTTTATTTGTTTGATTCTTTAAAAAAACCTTTTTACTTAAGAAATATTCAAGCATATTGTTCAAAGGTTGACTAGATTGATAACCTCCAATGTGCCCACCATGCAGCTCATGACCATTGTTTAGTCAGTCAGTCGCATCCTGCTCTTTCGTGACCCCATGGACTATAGCTTGCCAGGCTCCTCTGTCCATGGGATTCTCCAGGCATGAATACTGGAGTGGGTTGCCATTTCCTACTCCAGGGGATCTTCCCGACACAGGGATTGAACCTGCGACTCCTGCATTCGCAGGCAGATTCTTTACCACTGAGCCACCAGGGAAGCCCTCCATGTCGCTCCAGTGATTATCAATATTGAATCTTATTTTACTTACTGACTTTGCTGTACTGGACCCACACCTACTTCCCATGCTGCAGTAGAATATTTTAAAGCCAATTCCACATATTTTATCATTCCCTCCATACATCATTATGTACCTACAATATATATATGTGTGTGTGTGTGTGTATATATATATTTAATGTAAGTTCCACTGTCATAGCTTATGAAATTATTACTAATTCTGTAACATTCTAATACATGGTCCATATTAACATTTGGTGAGCACTTCCTCTCTAGAAGCCTCAGTTTCCTCCTCTGTGAAATGGGGACAATAATGGGTTGTTTTGGAGAGGCAGTGAGGTGATCATGATCACTTGGCACAGTGCTGGCCACAGAGCAGAACTTCAGTACATGGTGATCACTTAGTGTTACTGTGTGGAGTTGGCAGGATGACCCAGTGGGTGCCCTTTTAACCACCCCTTCCCCTCCTGTGTGTTCCCCAACCCCTTCCCCCACCCCCTCCTCACTCTCCTTTGTTTCCATGCAATTTGTCTCACCTCTATTTCTCATCTTTTTTTGCTTTGGCCTTACTTCAATGTTTTCAGCCCTCAATACTCATAGAGTGGTCCATGGACCAGCAGCATCGGCATCCCTGAACTTCATTCCTCTCCAGACCCCCACCCTGGAATAACTGAATCCCAGTCTGCACTTTAACAAAATCCCTAACTGTCTCCAAATTGTCTCCAAAATATATTTTGATAGTTGGTTATTCAAATCTGGGTCCAAACAAAGCACACACAGTGCCTTTAGTAAAAATGTCTTAAATCTCTGAGATTGAGTCCTCCCTCCCTGCTTTAAAGAAAAAAAAGTGCCATTTATTGGGGGGGAAGAGTCATTTATCTTGTGGAATTTCTCACACTCTGAATTTAGCTGACAGCTCCTCATTAAGCTTTTATTTCTACCTATACTAAGAATATGAATACTTTTTTGTTACAACATACACTTTATTTATTTTTTTGGCCTCCCCGGGTGGCATGTGGGATTTTAGTTCCCCATCCAGGGACTGAACCCGTGCCCCCTGCAGAGGGAGTGCATAATGCCAGCCACTGGACCACCAGGGAAGCCCCTCCAGCAAACACTTCAGAATTTGGGGAAGTGAAATTCTCCTCACCTGGAGGCACAAGTGTTTTCTGTCATGGAGGAGACTTCGAATCTGTGTTTATACTTTCCCACATACGCTGATCAAACTGCATTTGGTCGATTTATGTTCCTCACAAACAAGTACATTATTCCCAACCCGTTTCTGGTTCTCTCAAACATTAGGCCTTTCCTTATTCATTTCAATCCAATATTTATGGAGTGCCTATTTATGGTGGCCTTCCCAAGTGGCTCAGTGGTAAAGAATCCGCCTGTCAATGCAGAAGATGCAGGAGATTCAGGTTCCATCACTGGGTGGGGAGGATCCCCTGGAGGAGGGCACGGCGACCCACTGCAGCATTCTTGCCTGGAGAATCCAGGGACAGAGGAGCCTGGTGGGCTACAGTCCATGGGGTCTCAGAGTCGGACGTGACTGAGTGACCGAGCACGCACTGTGTGGTAGACCCTGGTGACAGCAGAGTGACAATCCCTGCCTTTTGGAAGCTGGCATTTAGCAGGGGAGAGAGACAGAAAGCAGCATCAATAAGTAAAATTAAGTAAAATAAGTAGCATGTCAGGTGCTGATAAGAGCCGGGAATAAAATAAAGCAGGAAGGCTGGTGGAGCCTTCCGGGTTGTCAGGCATATAAGCTCTGCCTCATTAAAAATGAAACACTCTTGCTGTGTAGCACCATCATTTATTAATCAGTCCCCTGCTGACTGCATTGTCCCCCATCCCCACCCCCTCACACCTCGAGCTGCCTTCCTCGGCTGTCCCTGGGGTTTGCGCCTAGGGGTGGAATCACCAGGTGACAACAGCCAGTTCATCCAAGAAACATGAGGAGGGTGCTGGGATTAGGAAAGCCAAGACTTGGGCAGGCGTTCCCTGGAGGTGACATGGGTGGACAAAGGTGGAGTTGCCAGTCCCAAGCCCATCCCTGCTCTCCTCGCCTGGGGCCCGGCTCCACCCATGTCCTACCTGGGTGACCTCGGTGAGTCACTTCCTTTTTAAGAGCCTCAGTTTCCTCCTCTGTGAAATGGGGACAATAATGGGTTGTTTCGGAGAAGCAGTGAGGTGATCATTTGACACAGTGCTGGCCACAGAGCAGACCTTCAGTACATGGTGATCACTTAGTGTTACTGTGTGGAGTTGGCAGGATGACCCAGGGGTTCCCTTTTAACCACTCCTTCCCCTCCTGTGTGTTTCCCAGCTCCCGCCTCCCCCCTTCTCTCCCTTGTCTCCATGCAATTCATCTCCCCTCTATTTCTCATCCTTTCTTGCTTTAGCCTGACTTCAGTGTTTTCAACCCTCAATACTCAGAGAGTGGTCCATGGACGAGCAGCATCAGCATCCCTGAACTGAATCCCAGTCTGCATTTTAACAAAATCCCTTAGGGGTCTGCTTGCATGCTGGAGTCTGAGGCCTCAGTGTGACCATGGGGATCATATGCCATTCTTGGCAGGAAGTATTTGAGAAGGATAGGTTTAATCAGGCTAGACCTTGTAACAGTAGACACTTTGATTTCCTTCATTCTGCTCCACATTATGGCCACCTGAGATGAGCGCTCTGCCTGGGGAGTCCTGGCTTGTCAGCTCTGGCTGTGTGACTTGGGCCTAGTGACTTAACCTCTCTGAATCTTGGTTTCCACATCTATAAAATGGGGACAATGATGTACCTACCTCCTGAGGAGAAGGGGGGCAAAGAGATTATAAAGTTTTTGTTTTTTTTTTTTAGCACAGATAATAATCACCAATTTCATCACAGCAAGAATGCTCTCTAACATACAACAATAATAATGGAATCAGCACTTTCATTATTAATCACTCACTGTTTTACAGATACAATAGATGAGGGCTTACTGGGGTTTATCACTTCCCTAACACATCTCTGGTGTTTCAAGGTGAGCGCTAAGGTCAGGAAGACCTGGCTTCGCATCCCTGCTCTGCCACTTAGAAGCTCTATGTGACCTCAGGTGGATTATTTCTCTCTGTACTTCAGTGTGCTAATCTGCAGAATGGGACTCATAGTAGCCTTGACCCAAGAGTGGCCATGGGGAGTTGAGGAATGGATGCTGGTAAAGCCCTGGGCAGTGCGTCAGTCAACCGGAGTAGCTGTCAGAAATACCATCTTAATCGTCGTTGCCAAAGTTAAAGGCTGTGCTGGTCCTTACACTTGAGCTGGTCCTTACACTTGAGCTAATCTGACGAGCTCCCCTCCCGGGTCCAGTGTGCAGACTTCCCCCTCCCAGCCCTTGACCCTATGACATCACAGCCCCCTTCTCTTCCCTCCCCAGGCCCCGCCCACACCCCCATCCATCCCTGCTAGCCCTCCGGTTTTGGATCTCCGGCAGCACCTGGAGCGCTGGGGCCACAATCCGGAAAACTGCCCGCACTTACGGGTTTCCGGGGGCTGCTGCCGCGGACCCCTGGTGAAGATGGGTGGCCGAATCAAGACCTGGAGGAAGCGATGGTTCTGCTTTGACCGCCAGGCCCGCCGCCTGGCCTACTACGCGGGTAAGCCCAGCCCCGCTGCCTTAGGTGCCTGGGCCCCCACTCCTGTGAGAGACCACTCCAGACCTTCGCCCCAGACACCTAGCCGCCCCACCCCCAGGTCTCTTCTCTCTTAGGTCCATTATGTGTCTGGACCCCCCAGTCACTTCCTCCTTTCGCCACCCAGTCCTCACTGGGTATCACCTGTGCACCATTCTAGCTCTCCAGCCCCCGGTTTCCCCATACCCAGGAGAAGCATTATCAGTGCCCAGCCCCCAGATCTATTCCAAGCCTCTCCTTCTTCTCTTGGGTAATCAATGCTTCTGAACCTCTCCTTGAGTCTCCACCCTTCTCAGGGGCCAAGGGACTTGGGGACCTAGGATTCCAGCTCCCCAGACCCCACCTCCCAGCCTTATCCAGTCACCACACCAGTTTCCCATTGACATTCACTCACCTCCTAACCACAGCGCTTTAGGGACCTTCAGACTCTATCACCATGCTCCTCACCCCAACCCCAGTCTCTGGACTTGGGCTCAGAGACTCCTCTCCCCCTTAGTACCCTCCTCCCCACCCCACAACCCATCTCTCACTGGCTCTGTTTCTCTCTCACCCCGCTCCATCAGACAAGGAAGAGACCAAGCTCAAAGGTGTCATCTACTTTCAGGCCATCGAGGAAGTCTACTACGACCACTTACGCTGTGCCTTCAAGGTGAAGCCCCTCTTTGGTGCTGCCCTGCCCTCATGGTTGGAGCCCCACCAGTCAAATCTTAGCTTATCCCCTGGGGAAGGGCCACCCACAGCCCCTGTTGTCAGGGTCCTCCATCCAGCACAGGAAACC
Source organism: Cervus canadensis (assembly GCF_019320065.1). Taxonomy (NCBI): domain Eukaryota; kingdom Metazoa; phylum Chordata; class Mammalia; order Artiodactyla; family Cervidae; genus Cervus; species Cervus canadensis. The sequence continues at coordinate 16,473,296 of NC_057403.1, read as the reverse complement.
AAGCAGGTCATTTCACTGCAGGGCCCCAAAATTAAGAGCTCAGTCTCTGGCTCTCAGCCACAGTTATTTTTCTTGGAACAAAAGTTTGAGAGCAGAAATTTGGCAAACTCAGAAGCCAAGTCAAGAATGAATGACTGAACTGGGCAAGGTGAGGACTGAGGCTGCCTGGCAGCATTGAAAGGAGAGGATCATTTCTTAGCATCTTCTCACAATTGCCAAATGGGAATGGGTCCCACGGTGTCATATCAGATTTATTTTTCCCCAGAGAATTCTGGAATTGGAACGTTTATAAAAGCACAGTGCCAGAAACTGATACAATGTTTAGAGAGCTCTGGAGAGTAACTGTGGCTTTTTAGAGCTTAGGTTGGAATCCCAGCTGTGGGACATCAGAAATGTGACTTCCATTCTCCAGCCTCAATGTTTTCACCTGCAGAATGGGCACTCTTCAACCTATGTCTCCAGAGTTGAGGTTGAAGACAGATAATGGACATAAAGGGTTTACTTAATTCGGGGTTGGCAAGTAGGTACTCAGTAAATAGGTTGTAGACTAAATTTTTCCCAGTTACAAACCAGGGAGACCTAGATTTGGAAGAGAGGAAATTTGAATGCTTGTATTTCTAATATATGGACTTCCTAGGGGTCTCAGTAGGGCTTCCCTGGTGGCTCAGATGGTAAAGAATCTGCCTGCAATGCAGGAGACCTGAGTTTGATCTGTGGGTTGGGAATATCCCCTGGAAGAGGGCATGGCCACCCGCTCCAGCATTCTTGCCTGGAGAATCCCCACGGACAGAGGAGCCTGGCAGGCCACAGTCCACGGGTCACAAAGAGTTGGACATGACTCAGAGACTAAGCGCAGCACAGGGGCCTCAGTGGTAAAGGATCTGCCTGCAGTGCTGGAGACCCAGGGTCTCCTGCAGATTCCTGGATCGGGAAGACCCCCTGGAGGAGGAAATGGCAACCCACTCCAATATTCTTGCCTGGGAAATCCCTGGACAGAGGAGCCGAGCCTGACAGGCTACAGTCCTTGGGATCACAAAAGAGTCGGACACGACTTAGCGACTGAACAACAATTTCTAATACAGGAGAAAGTGGAGCTGGGGGGTTGGGACATGGGTTCTTTAAATTCCTCTTGTTCCCATAATTCTCAGCGCCTTCCTGTGTTAATCCATTTAACCCTCAAAACTCAACGAAGTAGGTAGCATCATTTAGGAGGACAGATCCGCATACATTCAGGGAATTTAAATTACTTACCCAACCCTACACAGCCTGTAAATAGCAAGGCTGGAATTTGAACTAGGGTGGAGTCATATCTGTTCTGTTAAACCACCTCCACTCCGCTACTTATTCCAGAGCCCGAACCCTCGCCTAACGTTCTGTGTCAAAACCTACGAACGCCTTTTCTACATGGTGGCTCCCAGCCCAGAGGCCGTGCGCATTTGGATGGACGTCATTGTTACAGCGGCTGATGAGAACCACGCCCCCTGATTGACCACACCCTCTGGGGGGAGTCTCAGTGAAGCCCCGCCCCCCGCACTGCTTCGAGGCCACGCCCACTGCCGGGAAGCCTGGGCCCGCCCATTCGTGACTCTCCGGGGAGTTTTGTGGGTTTGATGGCTTGGCTGGTCTGAGCCGCGACTTTCCCCGGGCTGCAGGTGCCTTCTCCGGACGGGAAGCCAGCCCCTCGGGCTCTGCCCCGGGCTCGAGGAAGATTGCGGGGGTGGGAAGGAACTATTTATTGTTGCTTCTGTGATACCGAATTAAACATGGAAGAAAACAGTTTTTCTGAGGTTCCCAGCACAGACATACGGAACCCCTCGACCGCTAGGCAAGGCATCTGAGTTACGGGTACCCAAGACAACCAACCATCCCTCAGCTGGTTCTACACTTAAGGAATGGAGGTCTTCTTCAACCCCATGGTCTTGGATGGTAACAGGGGGTGGGTGTAGAGAGGCGTGTGGCAATTTTGTTTTTTCAGTTTGTGGGTCCGCCTGCTTCCACCCTTTTGGCCCTGACTGGGCTATTGGCAGTTTCTAGGAACTCCTAGGCTCCTGCCTTCCAGGCCTTGGCACATGTTATTCCCTCTGCCCTTCCCTTAACCAGCTGTCTCCTTGTTCTTAGTGTCTTGGTTGGATTGTCACCTCCTACAGGAAACCCTTCCTGACTTCCCCACCTGAATCAAACACACCCTCTTCTTTGAGCTCCCCTGGACTACAGTCCATTGGGTCACAGAGTCGGACACGACTGAAGCAACTTAGCAGGCACGCACGCACGGTCCATTCCTGAACATCCTGGGTCATCACTGGTGATGGCTCTATGTCCCAACAGACTGGGAGCTCCAAGAAGGCAGAGCCAGGGCTGTCCTGGTCATAGCTGTATTCCCAGCACCATAGGGCACATTTCATTCCATGAAAGGGAAAAAAAAAAGTTATCCTTTCATCTCTCAATCTTGGTAAATAATATACCCAATACTCCCTTTGCTAAGTCACCTTTCCCCACTCCACTCTACTCATCATTTAGGTCATAACTCAGATGGTTCCTTCTCCAGGAAGCCTTCCCTGATTCTTCTGAGTCAGATGTTTCCTCAGGGCTTCCTGTCCCAGCCCTGATCATTCTGCCTGCACCTTCCCCCTGGAGCCTTGACTACTCTGGGTCATCCATGCTGATGAGTGTGTTTCATATGCTGGGCGGGGACTCCAGGAGGCAGGGGTTGGACTGTTTGCATCACTACTGAGTCCTTGACACACAAAGGGCCCATATGCAAAGTAGGTGTTGAGGGAATGTCTGATGGTTGAATAAATTGATGAGAGAGATGCTGAGGATGGGGCGGTGGTCAACAGGACAGATAGAACTTTTCATCCTTTAGGTCTCACCCAAGGTGTCCCCTTGGAAAAGACCCTGATGCTGGGAAAGATTGAGGGCGGGAGGAGGAGGGAGCGACAGGATGGCATCACAGAGTTAATAGACATGAGTCTGAGCAAACTCCAGGAGGTAGTGAAGGACAGGGAAGCCTGGTGTGCTGCAGTCCATGGTACGCAAAGAGTCGGACACGACTGAGTGACTAAACAACTACAACAACAGCAACAAGGTGTCCCCTCCTTCAGGAAGCTCTCCTTGATCCCTGATGGGTGTCCACAGTCCCTTGGGCTCCCCAGGTATAACCCTGATCCCTTTAGCTGTCCCTGTGTGGAATAGGCCTTTTCCTCCCTTAAACGTCTCTGGAACTAGGCATTCAATTCCTCTGGTTCCCATCGCCTCCAGTCCTGGGTGTCCTGTCCCAGGATTCCTTAAGGATCCAGTTGTCCTCCTGAAGCCCCAGAATACAAACAACCCAAACCCCAGGCCTTTGGGGACCCCAGCTGTTCCTTGGCCTCTACCTCCAGGTATGAGATATCTGGATCTTTGGATTATTTCATCCCTCAGCCTGTCTGCAAACTGGGTCTTCTTACCGGGGCTGGCTTCCCAGGCGTGTGACTCATGGGGTTGACAGTTCCCTGCGTTCAGAAGAGCTCTCTTGGATTTAATCATCTGCGATTGCCATCTGGAAATTCTTAATTTTGCATTTGAATTTGCATTTTGGAAGTGAAGTCTGAAGGGACGTGAAGCTTGATCCGGGGCGGGGCAGGGGGGGTTGGGGCCTCGGCTCAAACAAAGCCCCACACCTGTCATCTCCCGCCTCCCTGGGACAGGTTCTGTCTGCCTTCCCTTCCTCACTCCTGCACTGTGACCTCTGCCATCCACCAGCCCCGGCAGGGGCCTGGGAGCCCACGGGAGAGTCAGACACTTGTGCCTCCTGGCATCTCAGGTGGGGCACAGCAGCGGGCAACTGGTGGAAGGGGAACCCAGCAACCAGAATGCTTTAGTTGTGGGGCAGGGTCTCTAGACACCTGTGAGGGTCTGTGCTTGTCCCATGAGTATTCCGTGCACAAGGGAACATGACATTAGACATTAGACCAAGGGAACATGACATATGGGGTTGGGAGAGACGGAGAAAGAAAGGAAAGTAGCATTTATTTAAATTTTTTTTCTTTGGCCATGCGATGCGACATGTGGGATCTTAGTTCCCAGATCAAGGATGGAACCCATGACACCTCCTGCAGTAGAAGCTCAGGGTCTGGACTGGACTGCCAGGGAAATCCCCAACATTTCTACTTTAATACCTTTCATTACACTCTTTCCTGCCCTTTGAACCAGGTCCCCATATTTTCATTTTGCACTGAGCCCCGCAAATTATGTAGCCAGCCCTGGCTCTGACCCCACCCTGGCTCTGACCCCACCCCTACTCTGATACATCCCAGATGGAGTGGGTCTGAGGGAGGCTGGGAACATCACCGGGCCCAGAGCCCACCCTTCCCCAGGGGACAGGAAACCCAGAGTGCAGATGGCCCCAGGCTTGTCTGACGCCCTGGCATGACCTCCGGAGCTGGGAACCTGGTGCCTCCATACTGACCCCTCTGTTCATCTCTCGGGAACAGATTCTAAACCTGTTTGCATTGACCCCTGTGGAGGAGAGCTGGGGAGAGTCATAGTATAGACCCTGCATTTAAACCTCCCCCTGTTCTCTGGTCACAGGCCACGTTGCAGGGGGTGGGAGGGGGCAGGCTGTCAGCACCCAGGATGCGGGCAGGCCTGAGCAAGAGGAGACTCCCCACCCTGGGTCCCACTCCCTCCCAAGACGCCAGCTCTTCTGGTCTGGCCAGTTGGGGTTCCTCCCTGAAACTCTCCCACGCAGCTGGGCCCTGCAGGGCCTCCTGTCTGGAGCACACAATAATAATTGTATTGTCACCCTGCCTCACTCCATCCCTCAGGAGATAGGGGGTTTCAGACCTATTTGGCAAAGGAGGCAGCTGAAATTCAGAGAGGGAGATGGTGTGGGGGGAGGTCACAGAGCGAGAGGATGGCAGAGGCAGGGGTAAAATTTTAGTCTGTCCGACTCCAGACTTGAAATTTTGTCCACAGCCTCGATCCACCACGAAAGACTCTCCTCTCTTTATTTTAAGACACCTCAGAGGCTCAGAGAGGTGAAGACACTTAGGTAGGATCACACAGCGAACCATAAGTGGGGCTGAGATTCCAAGGCTGGGAGACAGGGAGGTAGGGGTAGCGCTGAATGACTTCACAGGCACTCACTTTCTCTCTCTGAGCTGCGGCATGATGCCAAGTGACCCAGCCTAGGTGACTGAGGTGCTAGTCATTGCTGGTGGTGTGTGTGTGGGGGGAAGTACCCCATGGGGTCCAGGGAACGGATAAAATTTTTATGAACACAGCCGCTATTTTCCTGCCACAGGTAAATCTCATCATCTATTAGGAGAAACAAAGTAAGATTAAAGCTGCAGCTTTTAAATAATAATAGAATATAAATGACATAATATACATAGTCACTTACGTTAGTTTATATATGGGGATGTTTAGTCACATTGCGGTTTGCCCAGAGTTCTTATTTGTTTCTGTGTTCAGACGTGGGAGGCAGTGGTCCTGACTGTGTCTCACTCCATCACGCTCTCAGTGCGGGCCTCATCTGTGTTGGGGCAGGGGTGGAATGGTGCACACAGGCCTCCAACTCCCAGTCGTCAGGGTTGTTGCTGTCTTTCTCACCCGGGAGACTGCCCTGCTCCCTCCCGTGTCTCCGGCCTTCCTTTTCTCACCCCTATTATAGTCTTTTTTACAGAGGCCACAGTGGCATTCCACTCCGCCTTCATCCCTTTCTTTTTTTTTTAACACAGTTATTTTTTTTTCTTAAGATTTTTTTGGATGTGGACCATTTTAAAGTCTTTACTAAATTTGTTACAATATTGTTTCTGTTTTCTGTTTTGGCCATGAGAGGTGTGAGATCTTAGCTCCTCAATCAGGGATCAAACCCACACTCCTTGCATAGGAAGGCAGAGTCTTAACCACTGGACTGTCAAGGAAGACCCTCCCCTTTCTTTTTGTAAGAATAGTGTACACACAGTAAAGTGCATAAATATACAACATATGGTTTGTTGATTCTTTACATAAATGTTGTTACATGTGTAACTGCCATCCAGATGAAGACAGTAGGGGCTTCTTACTATAATCTTTTGGGCAATACCTTCCTAAAATAACCCCGATTTCTATCACCACTGATTAGCCTTGCCTGTTCTAGGACTTCCATAGAAATGGAGTCACATGGTATCTTTTATTTGTTTAAGACTTCTTGAGCTCAACATAAAGTTTTCGAGATTCACGTTGCTGCCCAGGCCAGTAGTTGACCTATTTTCATTGCTGGGTAATTCCTTGGGTTTAGTGAATTCATTTCTTGAGAAGTTTTTGCATCATGTGCCAGACTGACAGATCAAAAAGCAAATCTGATGGTGTCCTACAGATATAGACCCCTAGAAATATTCTCCAGCTTTCTCAAAGTTAATTCAGATCTCTCTGCGGGGCTTGGCATGCCTGGAACAGTCTGACCCCTGCCTGGGTCTTCTGCCTCAGTTTCCCTCTCCCTCCCCTCACCTCCTGAACTCCAGGGGCACTGCTCTCCTCTCTGTGTTTGAATGGTCCATGTTGCTTCCCACCGAGGGCTTTGCACTTGCTGCTGTCTTTGCTTTGCCACGTGCTCTGCCCCCATCCCGGCCTGCTTCACTGTTTGAACCTCCAAGTCTTTAAGATTATCAGGCAACTCAGTGATTTACATCTCCAGGGATGCTTCACTGATCAGCCCCCTAATTGTAGACGCCACACCTCCTTTTAGCTCCCTCCACTTCATTGCCTTGGCCTTGGCTTCATTGCCTCCACTTCATTGCCTTGGCTGGAAATAACAATTTGGATGATTATTTAATTCATATCTTTCTCCCCCATCAGAAAGTGACCTCTGGGAGGACCAGCACTGGTTCTGTTTAGTCTCCAGCATCACCCAACCCCAAACCTGCACTCATTCAATATTTACTGGATGCTGAGTGTTGAGTAGACCCCTTCTGTGAGCCTCAGTCCTCCCCTCTCTCCCCCGCCTCAGACCCCAAACACACAGACTTTCTCCTGGGAACTGCCAGGGAACCATGACTCCCGCCCTTTCCCTCCTTGGCAGCTGTGGGTGACGACGCGCCCAGGGGCGGGGGTCACGCCCCACAGCGGACGCTGATTTGGCCCGGTTGGGCAAGGCTAGGGTTGCCTGGGGGGAGGTTACTCATCCCGGGCTCAGGTAAGAGGACCTGGGTTGGGAGGCGGCACACCTAGGGGGGAAGCCGAGAGAGCAAGACGGAACCATGGACCCCGCCAGGAGAGCAGGTTCCTGGGCAGTGATCTGGACTACTGGCTGGCTGCTCCTGCTGTCGCTGCTGCTTCCAGAAGGTGAGTCTGTTGCCAGAAGGGGGCGGAGGGGGCACAGTGGGAGCTCTAAGGAAGAGTCTCCCCTCCACCTCACCCCTCAATGGAGAGGGCTGCTGGAAAAATCTCCTGTCCTGAGCAGAGGGAGCTGTGGGGGAAATTCTTCCACCTGAAACAGGGGGATTGTGGGAAAGATCACCTGCCTCGGTGGGGGAGGGGGTGCTCTAGGAAGGATTTGCTACCGGGGACAGAAGGGACTGTGGAAACTTTCTTCCATCCTGAGTAGACGTCGGGGGTTGGATGGGGAGGGATGTCTCACCGAATGACTTGACTGTGGGTAAAATTCTCCCGTCCTAAGTGGAGAACTGAAGGAAGGAGTCCCCCCATTTAAGTCAGGGATCCCCCACCTTGGGCATAAGGGGCTGAGAAAAAGATACTCCCCCTGTAGGCATGAAAAGGACACAATGTATCTCCTGGTCTCAGATTTCCGGCTAGGTTTTCCTTATCCCCGAGGAGGGCATGAAATCCACTCCAGTATTCTTGCTTGGAGAATCCCTTGGACAGAGGAGCCTGGTGGGCTACAGTCCAAAGGGTAGCAAAGAGTTGGACACGACTGAAGCGACTTAGCACGCACGCATTTCCTTATCCCTGCCCTGGAAAATGATGTGCTGTACAGTTGCACAGGGGCGGAGTGGGAAGGACTATTTCTTCTCTGGGGAGGCGACTTCAGTTGGGGAGGCTCAGTTCTATTTGCCTCTGCACCCCCAGGAGCGAAGGCCCTGGAGTGTTACAGCTGCGTGCAGAACGCAGATGACGGGTGCTCGCCGCAGAAGATGAAGACGGTGAAGTGTGCACCAGGCGTGGAAGTCTGCACAGAGGCTGTGGGGGCTGTGGAGACTAGTGAGTGGGACCTCCTCGTCCTTGCGTACCCGCTACCAGGGCCTCCATCCGGGCCCCGCCTTCTAACTTTGGCCACACCCACTCGAACGCATGCCCCTTCCCTTTCAGTCTGCAAGGGCCTGGGCCTTTCAACACACCCACGCCTTTAGGGCTTAGAGAGGTGAGGACTGAGCGTTGCGCAGGGGTGAGGTGACCTGGGAGAATCCAGATATGGGACCTCATCTCCTTCAAGGGCACAGTCTGGCTCACTGAGATCTCGCTATCGCCTTCTGGCCCTTCCAAAATCCTCTCCACCCCGACCAAGCCTCCCCCATCCAATGGGGCCCTTGTGATGGAGACCCACCCTGGAGATACTCTCCCAGGGTCCCAAGGCTGAGGTTCCGGGTCTCTCTGACCCTCCCTTGTCTGAGGTCGCAGCTCCTAGGAGGCTCCATCTGTCTCTGATCCTGTGCCTTTTTCGTCAGTTTCAGGTTCCTTCTGATGTTGCTTTCCGGGTGAGACTCCCTGTGGTCGTGCCCCTTCTTATCTCCACTCTTACCCCATCCCAGCTTTTGTGTACAGCATCTGTCAGCTTTTCTGTCCCCTCATACTCAGAGCTCTCAAGTCCGTTGTTCTTTCCCCTCGGATCTGCTCTTTCTGAACCCCCACTCCCCTGTGCTCCCGCCCTGGCCTGCCTATCTTCTGGGGCGGATCTATTTCAGGCCCCGCCCACAGGCCCCGCCCCTCTGACCCCCGCCCCCTCCCCTCTTCGCAGTCCACGGGCAATTCTCGGTGGCAGTGCGGGGCTGCGGTTCGGGACTCCCCGGCAAGAATGACCGCGGACTGGACCTTTATGGGATTCTGGCCTTCATCCAGCTGCAGCAGTGTCCCCAGGACCGCTGCAACGCGAAACTCAACCTCACCTCGAGAGCGCTCAACCCCGCAGGTCGGTGGGGGCGGAGCCGCAGGCCCGGGGGCGGAGCCACACCTGGGCCGAGCAGCTGGGGGCGGCCGCAAGCAGGAGGAGGGAAAACTCCGCAAGGACTGGGGGCGGGGTCACGCCCTGGGGGCGGGGTTAGAGGCCGAGCTGCGTGTCCGTCGAGGGGCGGAGACGTGGACTTGAGTGACCCCGAGCAGGTCAGTGCTTCCTGAACCCCCTGGACCGCTTCCTTCCTCCTCGCCCCCCTCGCAGGCAATGAGAGTGCCTACCAGCCCAACGGCGTCGAGTGTTACAGCTGCGTGGGGCTGAGCCGCAAGGAGTGCCAGGGCAGGGCGCCGCCCGTCGTGAGCTGCTACAACGCCAGCGACCATTTCTACAAGGGCTGTTTCGACGGCAATGTCACCTTGACAGCAGGTGAGCGGAGCTCCAAAGCACCTGGCCTGCACGGGTCGTGGTAGCCTTTTCTGAGGCCTCATGGGTGGTAGGTAATAGCACCCTTTACCCAAAGGGTTCCCCCACCTTCAAGCGCCTTCTGGGAACCGTAGGCCTAAGTTGGTGGCTTGTCCTAGAGCATCATGAGAAATGCAGTCCTATTCCCAGGATATCACGGGAATAGGAATGCTTTTATCCCAGAGTTTTGGAGGAAATATGTTTTCACAGAGGCTTGCCAGGTGCAGAATGGGAGGATGTGCAATGGGAAATGTATTTAAGTCTCCAAGCTTCTGCCCAGGCATCATGGGGAATCTAGTCCTTAAAACTCAAAGGTTAGTGTCTCCTAATACTTTGTCCCACCCCGAAGTATTAGGAGAGATGTGGTTCAGCCTCCAAGTCTCTGCCTCAGGGAACCATGCGAATTCTTCAAATCCCATCCTCTGCGAGGTGTATTATGGGAGATGAAGACCCTGATGCTGGGAAAGATTGAAGGTGGGAGGAGAAGGGGATGACAGAGGATGAGATGGTTAGATGGCATCACCAACTCAATGGACATGGGGTTGGTTGGACTCCGGGAGTTGGTGATGGACAGGGAGGCCTGGCATGCTGCAGTCCGTAGGGTTGCAGAGTCAGACACTACTGAGCTACTGAACTGAACTGAGTTCTGACTCTTAAGACTGAATTTTGGCAAGGGTGGAGTCAGGGGAGGAAGAGGGAGGCAATGCTCTTCTCTTTCCTCCTGTTGAGAGGTGTTGTATCCCAGTTCAAACCTTTCTTCCAAAGCATTGTGGGACTTGTAGTTCATTCTACACATTTTTCCTCTTAAGTCCTATGGGAAATGTGATCTACCGAATACAAAAGACAGTGGAACAGTGTTTCTCAAAGTGGGGCCCCAATGGAGACACGGGGATTAATGGATGCAGAGCCCTTCCGTCACCTGTTTTGGACGTTCTTGATCTCGTGTTGCCCCTAAGTTTCGTCCTGGCTGTGCCTACCCCCTCCCCCCCACCATGGACCTACCCATGTCTCTCTCCTGCAGCTAATGTGACCGTGTCCTTGCCTGTCCGGGGCTGCGTCCAGGACGAGTTCTGCACCCGGGATTCGGCAACAGGCCCAGGGTTCATGCTCAGCGGCTCCTGCTGCCAGGGGTCCCGCTGTAACTCGGACCTCCGCAACAAGACCTACTTCTCCCCTCAATTCCCACCTCTTGTCTTGCTGCCCCCACCTCGGTCCACCACCCTGGCCCCGACCAAATCTGTCAGTACTTCCACCTCTGCCCCATCCTCCACCGTCACCACCAAAGCTACCCCAGTCTCTACCAACACCCGTTCCACCACTGAACCCATTGCCCCAGCTCGAACCAACCAGACTTCTCCACAAGAGGTGGGACGTGAGACCTTCCAGGAAGAGGAAGATAGCTTGGCTGGAGGTGCTAGTAGCCACCAGGACCGCAGAAATATGGGGCAGTACCCCATAAAAGATGTGCCCCATAGTAAAGGCTCTGCGGCTCCTTGGGCGGGATGGGTGACTCTTCTGTTGGCTGCGGCTGCTGGCGCCCTACTATGAGCTTCTCCACCTCTTGCCCTACTTCCTGGGCCCTGGATACCTCCCTTTCCGTTACTTCTTTTCCCACTTCCTGGACTGGGCTGGCCCAGCCCCTGTTCTCCCCAGCTTTTGCTGCACTGGTTTGCGGCTTTGGGACACAAAGTTACCGTTGTATATATATACATATCCTGCCGGGATGTTCTAGCTTTTTGAGGGCAGCAGTTGTATCCCCTGCATCTTTGTCTCTCCCTGGTGTCCTGATGCTTAGGACGGTGGGAAGTCAGAGCCGTCCCAGGGAAGGAGGGAGAGACGGTGATAAGCTCTCTGCTCTCTGTTCCAGCCAATCTGGAATAGGAGAGGTGGGGGGGTCATGACTCTGCATGCCCCCCATGCCCATCCATCTTTGTGGGAATCATTTTTTTGGCATCTTCTCTTTTCTAGACTGTGAGCTCCTCAAGAGCAGCGCCCGTGCCTTATGTCTTGGTCTAGTTGATGTCTGGCACATAAAGGCTTCAATAAAAGTTTGATTACTTTGTATAGTGTTTTATTTGTTTTAAAATTTTAAAAAAATATTTATTTCTTTATTTGACTGTGCCTGGTCTTAGTTGTGAGGGATCTTTGAGTTTCAGCACATGTGGTCTAGTTTCCTGACCAAGGGTCAAACCTGGGCCCTCTGCCTTGAAGGAGTCTAAGCGTGCGGAGTTTTAGCCCCTGGACCACCAGGGAAGTCCTGTGTAGTGTTTTATAGGAGTTATTCCTAGTTCACTGCTGACACCAGACTCGTGGGAAGTTGAGCTAGGGTGGGAATGCCAAGACCAAGATAGAGAAACTGAGATCCAGAGTTATAGCTCCTGGGGGAAGTCGCGTTTGAACACCTTTCACCTCCTGAGTTGAGCAGTGCACATAGGCTGGCCCACCCGGTGAGAAGGAGACCGGGTAAGACCACTGAGCAGTGTAGAGGAGTGAATGGGACTGTGAGCAATGCTTGGGAGCAGAGAGGAGTTTTACCTGGGTAAAACTACCTTTTTACCATGGGTTTACCTACCTTGCTATCTGGTTTCTTAAGAATCATTGTATAACATGGGGAATATAGGCAATTTTTTAAATAACTGTAAATGGAAAGTAACCTTTAAAAATTATATAGGAAAAAATAGTCTCGCTTCATGATGAAAAGAAAAAAGGAATCATTCAGTGCTTGGTCAGGCATCCCACCTGTCCGATGGGCTGGCAAGTGCTGCTGTCAGCCTTTGCTTCCTGTTGGGAGCTTGGGGCCTGAGTCTCACCACTGCCTTCGCCAATCAGATGAAGGGTTGGGGGGCCAGCGAGGAAAAGCCTGGCTTGGGAAGGAGAAACCCTGGCAGGCTTCCGGACTGCCTGACGGAGGGGGACCGGATGTACGGAATAGTGAGATAGTAATACTGGGAATTCGCTGGCAGTCCTGTGGTTAGGACTCCGTGCTTTCTTTCTTTTTTTGACTGCACCGCATGGCATGTGATTCTTAGTTCCCCAACCGGGGATTGAACCTGTGCCCTCTCATTGAGAGTGCAGAGTCTTAATCACTGGACCACCAGGGAAGACCTAAGGATTCTGTGCTTTCACTGCAGAGGGCCGGAGTTCAATCCCTGGTGGGGGAACTAAGATCCCAAAAGCAGTTTGGGGCGGCTAAAAGAAAAAGAAAAAGTAATATTGCTGATATTACCATTCACAATAGGGAGTATGTGAGTTAATAAAAATAGTAAATAGTGATTATTATAACAAAATAGGGAATAAGAGCCTGAGCAACAAATAATACAAGTATCAGTAATGGTAACTATAGTTACAGGAATATTGGTCCTTTAAAAGAGTCTTACCAGATGCCAGTCTTGGGCTAAGGTTGTGGGCATCCATCTTCTCATTTAATTTTCCATATACTTCTTAGATGGCATGATTTCGGGAAATGCAGGCTAGGAACGGCAAAGTAATTTAAACCACAGCAAGTCATATATTTATTATGTCCCAGGTAGTGGTTTAAGGGCTGTACTTGGATTAACATATTTAATCTAACCAACCATCCTGTGAATTAAGTATTGTCGTTCAGTTGATAAGTCATGTCCAACTCTTTGTGAACCCATGGATTGCAGCACACCAGGCTTCCCTGTCCCTCACCGTCTCCTGGTGCTTGCTCAAACTCATGTCCATTGAGCCAGTGACACCATCTAACCATCTCATCCTCTGTCATCCCCTTCTCCTCCTACCTTCAATCTTCCCTAGCATCATGGCCTTTTCCAATGAGTCGGCTCTTCACATCAGGTGGACAAAGTATTGGAGCTTCACCTTCAACATCAGTCCTTCCAATGAATATTCAGGGTTGATTTCCTTTAGGATTGACTGGTTTGATCTCCTTGCAGTCCAAGGGGCTCTCAAGGGTCTTCTCCAGCAGCACAATTTGAAAGCATCAGTTCATTGGTGCTCAATCTTCTTTATGATTCAGCTCTCACATCTGTACATGACTGCTGGAAAAACCATAGCTTTGACCATGTGGACCTTCGTTGGCAAAGTGATGTCTCTGCTGTTTGAATTAAATATTAATGAATTAAGTAGTAATCATCTGCTTTTTATAAGATGAGGAAACTAGGCCCAGAGAGGCCAAGTAACTTACCTCATGTCACCCAGCTAATAAGCAATGGAGTTCAAGTTTGAACCCAGGCTGACCAGCTTTATAGAGCATGATCACAAGCGCTGTAACTTTCCCCTCAGCTTAACTCAACTTTAGATAGACTTTTCCTGCCTCTAAGCCACTTTACTCCCTCTCACCGTCATCCCTTCCAGATTCCAGACAGCCTAACCACAGATGCCCCGACCTCCTGTTTCTTAGAGCACGTACTTTAGAAGACTTGTCGTCATAAATTCTTTGCCCTTTTGAGATGTGTGCGTGCGTGCTAAGTCACTTAGTCATGTCTGACTCTTTACAACCCTATGGACTTTAGCCTGCCAGACTCCTCTGTCCAAGGGATTCTTCAGTCAAGAATACTGAAGTGGGTTGCATATAAATCTCTAAAAGCCTCTTGCCAGTTTTACAACCCAGGAACTGTCATTAGAAAGGACCTGAGATCTATCTCTTTTAAAATATAAACATCAAAGGAGACAGTACGTCTGTCTCCCAGTTTCCTGACTTCAGTGGGGGCCTTTCTCCAAGTTGTGACACTGCTCCTTGTCCTGAAGATGCAAGACAGTTTGCTTTTCCCTTGGGTGAAGACAATTAGCAAACAGAGATGACCTGCCACCCCTACTTCTCACCCCAGTTCTTAAAAACTCAACTGCCTGTGTTTCAGCCAAGTTGAGTTCAGACTGAATTCTAGCCTCTGTCTCTTAATTGGAATGCCTTTTTTTTTTTCCTTCTATTTTTTGACCATGCTGTGAGGCATGTGAGATCTTTGTTCCCTGACCAGGGCTTAAACTGTGTTCCTTGCAGTGGAAGCACTGTGTCTTATCCACTGGACCACCAAGGAAGTCTACCTTATTGGAACATCTTTTTTTTTTTTAATTACTATTATCTAATTTTATTTATCTTTGTATTTATTTGGATGCATTGGGTCTCTATTGCTGCATGTCAGCTTTCTCTAGTTGCGGCGAGAGGGGGCTACTCTTCAATGCAGTGCTTGGGCTTCCTGTTGCGGTGGCTTCTTTTGTTGCTGATCGTGGGCTCTAGGGCACATGTGCTCGGTAATTGCGGCTCCTGGGCTCTAGAGCACGGGATTGATAGTTGTGGCCCCCAGGCTGAGTTGCTCCAAGGATGTGGGATCTTCCCAAATCAGGGATTGAACCCACATCTCCTGCATTGGCAGGCAGATTGTTTACCCCTGAGCCAAGAGGGAAGCCCTGGAACACCTTGAAATGAAGATTGTTAACTTATCCTGTGTGATTTCCGCTTTGACAAGCAAGACCTGCTAACCAGCATGTTACACTCTTTAGAGGTAACTCTGAGTCTCTATTTTGCCGTCTGAGTAGTATAAGCCAGAGGACTCCTGAATTTCTGAGGGTGTTGAAACTGGAAATCATCCTTTTATCACCTCTCATTCTGTGTGGGGGGGTGGGGGGGGCGGGAGTTTTCTAATTTTCAGAGGAAGTTCCAAATTCAGAAAGTGCATGCTGAAGGATAATATTTTTCAAAAAGTAAAATCAGTTCTTACACAGATCCAGGATGTCCAAGATTTTATTTAACTCTTTTATGAATGAGAGGATCCTTACGTAAAATGTTACAACCAGTTCAAAGGAGAATTCCAAGAGCATATGCATATAGGCGATCAGAAATGCTAAAAGAACTGGTCAGTATCCAGAGAGAAATAATCAACTGTAATCTGCCAGGCAGGAATCTTTTGCATTGCTATCAGTTTATATCATTTTAGTATTACTATCATAGTTAAAAATTTTTTAATTTGTTTTGATGTGGACCATTTTTAAAGTCTTTATTGAATTTGTTACAGTATTGCTTCTGCTTTATGTTTCGGTGTTTTGACTGCAAGGCATGTGGATCTTCCCTGACCAGGGATCGACCCTGCATCCTGCTCCCCTGCTGCATTGGAAAGCAAAGTCTTAACCACTGGACTGTTAGTGATTAGGATAACAGAAATTTATTGATTCACAGTTCGGACCATTGCAAATGACTTTTGTCTGGTAAAGAAAATAATTTCTGACAGAATGACTTCTGCCCAGTAAACAAGAAAGCCCCAGAGAGTAAGGTTTTATAACCCTGTAAGACAAGAATTCATTTTCAGTCTAATTTTTTAAAAAGTTTTTAATGTGGACCATTTTTTAAAAAGTATTTATTCGATTTGTTTCAATGTTGTTTCTATTTTTTTGTTTTTGCTTATTTGCCATGAGGCATGTGGTATCTTAGCTCCCCCACCAGGGATGGAACCCGAACCCCTGCGCTGGAAGGTAAACAGTCTTAACCACTGGGCTGCCAGGGAAATTTCAGCATTCTTTCTTTTGTTGACTAAATATGCTTCCATCTGGTCTACAGGCTTTTATTTATATATTTTTATATTTGACTCTGCTGGGTTTTCTATTTGACCGTGCTGGGCACTCCGGCACCTTTTTACAGTCGGGATTCCGGCCCTCCCTGGGCTGGCTATGCTCCCCAGGTTCCCTACAACCCGAGGTCCCCCACACTCCCCAGGTTTCCCCACAGGAAAGCTTTCTCTAGTTGCAGCAAGCGGGGCTACTCCTCACTGTGGTGGTTTCTCTTTGTATCCAAGCACTGGGCTCCAGGTGTATGGGCTTAGTAGCCTCGAGGCATGTTCAGTCCCTGCTTTTGAATTAACTGTATTCTTTGCATTTAAATCTCAGCTCTGTTACTACTCTATACCAATCTTCTTATCATTTGTAAAGTTAATATCTAAACTTTATGGAATTTGGGCCCTAATCAATAATAAAAAAGAAGACATATCCCTATTACCTGCAGAGACTCAGATAATCCCTGAGTGGGTCTATTATATGTGGTTCCCCTTTTATCTTATTTCTAAGTTTTAGACCATCATGGCCCAACAGAAGTATATTGCAAAACACACTTAAATTACATATGTAAATAACAATTTTCTAGTATTCAAGTTAAACAGGTAAAAAGAGAAGATCCAATTCATTTTTATATGATCTTTATAGTTAAAAAATATTTTACAGTGCATACATATTTAATGTTATCACAACAAAACAGTATCTCTTCTTATACCATATTCTGAATAGCAACAAAAAAATGAAAACCTAAATCCAGTCTTTTGAACCAAATCTAGGGCATCAAAATGCTTTTTCCTCATAGTCTTATGTGCACACTATTTAATACATAATAGAAATTCTATTATAACAAAAACAAGAGTGAACATTAAGTGTATTTGTTGTGTTCTCTCTTACCTGTGGCTGGCTTCCCAGGTGGTGCTGGTGGTAAAGAGCTTGCCTGCCAACGCAGGAGACATAGAGACTCGGGTTCAGTCCTTGGGTTGAGAAAAATTTCCTGAAGAAGGGCATGGCAACCCATTCAAATATACTTGCCTGGGAAATCCCATGGACAGAGGAACCTGGTGGGCTACAGTCCATGGAGATCTCAAAGAGTCAGACCAGGACTGAGCAACCAACAGCTTAACTTTTCATTATCATTTAAATATATAATCAATATGAAAGCATTATTCATAAGATATTTTGGGGGAGGTTGTACTAAGTTTTCGGAGTCCCATGTCTATTTTATGCTTATGTTACATTTCAGTTCGCACTAACCACATTTTAAGTGCTCAATATCTAAAGCTTTAGAGCTTTGTATAAATGAAGATATATTGTGTATCCTTTTTGGGGTAAGGCTTCTTTCACTCATTGAAATATGGTATTGTCATGGTTTGTTTATTCATTCTTCTATTGCTGGACACCTGTTTCCAGTTTGGGGCTATTATGTATAAAGCTGGTGTGAGTGTTCTTGTATATTTGTTTTTGTGAACACAGGCTTTCATTTCTCTGGCATAAATATTGAATGGAATTGCTGTGTTCAAGGATGGGGGTATATTAAGTTTAATAAACTAGCAGACCCTTTTTTCAAAATCGGTTATCCACTCACTGCAGTGGAAGTGTGGAGTCTTAACCATTGGACTGCCAGAAAGTGAAAGTGAAAGTCGCTTAGTTGTATCCGACTCTTTGCAACCCCATGGACTATACAGTCAGTCTATGGAATTCTCCAGGCCAGAATACAGAATACTTTCCCTTCTCCAGGGGATCTTCCCAACCTAGGGATCGAACCCAAGTCTCCTTATTGCAAGCGGATTCTTTATCTGCTGAGCCACCAGGGAAGCCCTAGTCCCTAATCATTCCGAGTAACTTTTCACTAGTGTGGTATCTAAGAGGATGATGGGAGGAGCTTCGTGGAGCGTTGAGAAGAAATAAAATAGGAGAGCATGCAAGTATATGGGACCAGAAAAGTCTAGGCTGATTTCTAGGCAGAATTAAGGGCCCCCTGAAGGTTATATATCACAGATTTAAAGTCAGAATTTTCAACAGGGTAGAATGATTTTCTTCTAGTTTGAGAGGAAGGTAAAGATGGAGTTGGTCTTATGGTTGTCCAGGGGAAGGATGGGGAGAAGGGATAGTTAGGGAGTGTGGAATATAGTACGGTACAGACTGCTCTATTTAAGATGGATAACCAACAAGGAGCTACTGTATAGCAAGTGGAACTCTGCTCATTGTTTTGTGCAGCCTGGATGGGGGAGGAGTTGGGGGAGAAGGGATACATGTGTATGTATGGCTGAATCCCTTCACTGTTCACTTTATTGTGAAACTATCACAATATTGTTCATCGGCTATGCCCCAATATAGATAAAAAGTTTTTATAAAATGGAGCTGGTATTGCTAAGTGGGGACTCTGAGATGAAGCCAGGAGGCCAGTAAGGAAGTGTGACTTCTGCATGCTCAGCCTGGATGGAATCTGATCTTTTGATCAGATCACCTGCCAGAAAATCAAGATACTTATCACACACTGCCCTAAAATGACTCGTGACCATCTGTCTATTTGTTGGACTTCTACCCTAAAACAACTTGTGATTCCCTAAGGACAAATATTTTCTGACTCTCGTTAGAGTCAATCACAGTTCTCGCCAGGCAACTTTCACCAACCTCGTGGCTTTTTGTGTTTATGAGCCTCTGGCTTTTTCTCTTCCTCGGAACTCTTTTGCCTTAACCTGGTCCGTGTCTCCCAAACTGCAATTCATTAAACCACCAATAAACTCTGTTTTTAAATTTGCAGCCTCCTGCATTCTTTTTTGGGGGTTGACACCAGCTCTGGTCACTTACATCACTCTGGTACAAGCACTGAGTGGGTAGAAAGTTGGGTATTGGCTGATTGCCTTACAAACAAGATCAAGTCAGGGATTTGAGAGTATATGCAAAAATGTGATTCTGAGGCTGAAGAGTAGAATTTAGGGTTGAAAGGGAGGGACTTTAGGACCTGAGGGGCATGACAGACAATCTATTCATTTGTTTAACGTATTGTGGGTTAGGGTTAGGGTTAACATATTATATTTAATACTTACCATGGGTAAGGCATCATGCTGAGTGGTGGGGATATAGCTTTGAACAAGAAGTCATGGTTTATCTGAAAAAGAATATAGATATAGATATATGTGTATCTGAATCACATCGCTGCACACTTGAAACTATCACAACATTGTAGAGCAACTATGCTTCAGTTAAAAAAAAAGAATGCCAGAATAAATCCAAGCATGTATACTTAACATACATGTGCGTGTATGTGCTCAGTTGCTCAGTCGTGTCTGACTCTTTGCGACCCCATGGACTGTAGCCCACCAAGCTCCTCTGTCCATGGGACTTTTTTCTCTAGCAAGAATACTGGAGCAGGTTGCCATTTCTTCCTTCAGGGGGTCTTCCTGACCCAGGGATCAAACCCGCATCTCCTGCATTGGCAGGCGAATTCTTTACCACAGAGCCACTTGGGAAGCCCACTTTATATATATATTAAGGGGGATTCCCTGGCTGTCTGGTGGTGAGGGCACCACATTCTCACTGCTGGCATCCAGGGTTCAATCCCTGGTCAGGGAACTAGCTACCAAGAAAAAGTCACGATTCCTGCCCCTGTGAGGTGGAATATGGTTGAGTGGTTAAGAGCTTGGATTCTGGAACCACACTGCTTGTGTTCAAATCTTGGTTCTGCCAGCTAATATCAGGACCACTTGGGCAAGTTATTCAACTTCCCTGTGCCTCAGTTTCTCCATCTTTAAAAGAAAAGCAATCTAGAAGTAAGGAAATACTCAAAGAATGATGGGGATGTCAGAAGGACACAGGAAGACATCTTAAAGAGGCTTCTTATGACCAAATCTGGAACAAACTGAACATCAGATTAAATAAGGATAGTAAAGGATTATCGGGCTTCCCTGGTGGCGTGGTGGTAAAGAATCCACCTGCCAATGCAGGAGCCTTGAGTTCGATCCCTGGGTTGGGAAGCTTCCCCTGGAGAAGGAAATGGCAACCCACTCCAGTATTCTTGCCTGGGAAATCCCATGGACAGAGGAGCCTGGCGGGCTACAGTCCATGGGGTTGCAAAAGAGTCGGACGCAACTTAGCCACTAAACAACAGCAACAAAAAAAGGATTATAATCCACTGAATGAACAAGAACTCATGACTACAGACTGATTTAAAATAAATAAAAAGGAGCAAAAGCACATTCTTAGAGTTACAAATTAAAGAATGATGTAGAAGGAATAATTATCATTATAAAGGTCACCATTTCACAACCTTTATAATGACAATTCAAGCAAGATTCAACCATAGATACTGTGATATTGTGATTTATAATAAGAAACCTATATTTGTCTTCATCCTGGTTTCTGATGCAGAGCTCCTAAAATGCTTGGAAATTCCTAAGTGATAAGAGTGGTAAAAGAGTCTTGATACTTATAATAAACCCCTTTTAACCACACCTGAGTTTATGCTTACCAGGTGACTTTTGGAAAGCACCTAAGGATGGGGGCTGGTTTGATTGATTTGATTTGATTTGATTACTGGGGAATCAACCATGTAATTAGAGAGGTTGGCATTTTCAGGCCCTCCCAACCCCCATCTCCCAGGAAGAGAGAGGGGCTGGAGGTTGAAATCAATCACCAATGGCCAATGATTTAATCAGTCACGTCTGTGTAATGAAGCCTCCACCCAAAACCCCAAAAGCCTTAACCAAAACCCCAAAAAAGATGGGGTTCAGAGAGCTTCCGGGTCAATGAATTGTGGAGGTGCTAGGAGGATGGTGTGTCTGGAACTCCCCCGCCCCCTCCTGGTACCTTGCCTTGTGCATCTCCTCCTTCTGACTCTTTCTGAGTTCCATCTTTTTGTAATAAACCAGTAATCCAGTAAGTAAAATGTCTGAGTTCTTTATTAACATTTTTTTAAAGTTGATTATGTTGTATTTTCATTTTATTCAGTTCAAGACATTATCTTTTTTTCCCCCCTTCTTCTATTTTGGCAGCACAGCATGCAGGATCTTTGTTCCCTGACCAGGGATCAAACTCAGGCTCCCTGCATTGGGAGAGAGGAGTCTTAACCACTGGATCACCAGGGAAATCCCTCTCTGAGTTCTTTGAGTTGCTCATTAACCAACACCAAGGAGAGGGTTGTGGGAACCTCTGAACTATATAGCCCGTCAGTCAGAAGCACAGGTGACAACCTGGACTTGTGACTGACATCTGTAGTTGGTGGCGGGAGGGCTGAACTGAGCTTTTAACCTATGGAATCCGATGCTATCTCTCAGTAGATAATGTCAGAATTGAGTTACTTGCTTGTAGTGTTGGAAAAAACATACAGGTTTAAACTAGTGGATTTAACCCTCCTACACTGTTGGTGGGACTCTAAATTGGTACAGCCAATGTGGAGAACAGTATGGAGGTTCCTTAAAGAACTAAAAATAGAACTATCATATAACCCAGCAATCTCACTCTTGGGCATATATCTGAAAAAAAAATCATAATTCAAAAATATACATGCACCCCAATATTCATTGGGGCTGTTTACAATAGCCAGAATATGATGTCATATGATATTTGTCTTTCTCTGACTTACTTCACTTTAATACAATAATTTCTAGGCCCATCCATGTTGCTGCAAATGGCATTATTTCATTCTTTTTATGGCTGAGTAATACTCTGTTATATATATATATATATATATATATATATATATATGTTACAGATGCAAACACTGAGATACAAACAAAATTAAGTGCTTCCTCAAAGTTTCCCAGAACAGAAATTTGGACTCAGGGAGTCTGATCTCAGACGGTGCCCCTTAAAACAACTAGTTCACACATTAGGTTTTGGGGGACGCAGATGGGAAAGCCCTGCCCTAACTTCTGCATCATACCATTTAGTGCTATGCTATTCAGTACGGTAGCCACTAGCCACCTGTGGCTACATATATCTAACTTATTTTTAGATTCCACTTCCTGTTCTTTTAAAACTTTATTTGTTATTTTGGCTGCGCTAGGTCTTCACTGCGGCCAGTAGGCTTTCTCTAGTTGCGGTTGAGCGGGAGTTAATCTCTGGCCCCTGCGCTCCAGCTTCTGATTGCGGCGGCTTCTCTTGTTGCAGAGCACGGGCTCAGTCGTGGTGCTAGGGCTTTGTTGCGGTGAGGCATGTGGGATCTTCCTGGACCAGGGATCGAACCTGTGACCCACGAATTGGCAGGCAGATTCTTCACCATGGACCACCAGGGAAGTCCTGTCCCTACATTTAACTTTAAATCATTAAAATTAAATAAAAAATTTAAGTTCAATTTCTCAGTGCTCTTTGAGTGCTCAGGTAACCCCCTGTGGCCCTTGTATGAACAGACATAAAACTTCCCATTATTACAGCTGTCAGTGGACATAAGCAATAAACAAACTGTAATAGGAATAGACAATTTGAGTTTTTGTTTGAGCCAAGCAGAGCAATAACCCAGGAGACACAGATTCCAGAAGCACTTGAATTGTGTTCCGCTAGACTACAAAATGAGGGAGGCTTGTAAAAGCAAAAAACCACAAAATTACATAAATTGTTTGTCAAGAGTCAGGACTGGAGCTGGCGAGAAGTAAGGGTGCTGTTTAAGCAAGGATTGGTTGGGATCCAAAGTGGGTTGCTTAGCTACAAACTGGAGTTCTTGAGACCATAAGGTTGCAGCTGGCAGCTGCTAGTGGATATTGTTTTGAAAATAGCTGGAGGTATCCTCAAATCCGGTACAGTTCAAAAAATGCAAGTTCTCAAGTGATGCAGGAATGTGAAACCACATCCGCAGTGGCCACTCAGCTCCATTTTTAATGACTGAACCACAGTTACGCCATTTGAATTTTTAAATGCGTTTTCTTTCATGGTTAAAACAGATGAACTTCTTCTGATACGCCACAAAACTTGCTGTTCTAACTAGCATAAAATTTAAGTTAGCTTGGGAATTCCCTGGTGGTCCAGTGGTTAGGACTCTGTGCTATCACTGCTGAAGGTCTGGGTTCGATACCCGGTGGGGAACTAAGATCCCACAAGTTGAGCAGCGAGGCCGAAAAAAGAGAAAGTTTGTTAGCTCATATATAAGCCAGAATGAGTTCCCTGAATCTCAACATGTGAAAATTTCTTCTGTCACAGCACTGGACCCTAGTGGGTAAGATGGAAAAGGTGTATAATTTCAGTCCCCACGGCAGAGGTGATGTTGATGAGCACTGGGGCCCGGTTAGAGGGTGTGTTAGCAACAGACTGGGGAAAAATTTAGCCAGTTGGACATTTCCTCTCCTCACTCTTAGCTTTAATCTTTATTATTTTTTTTTCCAGGCTTTTTTCATCTGCCCCCATATGCCTGTTATTTTTTCCTACCCTCCACCCTCCCTCTGACATGTCTATCATCAGCATAAACTCAGTTGTTAGTCTATTGTAATTCTAATTGCTTTGATCCATATCATGATGAATTTCCAGTGGGCTGAATTAGAATTATTTTTGTGCTAGAATCGTGCCTCTCCTTGGTTTGCTTTAGGTTGCATGCGTGCTAAGTCACTTAATTCGTGTCCATCTCTGTGTGACTTTAGGGTCCTCTGTTCATGGAATTCTCCAGGCAAGAATACTGGAGTGGGTTGCCATGCCCCTTCCAGGGGATCTTCCTGACCCAGGGATCAAACTCCTGCATTGGCAGGCCGGTTCTTTTCCACTAGCACCACCTGGGAAGCCCTTCTTTAGGTCGGGTAAAGGAGGAAGATGAATGTGGAGTTTGAGGTGGAAAGATCTAGTTTGTATTCTATGTTTATTACCTATGTGGATTTGGGCAGGTGACTTTACCTCTGTGAGTCACTGTGTCTCATTTTGTAAAATGAAGATCATCACATGTGCTTCCTAGGGGTTAAAGTGAAAGTCGCTCAGTCGTGTCTGACTCTTTACAGTCCATGGAATTCTCCAGGCCAGAATACTGGAGCGGGTAGCCTATCCCTTCTCCAGTGGATCTTTCC
Organism: Cervus canadensis; assembly: GCF_019320065.1. Classification (NCBI taxonomy): domain Eukaryota; kingdom Metazoa; phylum Chordata; class Mammalia; order Artiodactyla; family Cervidae; genus Cervus; species Cervus canadensis. The sequence goes on along the minus strand of NC_057403.1, from coordinate 16,449,245 downwards.
GACCCAGGAATCAAACCAGGGTCTTCTGCATTGCAGCCAGATTCTTTACCAATTGAGCTATCAGGGAAGCCCTCTTAGGGTTAGCATGAAAATAGTGAAGATTAGGTCTGTAACAGCCCTAGGTGGGTAGAACATTTAATGACTGGTAGCTGCTGTCATTTGCAGACGCTTTGCTTTCTGTGTTCTGCACTTGTAATTCTTCAAGGCGATACAAACATCATGTGGCCCAGAATGCCACATTCAGAAGCAAGATCTGGGGTTTCAAGTCACTGGATTAGAAATTTACAAGGTGGGACTTCCTTGGTGGTGGTTAATACTCGGAGCTTCCACTGCAAGGGATGGAGGTTCGATCCCTGATTGGGGAAGTTCCACATGCCAGAAAAAACAAAAACAAAAAAGAAATTTATAAAGTGGGAGTTTACAAGTGCCATCAGGAATCACGGCCATGGATTGAAACCCAAGTTGGAGTTTGTGGGCTTTATTTACTTACTACCTTGTTAGTTTATATGAAAAATCTTACAGTGTGACTTCAATGAATGAAAAAAAGTGAAAGATGCTCAGTCATGTCTTTGTCCACCCCATGGACTGTAGCCTGCCAGACTTCTCTGTCCCTGGGATTTCCCAGGTAAGAATACTGGAGTGGGTTGCCATTTCCTTCTCCAAGGGATCTTCCTGACCCAGGGATCCAACCTGAGTCTCTTGCATTATAGGCAGACTTTTTAACTATCTGAGCCCCCAGGGAAGACCGTGACTTCAATAAGAACACACTTAAATGTGGTTGTTAGGAAAAAATCTGATATGATGTGCTCTAGCATATAATTAAAGAAAATCCAGAATATCCCAGTCCCTGCTTTTGAAAAAACAATTGTCAAGCCCTTGCAAGGCAATCTCTAGATTCCACCCTGTCCAACAGAACCTCCAGTGACCATGGAAATGGTCTGTAGCGTATGTTGTGCCTTGTGGTAATGATGAGCTGCATGTTTAAAGGCGGTGAACGAGAGACATCAAAGTTTTTTGTTTAATTTGAATTAAATTTAACCAGCCACTGTGGCTTATGACTGACTACCATGCTGGACAGCGAAGCTTTCGTTCGACAGCCTGAGTGCTGGTGAAAGTAGGAGGCTTGTTCTTGTAACCGGGTTGGATGAGCAAACAGTGGTTCCTGGTTTGGGATCTAAGCACTGACATCATTTCTCCCTGATTATGCAAGTCTGTTCTTGAGAACTAGTCTCTGCTTTCAGAATCAGCCTGGCCACGCACTGGCCATTTAGTTTCTCTGAGCCTTGGTTACCCAATCTGTCAAATGAGGGATAATCATATTCCTTTTGCAAGGCCTTTTGTGAAGGCAGCCTAAAATTCTAAGCCAGCCCCACCTTTTCTTGGCTGCGTGACCTTGGGCACATTACTTAAACTTTTTTAGCTTCAGTATCATTACCTTTAAGATGGGAGTGAATGTTACCTTCCTCCTAAGATTGTTGTGAGGATTAAGCAGTATTTGTTAAGTACTTAGAACAGTGCCCAGGGCATGATACAACCTATATATGTATTTGCTCTTATACTAATAATATGCTTGTGGACAAAATTTGTAGGTCAGGAAATCAATTTAGTAAGTCTCCACCAGTGCTTTTGGAGTCTGTTTCTTTTCTGTGTGTCTTAGAATTTCTTTTTCCTGTGTTATGTTAACCATTTATAAAACCATATTTGATATTACCTTTTTTTAAAAAACTGAAGTTGATATACAACATTTCAGGTGTACTTCTTGTTTTCAGATTATTTTCCATTATAGGTTATTACAAGATAGTGAATATAGTTCTCTATGCTGTACAGTAGGTCCTTGTTGTTTATATTTTATATATAATAGTGTGTATCTGTTAATCCCAAATTCCCAATTTATCCCTCCCCCCATCCCCTTTGGTAACCATAAGCTTGTTTCCTGTGTCTGTGTGTCTGTTTCTGTTTTATAAATTTATCTGTATTAGTTTTTAGATTCCACATAAAAGTGATATCATATAATATTTGTCTTTGTCTGGCTTACTTCACTTAATATGATAATCCATTCACTGTTATACTTTTAAAAATTTATTGAGGTATATTTGATTTATGTGTTATATCTTTTTAAGCAAGACTATGTTTTGTTTCATGATGCATTTATTTCAGTTTCACAAATATGTTTTGTACTGTTTTTGGTGTCAAATACATTTCTTACCCCAATGTGTTCAAACAAATTTCAAAAGCACTGCTTTGATATTTTTAAACTGGAAAGATCTCACAGTTGCTGAAAAGTTGCAACTTTTATTTTTATTTTTCCTAAACCTATAAGAATGAGTTGCCAAACTTATGCTCTGACACTTACAGATATTTAATGTGTTTCCGACAGACAGGATCATCTCTTACATAACCAAAGTATAACCTCAGAAATAAAAACGTATTAGCAGTGATGAATTACTACCATCTAATCTTCATGCTGGGATGTCCCAGGTGGCTCAGTAGTAAAGAACCTGCCTTCCAATGCAGGAGACATAAGAGACTCAGGTTCTATCCCTGGGTCAGGAAGATCCCCTGGAGAAGGAGATGGCACCCCACTCCAGTATTCTTGCCTGGAAAATCCCATGGACAGAGGAGTCTGGTGGGCTACAGTCCATGGGGTCACAAAGAGTCAGACACGACTGACCGACTGAGCAGTAATTTTCATGTCCCATTCAAGTGTCCCCCGTTGTCCCAGTAATGGTGTTTGCAGCAGAGGTCCCACTATAGACTCCTGCAGTGCATTTTGTTATCATGTCTCTTTTGCTTCCTTTAGTCTGGAAAATTTTTTCATTCTTTCCTTGACCTCCGTGACGCTTGTGAACATTACAAGGCCAGTTTTGGCTAGGATGTCCACAAATTTGTGTTCATCTGATATCTTCTCCTGATCAGATTCTAGTCACGCGTTTCCAGCAGGAGGATCACAGAAGTGATGTTAGGATCTTACATCCATCAGGATGTTGATGCCAAGGTGGAGCCTTTCAGCCTTCTCCACTGTAAAGTTACTCTTTTCCTCTTCGTGATTAACGTGTTTTCCAGGAAGGTCTTTCGGGGTCATGTAAATACCCTGTTCCTTGTCAAAACTCTCTATGTATTCATTTATTTAGCCATATCAGGATAAACTCATAGTGTCAAAGGACTGTAATCTATTACAATCACTGTTTATTTTGATGTTCCAGTTGTTTCCAATTTGACCTGTGGAAGCCCTTTCCAGCTGGTCCCAGGTCATTTTGGCCTGTTCCTGTCATCCTGTTTTCTTCTTTTTTTCATTTTAGAAGCTAAGTGATTTAAAAAAAAAATGTTTGTTTTTTTTTTATTGGAGTAGAGTTGGTTTACACTGCTGTGTTAATTTCAGGTATAAAGCAAAATGAATCAGTTATACACACATATGAGTGCATCCATTTACTAATATATATATATATATATATATATACACACACACATGAGTGTCTACATTTACTTATATATATATACACACACATATATTGGGCTTCCCTGGTGGCTCAGTGGTAAAGAATCCATCTGCAGTGCAGGAGATGCAAGAGATGTGGGTTCAATCCCTGGGTTGGGAAGATGCCCTGGAGGAGGGCATGGCAACCCCCTTCAGTATTCTTGGCTGCAGAATCTCATGGACAGAGGAGCCTGGTGGGCTACAGTCCATGGGGTCCCAAAGAGTCAGACATGACTGAAGCGACAGAGCACGCACATACACATATGTATATATACACATTTATATGTATATATGTACATATATTAATAAATGTATGCCTATAGATCCCCTGGAGAAGGGAAAGGCTACCCACTCCGGTATTCTGGCCTGGAGAATTCCATGGACTGTATAGTCCATGGGGTCGCAAAGAGTCGGACACGCCTGAGTGAGTTTCACTTCATTTCATACATGCCTATGTACACACACACACACGCACACACACTCTTTTTTAGAATCTTTTCCCGTATAGACCATCAGAGTGCTGAATAGAGTTCCCTGTGCTAAACAGTAGGTCCTTGTTAGTTATCTATTTTGTGTATCCCATCATTCTTTACACGTTCTTTTGCTTCCTGGCACAGCAGGGAATGGCAATCCACTCCAGTATTCTTACCTGGAAAATCCCACGGACACAGGAGCCTGGAACGTTACAGTCTATGGGGTAGCAAGAGTCGGACACGACTGAGCGACTAAGCGTACACACACACAGCACGCCAATATAGGCTCGCCTTATGTTTGCTCTGTCCCAGTTCTAGATGTGGTCTTTATTCCGAGAAGCCCTGATCTATTTCACTGGAGAGTGACATTTAGAGACCAAGAGTTTGAAGTTACATGTGGTCACTGCTATTGGCTCTTACTGCATCCAGGCCCTCAGTGGGCAGAGGTAGGGAATGTGTGTGTGTGTGTGTAGATATAGGTTACGGCGGCATTCTTACATGAACCATTTAAAGAGATAGAGGAAAACAACAGAATGGGAAAGACTAGACATCTCAAGAAAATTGCAGATATCAAGGGAACATTTCATGCAAGAATGGGCATGATAAAGGAAAAAAAAATGATAAGGACCTAATAGAAGTAGATGAGATTAAGCAGAGGTGAAAACAACACAAAGAACTATACAAAAAAGTATTGATGGCCTAGATAACCACAATGGTATGGTCACTCACCTAGAGCCAGACATCCTGGAGTGTGAAGTCAAGTGAGTCTTAGGAAGCATTACTGCAAACAAAGCTAGTGGAGATGATAGAATTCCAGCTGAGCCATTTAAAATCCTAAAAGATAATGCTGTGAAAGTGCTGCACTCAATATGTTAGCAAATTTGGAAAACTCAGCAGTGGCCACAGGACTGGGAAAGGTCAGTTTTCGTTCTCGTCCCAAAGAAGGGCAATGCCAAATTATGTTCAAACGACTGTACAATTGTGCTTATTTCACATGGTAGCGAGGTTATGCTCAAAATCCTTCAAGTTAGGCTTCAGCAGTACATGAACCAAGAACTTCCAGGCATACATGCTGGGTTTAGAAAAGGCAGAGGAACCAGAGATTTACATCTATATTTCTTTAAAAAAATGTTAACTTAAAACATACAGATATGGGTTTCTTTATTCAATCTTTGATGAGAAGCCTAGGCTTTTCTTTTTGAAAATTTTTATTGAAATAAAATTAATTTACAATAGTGTACAGCAAAGTGATTCATATATACATACATGTGTTTATATATATAAACAAATATATATATATATACTTTTATATATTCTTTTCTACTATAGGTTATTACAAGATATTGAATATAGTTCCCTGTGATTTACAGTAGGTCCTTATGGGTTATCTACTCCATATATAATAGTGTGTATATTTTAATCTCAAACTCCTAATTTATCCCCTCCCCTCCCCCACTTTCCCCTTTGATAACCACATGTTTGTTGTCTATGTCTCTGAGTCTATTTCTGTTTGGCAAATAAGTTCTCATCTGTATCATTTTTTAAGGCTTCACATATAAATGATAACATATAATATTTGTCTTTCTCTGTCTGCCTTGCTTTACTCAGTATGATAATCTCTAGGGCCATCCATGTTGCTGAAAATGGCATTACTTCATTCTTTTTTATGGTTGAGTAATATTCCACCCATATTTATTTCTACACCTGTCTTTCTATATTGAAAGTCAGGAGTTTACACTATCTCCAATTCCAACCCAGCACTATGGGGCTCATCCTGGGTTTCCCCATTTACATCATTGTAGCTTACTTTTCTGGCGGTGAAAAATCTGGCTCCTGGTGCTCTTGATATATTTCCCTATTTGCTGGATCCTCCTGAGAGTAACCAGTCTCCTATGACTGCCGCTGCCTGCTCCTCTGGGCCCTGGGCCAGATTCCCTATTCCATTTGAGCCCAGACACCCTATTCCTGGCTACTCCAACCCCTCTTCCAGACAACTACTTGCTTGTGCTGAGGAAGGGAAAGGAAAGGAAGAGATCGATGGGTTTAAAATAGAATAGGGACTTCCCTGGTGGTCCAGTGGCTAGGACTCCGCACTCCCAATGCAGGGGGCCTGGGTTCGATCCCTAGTCAGGGAACTAGTTCCCACAGGCCTCAACTAAGAGTTTGCATGCCCCAACTAAAGATCCTGTGTGCCGCAACGAAGACCTGGAGCAGCTAAATAAGTATTTTTAAAAACTTCCTTTCCTTATAAAATAAATAGATTATTGTTTCGCTCTTCCAATTTCTACTTAGAAGCTCCTAGCTATTCTTTCCTTTCCCTTTCTGTTTCTTGTTATTAATACTAGGTTGCACGTAAGTTAAGTGTTCTTTTACTGAACTGGACATAACTTAAAAATCTTTTTAGGAAAAAAAAAATCTTCTTAGTGTGATGCTCACTGTAACAGAAGTCAGAGAAAAAAGGAAAAGGAGGAGAAAGAGGAAGAAGATGAAGAGCAGCAGAATCTAGTTACATAAACAACAGGGGGAAATGACACAGCCTGTGTGTGTGCTGTGCGCGTGCTCAGTCGTGTCCTACTCTGAAACCCCCTGGGCTGCAGCCCACCAGGCTCCTCTGTCCATGGGATTTTCCAGGCAAGAATACTGGTATGGGTTGCCATTTCCTTCTCCAGGGAATGTTCCTGACCAAGGGATCAAACCCATGTCTCCTGCACTGGCAGGCAGAGTCTTTACCCCTGAACCACCTGGGAAGCCCCGACATCATCTCATCCCTGTATTTTTCCCAAGGTTGGACCTTTGAGGTCCCCGTTTGTGCTTGAGAAATGGATTTCAACATCAGGCAGGGCTTTTTGGGGTGAGGTGGGTGTGACGGGGATAGAGGGAGAGACTGCCCGAACTGGTCTTGCTGGTTTCTCTTCTTCTCAAGTTTGTGTTTTTAATGAAGGGTTCATTTAATGTCAGTTACATAAATGATACACGAATACCTTCTTGCTGTAAAAACATTCAAACAATGTATAGAGAGAGCAAAAATCCCTTTTGAGAAACGGTCAGTCAACCAGTGACAGAGGGAAGAATTTGGAAGGCAATGTGAAAATGTTTTTCAAAATGACGAATGCCCATCACTTTTGACTTGGCAGTTCCCCTCCTAGGAATTTATCTTACAGGCATAGATCATGTGGCCAGCACGAGGTCTGCCCAAGTGATATTAATTACAGTAATGTTTGTAGTGGCAAAAACTAGGAATCTCCTAAGTGTTTATTAAGAGGGGGCTGGTTAAGTTAATTATGGTACATTCAGACCATTTGATGCTCTAAGGGCATTAAAAAAAAAATGAGGCACATATAGACTTTTGTAAGAAATTAAAACTGTGTATAGAATAATAATGCAAATATTAAAATAGAGTCCATGGCTAAAGGGGGAAAAAAAACACAAGGCACATCCTATGTATTAGTCTGGAGAGACCTTGAAGATAATCTCAAGTTAAAAATTAAAGTAAGATGCAGAATTGTGTGCCACCGTGGTGTTAAATGGGTTTCCCAGGTGGCACAGTGGTAAACAATCCACCTGCCAATGCAGTAGACTCTGGTTCGATCCCTGGGTCAGGAAGATCCCCTGGAGGAAGAAATGGCAACCCACTCCAGTATTCTTGCCTGGAAAATCCCATGGGCAGCAGAGCTTGATGGGCTACAGTCCATGGGATCACAAAGATTCGGACACGACTGAGCACTCACACATCGTGTTAAAAAAACGATCCATGTGTGAACACTTGTATATGCCTAAAACACCTCAGGAAATTCACACAAGGCAATAACTAGTTTTGGAATGAGCGTGGGAGATTTTCCCATCCTTCCTGATGCATCCTTTCTATCCTTCCTGTGTCTTTTCTGAGCCTCAGTTTCCCCGTTTGGAAAGGAAGGGTCATGACAAGGGACACTGGAGTTCTTTTTCTGGAGTTGGCACAGAATGGCTCTTAGTGAGAGGACTTGTCACCCCCCTACCTCCACCCCCCAGTCTGGGGCTTCATAGAGAACTCACTGCAACTTTCTGCTTTATCTGGTGATAAAGAGACACCTGCACCTCACTGTTTATAGTATCATTATTTCCAGTAATGCCAAGGCATGGAAGCAACTTAAGTGCCTATTAACAGGTGAACGGATAAAGAAGATGTGGAATATATTGGAATATTACTCAGCCATAAAAAAGAATGAACTATGCCATTTGCAGCGGTATGGATGAACCTAGAGATTATCATAAGTGAAGCATATCAGACAGAGGCAAATATTATATGATTTCACTTAAATGTGGAATCTAAACTGTGACACAAATGAACTTATTTATGCAATAGAAACAGATTCAGATATAGAAAGCAAACTTATGGTTACCAAAGGTGGGGGAAGGGTAAATTGGGAATATCGATTAACAGACACAGCCTACTATACATAAAATAGATAACAAGAATTTTACTGTCTAGCATGGGGAACCATATTCAGTATCTTGTACTAAAATTGAATGGAAAAGAATAGAAAAAAAGAATATATGTGTGTGTATAATGGAATCACTTTGCTGCATACATGGAAATAACATAGTGTGTGAATCAACTATACTTCAAAAAAAAAGTCAGTAGCATTTGCAGCTATCAGTCTGCAGTCAGATGCACAAGGGGATTTTCTTAATTTTTTGGCAATCTCTGGCAAGTAAGGGGCAAGATAACCCAGTTCTTTCCCATGTCTCTGCATTCCCACGTTCACCCTCAGGCTTGGGTGCTACTGTGGGTTTCCCCTCCAGGAGTCTGAAGAACCATCAGTGTTTCTCCGCAGAGACCTCTGGTGAGTGAGGAGTGGGCTCCTGTGGGCTGTCACCCACCCAGCCTAATAAGTGACCTGCGTCAGCCCATCTCAGTTCTACATGGCGGGAGCTCCACTGCCTGGTCCAAAATCCTGCTCCTCCACCCTTGGGTGACTTTGGCTGAGTCCCTCATCTTTCTGTGTCTCGGTTTCCTCATCTGTAAAATGGAAGAAGACATCCTAATTAGCTAATGTGCCTAGACCTGCTCTGTCCAAGAGGGTAGCCACTAGCTATCCAGCCCTTTAAATGTGTATGTTCTCACCAGAGGTGCCCTCTCAACGTAAAGTAGGGACTGCATTTGGAAGACCTCCTATGTGTATGGCTGAGCCTGATCACAGTGCCGGGTGTCCCGCTGTTCGCGCTCTCCGCGCTGTTCACTGAACCCAGGGTAGGCAAGGGGAGAGTTAAGAGGCTGGAAGAAAATGCAAGAAGTAGTTATTTATTCACTCCTGGCTGGTATAGCAGCCCTAGCAGTAGATCGCTGTATTTGCTCCTCTCATGGCTGACCCAACAGACACAGCCCTGAGGCAGCAGTAATGCGGCCCCTTTCTAGGTGGAGTTCACGTATCCCTTCAGCCCGCAGTAGCTCATGACTAAGCAAGTACCTCATGATGCGCATGTGCAGTGCTACAAATGCTCTCAGCTGTTACAGTCATTATTTACAAAATGTGGAGCCAGAGAGCCTGAACACGCTATCTTAGCTAACTTGCTCTTTCCGCACAGTATAAAAAAATAAAAGAATGTACAGTAAATCATTCGTAATTTTTATGTTGATCACATTCTAAAATGATAATATTCTGAATGTGTTGGATTAAAGTATGATTTATTTCACCTTTTTCTTTTTGCTTTTTTTAAATGTAGTTACTAGAAAATGTAGAATTACATTTGAAGCTCACCATTATAGTTCTGTTGGATGTGCTGGTTTAGAAAAACTGGGGGCACCTGAACATTAGCTGCTACTTCAAGTAGCCCTCAGAGCCCATTTTTTGTTCTGACAGTCACTGATTGGTTTTCTCCACAGCTTTATTGAGGTATAATTGACAAAAAGTGTATGTGCTTACAGGGCACAAATGATGTTTTGATATACATATACTTTGTGAAATAATACCACAATCAGGCTAATAGTGAAGGACAGGGGAAGCCTGGCATGCTGCAGTCTCTGGGGTCGCACAGAATCAGACATGAGTTAGCAACTGAACACCACCACCACCTCATGTAGTCACATTGTGTATGTGTGTGTGTGGTGATCTACTCTTCAGCGATTTTCAAGTAAATAATACACAGCATTAATTAAAGTCACCATGCTGTGTGTTCATTCAAAAACTAAGATCATGGCATTCGGTCCCATCACTTCATGGCAAATAGATGGGAAAACAATGGAAACAGTGACAGACTTTATTTTCTTGGGTTCCAAAATCACTGTGGATGGTGACTGCAGCCATGAAATTAAAAGACCCTTGCTCCTTGGAAGAAAAGCTATGACCAACCTAGACAGTATATTAAAAAGCAGAGACATTACTTTGCCAACAAAGGTCCGCCTAGTCAAAGCTATGGTTTTCCCAGTAGTTATGTATGGATGTGAGAGTTGGACTATAAAGAAAGCTGAGTGTGGAAGAATTGATGCTTTTGAAACTTGGTGTTGGAGAAGATTCTTGAGAGCCCCTTAGACTGCAAGGAGATCCAACCAATCTATCCTAAAGGAAATCAGTCTGGAATATTCATTGGAAGGACTGATGCTGAAGCTGAAGCTCCAATACTCTGGCCATCTGATGCGAAGAGCTGACTCATTGGAAAAGTCCCTGATACTGAGAAAAATTAAAGGTGGGAGGAGAAGGGGACAACAGAGGATGAGATGGTTGGATGGCATCACCGACTCTATGGACATGAGTTTGAGCAAACTTCGGGAGTTGGTGACGGAAGCCTGGTGTGCTGCAGTCCATGGGGTCACAGAGTCAGAATCGACTGAGCAACTGAACTGAACTGAACTGATGCTGTATGCTAGATTCCCAGAACTTAATCATCTTATAAAAACAAGCTCATCCCCTTTGACCAATATATACCCATTTTCCTGATGGTTATTTTTGATTGTTTTTTGTTGGTTGGTTGGTTTTTTCATCTTTTAAACATTTATTGAGTGTGAGCTGGGAAACAAGCAGATACCGATCCCAACCCTCAGGAGATTTGGGGGTTTTGTTTTTGTTTTTTAATGTATTATTTATTTATTTATGGCTGTTCTGAGTCTTCCTTGCTGCTCTGGCTTTTCTCTAGTTGCAGAGGACAGGGGCTACTCTCTAGTTGTGGTGGGTGGGCTTCTCATTGTGTGGCTTCTCTTGTTGTGGAGCACAGGTTCTAGGGCACCCAGGCTTCAGTAGTTGTGGCTCAGGGGCTTAGCTGCTTGCTGTGTGGCGTGTGGGATCTTCCCTGATCAGGGATGGAACCTGTGTCCCTTGAAGATTTTTTACCACTGAGGCACCAAGGAAGCCCGGTTGGTTAGTTTTTAGGTTATGAAATTAGGACAGATGGCCAGCATTTACAGAATTCTGTCTGATTCTTGAATATCTCTCAAATCTACTCATTTCTTCCCTTTCTACTGCTTGAGTCTGGGCTACCTCTTCTCTTGCCCGCTCCCGCTGTTCTCCAAGATTCTGTGCTCAGGTCTGCTTGCGGTCACCAATCCTGGTCCCAACAGTTAGTCCTTCCTTACTTCTGGGCATCTGGGAGGATCACCCTTTCCCGCCTTAAAGAAACACGTGGCCACGTGACTTGTTGTGGCCAATGAAATAAGAGCGGAAGTGACGCGGGTTGCTTCAGGGCGGAAGCATTTAAACTGACATACGTCTCCATTTTCTGTGTCCTTGTCGCTATGACCACCAACCTTCCAAATGGAAACGCTTTTGTCAGCCAGGGTCATAGTGTGAGGACGACGAGGAACAGAGTGAGGAATGATGCTCACAAGGAGTAAACCTTCTTTGAGCCACTGAGTTCTGGAGCAAAACCTCCGCAGCATAACCTAGCCTATCCTGACAGATGTGTTCCTCACCCACTTCACTTGCCCTGCAGTTGGAATCTTTTGCAAATCAGGCTGAGTTCACTGTCTATCACCCTTTCATGACTCCTAGCACTGTCAGGAGACGGTCCAAGTGCTTTTTGTGGCCCTACCTACCCTTCTACGTAATGCAGACTCCTTCCTGCCCCTTACGCGTCTCCCCCACCCTTATTTACATTTGTATCCTAGTTGTCCTGAACTTCTGTTTACCGGAAGCATTGTAGTCTTATGCTCACTTTCTGGTTTTTCTGTGTGCTAGTCCTTCTACCCAGAATGCTTTTCCCGGGGCCTTCCCTCTCTCTCTCTACCTGGCTGACACCTACTCCCCTTTTAAGACTCACCTCAGATATCCTCTCTAACAGGAAGCCCTCTCTGACCTCCAGTCTGGCTCAGAGGCTTCTTTTGGAACACCCACAGCCCCTGGGCTTCGTCCATAACTGTTCTGATCACTCTAGATTATCTCTATCTGAGGAACAAGTCTGTCTCCACCACTGGAGCCCCTTGAGGGCAGGGCTGGGTGCAGAGGAGGGTTTCAAGAAATGTTTGTTGAATGAATAATAAATATATTCAGATGTTAAATAGAGCTCTCTGTCACAGGGTTTCTGAGAAGTGAGGCGATATCTCTTCTGCTATTTTCCCTTCATTTCTCTGTGGGAGCCTTTCTTCTGATCCAGCACTTGACAGCTGGCATATTTCATTCCTGAATACTTCAGGGAAGTGGCTGTGGTTTCTGTGGAAAGTCCCAGAGAAATTCTTGTTTTCTTGGATCCTCTAACCAATTTCTTTGCTGAAGCCACCCTCATCAGCTTTTATTTTTACATTTTCCCCAACCTTTTTAATGAAAATTTTCAAACACAGAAAATCTGAAATAATTTCACAGTGAACCCTCATCACCTAGATTCAACGATTACCATTTAATGCTATTTGCTTTATCACATGTCCACTCACCTCTCTATCCGTTACTCCCTCTGATTTTTCTTTTGCCTTTCAAAGTACACTTCTCTCTCAATGCTATCCCATGTGTAAAAATAGAGTGTTCAATATTTATTTTCTGTTTTATTTTACTTTTTTAGATTTTACTTTTCATATAGAGTTTAAATACACCAAAATACACAATCTTAAGCACTCTTAGACTTATGACAAGCATGTAGATCCATGCTAACCAGATTCCTATCATGAATCAGAACCGTACCATCTTTCAGAGGGTTCCCTTGCACACTTTCTGGGTCCATTTCTGGGTTTCAGAGAGGAGTAGGGGAGGTAGGGGTAATGTGGTGGAAAGAGGGAGGCCAGACTTTGAAGACCCTCTTAGACCATGATGAGTATGTCCACTAAAAAAAGATGTACAACTTGAGAGTTGTGAGTTAAGTTTTATTTGGGGCACAATGAGGACTGCAGCCCAGGAGGCAGCATCTCAGATAGCTCTGAGAGACTGCTCCAAAGCAGCAGTGGGGGAAAGTCAGCATATAAGGTTTTGGTGAAGGGGGAGTTCAATGCCATGGAACACTCATTTTACAAAAGTTTTCTGTTAGTCATGAGGATCTGATGTCACCATGAAGGGTTTCTCTAGATATGAGGAGATGCAAGGATTGAGATCATAAAATCTGTTCCTAAAAACATTCAACTATCTAAAGACCTGTCCCACCAGGACAGGTGCCTCATTCCACCCTCAACTCCCTCAGGGGTTGTTGAAGGTCAACAGCTAGAGGCAGATGGCAAATGTCTTTTTTGTTCAGTTGTTGGGAGTGCTCTTGGTAAGTGCCAATTTGTAGTTGACAAGTAGTTTAATAATAAGATTAATACAATTGATGGTGATGATGATAATATACTGGATATTTTTTGTTTGCTCTCTTCAGATCCACTATGATAAATGTTCGGAGGTTAGTCACTATGGACTACCCTGGGCTTTTTTTTTTTTTTTTTAATGTTATTTATTTGGCTGTATAGGTCTTAGTTGTGGCATGTGGGATCTTCAGTCTTCATTGTGGCATGTGGAATCTCGAGTTTTAGCAACTCTTGGTTGCGGCATGTGAGATCTAGTTCCCTGACCAAGGATTGAACCTGGGTCCCCTGCACTGGGAGTCTGGAGTCTTAGCCACTGGACCACCAAGGAAGTCCCACCAAGGGCTTTCTTGACCTCTAGATTCCTGTTTGGGTTGGCCAATGGGGACACTGACAAGAGATTGAAAGGAGGGGTGTTTATGTCTCCAACACCCTGCTTGATGTGGGAGTTGCCTCCAATTGGTTGTATCTTTCTGCCCAAGGTCACAACTCCTGTCTGGGGGTCCACTTCACACACATCTGTGTTCTTCCAGGCCTGGGGGTAATCAAAACTCCCATCTTTCTTGCCCTGAAGTGCTGCACCACCCTTGTGGTCTCACTGCTCCACCTTTGTAAATAGTCTTTTTTTTTTTTTAATTGATTTTTTAAAATTGATTTTTAGTTGATTTAAAGTATTATGTTAGTAGTCCTGTCTGACTCTTTGCAACCCCATGGACTGTAGCCCGCCAGGCTCCTCTGTTCATGGGGTTCTCCAGGCAAGAATACTGGAGTGGGTTGCCATTTCCTTCTCCAATGCATGAAAGTGAAAAGTGAAAGTGAAGTCGCTCAGTCGTGTCCAACTCTTAGCGACCCCATGGACTGCAGCCCACCAGGCTCCTCCGTCCATGGGATTTTCCAGGCAAGAGTACTGGAGTGGGGTGCGATTGCCTTCTCTGTTGTATCTGTTACTACTCCTAATTTATCCCTCTTCCCCCTCCCTTTCCCCTTTGGTAACATAAGGTTGTTTTCTGTGTCTGTGACTCTGTTTTGTATGTAGATTCATTTGTATTGTTTATTAGATTCCACATATAAGTGATATCATATATGTCTTTCTCTTAGTTCACTTAGTATGATAATCCCTAGGCTCTTTATTTTGCTGCAAATGGCAATATTCCGTTCTTTTTTTGTGGCTGAGTGATGGTAAGTAGTCTTTTTATTAAACTCGCACCAGTCACTCAGTTTGGATTTGATGTCTGTTTTCTGCCCAGACTGAAGGATGCAGTAGCTAGCGGAACTGAGAACATCCTAAGAGACACTGTTCCAACTTTACAGGAAACACTCTGTTTAATTCACCCAATGACCCCATTGGGGTCGTTGAAGAGGTGGCAAGAATACACAGAAGAACTGATACAAAAAAGATCTTCACGACCCAGGTAATCATGATGGTGTGATCACTCACCGAGAGCCAGACATCCTGGAATGTGAAGTCAAGTGGGCCTTAGGAATCATCACTATGAACAAAGCTAGTGGAGGTGATGGAATTCCAGTTGAGCTATTTCAAATCCTAAATGATGATGCTGTGAAAGTGCTGCACTTTCACATATGTCAGCAAATTTGGAAAACTCAGCAGTGGCCACAGGACTGGAAAAGGTCACTTTTCATTCCAATTCCTAAGAAAGGCAATGCCAAAGAATGCTCAAACTACCGCACAATTGCACTCATCTCACACGCTAGTAAAGTAATGCTCAAAATTCTCCAAGCCAGGCTTCAGTAATATGTGAACCATGAACTTCCAAATGCTCAAGCTGGTTTTAGAAAAGGCAGAGGAACCAGAGATCAAATTGCCAACATCCACTGGATCATCAAAAAGCAAGAAATTTCCAGAAAAACATCTATTTCTGCTTTATTGGCTATGCCAACGCCTTTGACTATGTGGAGCACAACAAACTGTGGAAAATTCTGAAAGAGATGGAAATACCAGACCGCCTGACCTGCCTCCTGAGAAACCTGTATGCAGGTCAGGAAGCAACAGAACTGGACATGGAACAACAGACTGGTTCCAAATAGGAAAAGGAGTACCTCAAGGCTGTATATTGTCACCCTGCTTATTTAACTTATATGCAGAGTACAGCATGAGAAACGCTGGGCTGGAAGAAGCATAAGCTGGAATCAAGATTGCTGGGAGAAATATCAATAACCTCAGATATGCAGATGACACCACCTTTATGGCAGAAACTGAAGAAGAACTAAAGAGCCTCTTGATGACAGTGAAAGAGGAGAGTGAAAAAGTTGGCTTAAAGCTCAACATTCAGAAAACTAAGATGATGGCATCCAGTCCCGTCACTTCATGGCAAATAGATGGGGAAACAATGGAAACAGTGGCTGACTCTTTTGGGAGGAGGACTCCAAAATCACTGCAGATGGTGATTGCAGCCATGAAATTAAAAGACGCTTACTCCTTGGAAGGAAAAGTTGTGGCCAACCTAAACAGCATATTAAAAAGCAGAGGCCTTACTTTGTCAACAAAGGTCCGTCTAGTCAAGGCTATGGTTTTTCCAATAGTCATGCATGGATGTAAGAGTTGGACTATAAAGAAGGCTGAGCGCCGAAGAATTGATGCTTTTGAACTGTGGTGTTGGAGAAGACTCTTGAGAACCCCTTGGACTGCAAGGAGATCCAACCAGTCCATCGTAAAGGAGATCAGTCCTGGGTGTTCATTGGAAGGACGGATGTTGAGGCTGAAACTCCAATACTTTGGCTACCTGATGTGAAGAGTTGACTCATTGGAAAAGACCCTGATGCTGGGAAAGATTGAGGGCAGGAGGAGAAGGGGACGACAGAGGACGAGATGGTTGGATGGCATCACGGACTCAATGGACATGAGTTTGGGTGGACTCCGGGAATTGGTGACGGACAGGGAGGCCTGGTGTGCTGTGGTTCGTGGGGTGGCAAAGAGTCGGACACGACTGAGTGACTGAACTGAACTGAACGACCCCATGGAGAAATAGAGATCTGGAGAGGTGGTCTCTAGTCCAGAGTTTCAGAATGAATTAAGTGGTGGACCAAGGATTTGAACCGACAGGAATCAAGAATAAGTCGGAGCCATTGTGGGAATTTTAAGCCAAGAAGTCAGGTTAGTGTTTTGAAAACGCCCTCTGGTGGCTGGGTGGAGCACGGTCAACTAAATTAGCATCTACAGTATCTCTGGTTTGAGTTGGGGGTGTAGCTCAGTGGTAGAGTGCGTGCTTAGCATGCACGAGGCCCCGGGTTCAAACCCCGGCACCTCCATTTAGGAGTTCTTGCTTACTAGGAGCCTTGGAGAAGGGCAGATAAATCCACCCAGGTACTCACTGTTTCATGAGAAATCCCCTGAACATTAGCTCCCTGGCTCTGCAGAGTACTCCTGTTTTAATATTTGGCTCATTCAGTGACATCATTCAACTAAATTCTGCTGTGGACACTGCCCGGGTTCCAAGATGTCTTCTTGAAGGAGGTGACATTAGAGCAGAGCTTTAAAGGACAAGTAGCCAAGGCCTGAGAGAATCCCCCTTGTTCTGGGAAAAGGGTGCAGCCTGGCCAAGGAAGCTGGGGAAATAGGTCAGGACCCATTTGGGAAAGTACCCTGTCTTTGGGACTTCGTCTTGTAACTCAGTTTGGACCCGCAGATTCCCATACCATTTAGCTTCTGCTGTAACAATGCTGTGTAACAAACCAGCCCTGACCCTCAATAACATTCATTTAGCTCACAAGTTTGTGGTACCAGGGCAATTTAGGCTGAGCTTGGCTGAATGGTTTTCCTGGGCTCAGCTGTGCTTACCCACAAGTCTGTCTGGGGCGGAGTGGTGGGTGGGGGGTGTCAGCTGTTGGCTGATCTAGCCTGGTCTCATGGCAACAAAAGTACAGGTTGAAATGGGTGGGGGCCCCTTAATTAAGACATAGGCTGGAGATTGGCGCTCTGTCACTTCCAACTCATTCTGCTGGTGAAAGCAGGTCACACAGCCAACCCAGAGTCATGTAACTACAAAGTTACATGGTAAAGAGCATGAATACAGGGAGGGGTGAGCAACCGGGGGCCAACAGTTATCATCAGCTCAAAGATCTTGGGCTCTGCTCCCCGGCAGGAGACATCAGAGCTTATCTGTGAAAGAACCCCAGAGAGCTCCCCATGTCATGGCTCTTTGCAGAAAACTCTCAGGCTCAGGGTGGACAGGGTTTTCATGGGGAAGGGAACAAAATAGAGAGAATGGCAGGGGGAAGAAGCTGTTGTGTCTGCATTTCTCGTTTGGGTGTGGCTGTCTAGAGGAAGCTGGCAGGAAGCTTGGAAGGCATCCACATTTGCTGGTTGTTGAAGAGTGAATTCCTCACTTGATCATATCATTGCATTATCTGTTTTCTAAAAATATTTATTTGTTACTTATTTTTATTTGGCTGCCCTGGGTCTTAGTTGCAGCCTGAGCAATCTTTTACTTGTGGCATTCGAACTCTTAGTTGCAGGATGTGGGATCTAGTTCCCTGACCAGGGATTGAACCTGAGTCTTAGCCACTGGCCCACCAGGGAGGTCCCTGCATTATCTGATTTGAGGTTTTTAATCTAAATGTATTAATTCAGATCTATCTATTTATCAATTATACATGGACCATGTTTTTCTGAATTTTTGTCTTTAGCTCAATGAAGGCTTGCTTTGTAAATAAAGGTGCAGATGAGGGTTTCCTGCATCCTAAGATCTTTGGAGTCATTTCGAAATCTTTCCTCCTAGTTCTTGTGTAAGCTTTGGGCTCTGCAAACCCGCATTCCTTCCTGTGTGCCCTGCGGAAGCCACTTAATCATTCCAGCAGTTCCCTATAGTCAGATTATGATTACCTCCATTTGACGGGCGAAGAAAATTGAGTGGTTTCCACAAGTAAATTTCCCAGAACTTTTGCTGCTTGTAAAAATGATTGGACCCAGATGATTCTAGAACTTCCCTGGATTTTTTTTTTTTTTTTTAAAGCGAGGCTCGCCGGGCTGTCAGCCGCAGAATGGAGACAGCTGTCTGGGCACAGAGGCCGGACCGGGATGCAGGCACACTCCCGTCTCTCTGACACCACAGGGTGTAGGACGGAGGGGCTGGTCTCCTCTGTAGCTGTCATTCTGACCAGAACTGCGGGTGTGGGTTTTTCCTGTCTCTTGGTCTGGAGTAGCCTCCCTATCCTCAGGGCTCATAGACTTTGAGAAAGTCAAGTCCGGAATGACAGCAATCCTTTTACAGCTAATCTGGCAAACCCAAGCCCAAGTCTTTCACATTTGGAAGCTGTATCATGCATGCATTTGGGCTTTCCAAGTGGCCCTAATGGTAAAGAACCCGCCTGCCAATGCAGGAGACATGAGACTTGGGTTTGATCTCTGGGTCAGGAAGATCCCCTGGAGGAGGGCATGGCAACGCACACCAGTATTCTTGCCTAGAGAATCCCACGGACAGAGGAGCCTGGCGGGCTGCAGTTCATAGGGTCACAAAGAAGCAACTTAGCACACAGCACACATCATGCATCTGGAGTATTAATTAATTTCCCTGTGTTTTACCAATCAGAACTCAAATTTGTTGATCCTTATCTAAAGGCAGTGGGAGGTACATGGGGAGGTCCTGGCCACACAGAGATATTATTCTGGCCCTGGGCAAAGGACCTGGGTTCGGTGTTGGGCTTTTGTAACACTGATGATGTTCCAGGCTCTTCCCACTCCTCTCACTGCACCCAGCTTGGAGCTGGAAGGACATATTATCAGCTCACACCCTGGCACCCTCAGCCTGCGCCCACCAACCTCCCGGGAAGGCTGCCCACATGCAGGGACAGCCCAATGATTAGAAAGTGCTTCCAGACAGAGTCTTGAACCAGGTTGAGTTCTGAGAGTCCCATATGTCCAGTTTTTGGCAACTGCAAATATTGCTGCCAGGGACATTCTTGTCAGAGTCCTTCAGTGGACATACCTATATATATATATAGGTATATATAGAATACTGAGAAACAGTTATATATATAGCAGAATATATAGCAGAATACTGAGAAATAGTTTTCTCAAGTATTTGTATACACTTACTGAATTTTGAACCAGGTGATTGTATTTACTGTTTAAATAAAAAAAAAATTGAGATGTGCAGCTACAAACACCACCAAGTTGCCCAGACGTTGCTTACATTGAGTGTATTAGTTTCCAGCTGCTGCTATAACAGATGACCACAATCTTAGTGGCTTAGAATAACACAAGTTTATTATCTTACAGTTCTGGAAGTCAGAAATCTTACTTAGGTCTTCCTGGGCTAAAATCAAAAGCCATCTTCTTTCAAGAGGCTTGAGACTTCCCTGGTGGTCCAGTGGCTAAGACTTCATGCTCCCATTGCAGGGGGCCCATGTTCAGTCTCTGGTCAGGGAACTAGATCCCACATGATGCAACTAAGAGTTCGCATGCTGAAACTAAAAATCCCACATGTCGCAACTAAGATCTGGTGCAGCCAAATACATAAATATTTTAAAAAAGAGAAAAAAGAAGGAGGCTTTAGGAAAGAATCTAATCCTTGCCTTTTCCAATTTCCAGAGGCTGCCTGCATTCCTTGGCTCCCAGCCACATAACTCTGATTTCTGCTTCTTCAACACATCTCCTTCTGACTCTGACCCTCTTGCCTCCCTTGTATAAAGACCCAAGTAGTTACACTGGACCTTTCCTGATAATTGTCAGGATAATCTTCCCATCTCAAGATTCTTGAGTTAATCACACCTGTAAATTCCCTTTTGCCACACAGGATCACATAGTCACAGGTCCTAGAGATTAGGACGTGGACATTTTAGGGGGGCATTATTCTATCTCCCCAGCTTCCCAAGTGGCACTAACGGTAAAGAATCCACCTGCTTAATGCAGGAGACACAAGAGACACAGGTTCAATCTCTGGGTCTGGAAGAACCCCTGGAGTAGGAAATGGAAACCCACTCCATTATTCTTGCCTGGAGAACCCCATGGACAGAGGAGCCTGGTGGGCTACAGTCCATGGGATCACAAAGAGTCAGACATGAGTGAAACAGCTGAGCACATGCATACGCCATTCTATCTCCCACACCAAGCCACACAGTTTTGGCACCTACAGAAAGACTTGTGTAACCCTCTGGGTCACGGATCTGAATCAGCACTGGCTGTGGTGGCTGTGAGTGGGCCATCAGGCTCTGGCAAAAGAACGCAGAACCCAAATGGCATCTCCCACTTGGCGAGGCTCTCCATATCCAATTGGTCCCTGAAGAAGCGGGTTGCCAGGTCTTCCCCTATTCATCACTGAGATTTCATCTCAATATTATTCCGATAATGACTTTGAGCTCTTCTTTTTTTTTTTTGGCCACACTGCCCAGCTTATGGGATCTTAGTTCTTCGACCCGGGATCAAGCCTGTGCCCCCTTCAGTGGAAGGGCAGAGCCCTAACCACTGGACCACCAGGGAAATCCCTGAGCTCTTCTGTACAAGGTGATGTTCCAAGAGCTTCATGAAGACTAAGTCATTTCACATGCACGGACAACAACAACCACACTACAAATCATGATTATTCCACTGTACAAATGAGGATACTGGGGCACAGAGAAGTTAACGAATATTTCCAAGGTCACACAGCTAGGAAATGACAAAGCTGGGATTCAGTCCCTTGTTTTGCAAGAGCTACAATCCTCTGTAATGAGGCCAGCATCAACGCACAGCATTTCCACCCTAGGTCTATGCTCTCCTTTCTGGAGCACGCAACCCTCCACCTCCAGGAATATTTCTAAGTGAGCAACTTCATCTTGGGTTGGTTTTCCCTCCCAGAGACTTGATCAGAGTCTTGAGGGAGGAGAGAGCCACCTTGTGGTGAGACAGGGCATCTGAGAACCGGGACCCCAATTCTCCATGTGTGCACTCCACCGGACCAGTCCTGCATTCTGGTGTTTCAGGTCTTGAATGCACCAACATAGTAGTTGTTTATTCTACTCATTAAATTTTTTTTAATTTACATTTTCAATTATTGTATAACCTCGAGCACAAAACTGAAGTGTACAGCTCGATATATACATATACTTATAAATATAAAATGGACTGTAGCCTGCCAGGCTCCTCTGTCTATGGAATTATCCAGGCAGGAATATTGGTAGCCATTCCCTTCTCCATGGGATCTTCCAGACCCAGGGATTGAACCTGGGTCTTCTGCCTTGCAGGCAAATTCTTTACTGTCTGAACCACCAGGGAAGCCATATTATATATTATTAGATCAATATACTATACTATACTATATAATATATTATAATAACATATTATATAATATATAAATAATTTATAATAATTATTTATAATATTTATATTATTTATTTAAATATTTATAATTATAATATATTATAGTATAATATAATATATTATTATATTATTATACTATGTAATATTATTGTATATACTATATTGTTATAATATAATAATATAATGTAATATATATTTATATATAATATATAACATATATATGTAATATACATAGCATATATAATAATATATATTGTAAATATATATAATATAAAATAAATATATATTATATTATATAAGATATATTTATATTTATTTATATATATATTATATTATATATAATGTATTATATATATTATATAATATATAATATATATAATATATATAATATATATAGTATCACAAACATATATTATATTTATATTTTAATATTATTTTAATATTTAAAAATTTTAAAAATATATAATATATATTACATATTTATATTAATAAATATAAATATATCTTATATAATATAATATATAATATATATTATATATAAAGTATCACAAACATATATTGTATTTATATTTTAATATTATTTTAATATTTTAAAAAATATTTTTAAAATATTTTAAATTTTTAAATTAAATTTTAAAAACTTTTAAAAATATAAAATATTTTAATATAATATTATATTATAAATATTATATTTATATATTATAATATGTTATAATTAAATTATTTATATTAATTTATTGTTAATAATGAATTATTGATAATTTTATTATTGATTTATTTTATATTAATTTATAATTAATTATAATTATATTATAGTATAATAACATATAATACTATTATATTATATCATAATATATATATATGTTCATTCATGTCACCACCACTGAGGTCCAGATATCAAACATTCTAATCATTCCAGAAGGTTTCCTTGTGCCTTCTTCCAGTCAACACCCAGGGGTGACTTTCTCAGTTCTATCACCATGAGTTGATACTTATATAAAAGGAATCATTCAGTTATTTAGTCTTCTGTCTCTAACTTCTTTCACTCGACATTATGTTGTGAGATTCAACCATGTTATTGCATGTAGCTGTACTGTTATTTTTTAAGTTGTTGTGAAGGGAATTCCCTGGGGGTCCAGTGGTTAGGACTTGTTGCTTTCACTGACAGGGACCCAGGTTCAATCCCTGGTGGGAATAATAAGATCCCCCAAGCTGTGAGGTGCAGCCAAAAAAATATATATTTCTGTGAAGCATTTCATCTTATGAGTGTAACCACATTTATCTACCCAAGTCTATTGTTGATGGACGGCTTCCCAAGTAGCACTAGTGGTAAAGAACTTGCCTGCCAGTGCAGGAGATATTAAGAGATGTGGGTTCGATCCCTGGGTTGGGAAGATAACCTGGAGGATAGCACAGCAACCCACTCCAGTATTCTTGCCCAGAGAATCCCATGGAGAGAGGAGCCTGGAGGGCAGTCAGTAGGGCCCATAGGGTCCACAGGGTCGCAGAGTCAGACGCAACTAAAGCAACTTAGCACACATGCACACATTGTTGATGGATATTGGGGTTGTTTCCAGTCTTTAGTTATTATGAATAAAGCTGCCATGAACATCCTTGTCCATGGATATATGCGCTCATATTTCTTGGGTGTATACCCAGATGTGGAATTACAAAGTCATAGGGCAGACACATGTTAGTCTCAGTAGGTCCTGCCAAACTTTTTTTTCCAAGTGCTTACTAGTATTTTTCAACTCCACAATGTAATTTTTTTTTTTTTTTCTGTGACATGTGGCATGTGGGATCTTAGTTCCCTGACCAGGGATTGAGCCTAGGCCCCATGCGGTGGAAGCTCGGAGTCTTAACCATTGGACCACTAGGGAGGTCACCTATTATTTCTGTCTTTTAAAACGGGTCAGAAACTTGAGCCATGTGTCTTGAGACATGCTGAAGAAATCAAAACACTGCTTTAAAATTTTGTCTTGAACGAAGTTTGCTTATTTCTGACTAGTTTCCTCCCTTGTTTGAAAAGTTGCCAAGGTAATATATTGTTTTTTAGTTTGTATTTCCTGGGTTTCTAGGGAAGGAAAAGTAACATTTTTTTCCAATCTGCTACCACACTAGATAATTTATTTGTTGTTGTTGTTATTCAGTTGCTAAGTCATGTCCAACTCTTTGCGATCCCATGGACTGCAGCACTCCAGGCTTCCCTATTCTTCACTATCTCCCAGAGTTTGTTCAAGTTCATGTCGATTGAGTCAGTGATGCTATCTAACCATCTCATCCTCTGCTGCCCTCTTCTCCTCCTGCCTTCAATCTTCCCCAGCATCAGGGTCTTTTCCAATGAGTCAGCTCTTCCCATCAGGTGGCCAAAGTATTGGAGCTTCAGCATCAGTCCTTCCAGTGACTATTCAGGACTGATTTTCTTTAGGATTGACTGTTTTGTTCTCCTTGCTCTCCAAGGGACCCTCAAGAGTCTTCTCCAACACCACAGTTCAAAAGCATCTATTCTTCAGCGTTCAGCCCTCTTTATGGTCCAACTCTCACATCCATACATGACTACTGGAAAAACCATAGCTTTGACTATATGGACCATTGTTGGCAAAGTGATGTCTCTTGCTTTATAAAGTGCTTTCTAGGTTGATCATAGCTTTCCTTCCAAGGAACAAGCGTCTTTTAATTTCATGGCTGCAGTCACCATCTGCAGTGATTTTAGAGCCCAAGAAAATAAAATCTGTTACTATTTCCACTTTTCCCTCTTCTATTTGACCTAAAGTTATGGGACCAGATGCCATGATCTTAATTTTTTGAATGTTTTTAAGCCAACTTTTTTACTCTCTTCTTTCACTTTTATCAAACAGCTGTTTACCTCCTCTTCACTTTCTGACATTTGAGTGGTATCGTCTGCATATGTGAGGTTGGTGTGAATGAATGAATGAATGAATCCAGACTGTGATTCATTCAGCCTGGCATTTCACACCGATGTACTCTGTATATAAGTTAAATAATCAGAGTAACAGTATATAGCTTGTCTTAACTCATTTCCCAATTTTGAACCAGTCTGTTGTTCCATGTCTGGTTCTAACTGTTGCTTTTTGACCTGCATACAGGTTTCTCAGGAGACAGGTAAGGTGGTGTGGTATTCCCATCTATTTAAGAATTTCCCACAGTTTGTTGTGATCCATGCAATCAAAAGCTTTAGTGTAGTCAATGAAACAGAAGTAGATGTTCTTCTGGAATTTCTCTCTATGATCCAAGGAATGTTGGCAATTTGATCTCTGGTTCCTCTGCCTTTTCTAAACCCAGCTGGTACATCTCAAAGTTCTTGGGGGTACTGCTGAAGCCTATCTTGAAGGATTTTGAGCATAACCTTACTGGCACGCAAAATGAGCACAGTTGTTCAGTAGTTTGAACATTCTTTGCTAGTTTGAATCTTTATGGGTAATGCCACTGTTTAAAGACCCGGGTCCAAAAAAATAATAAATAAATAAAATAAAGACCTGAGTCCACCGCTAGAGGGCACCACCCTACCGGGTGAATTCACAGAGTTCTGCTCCAGGGCTCCTCATTTAGGTGCAAACCTGTAGACTGCAGGGTGAAGACCCTGCCTCTCTTCCCTTAGGATAATTTTTTTTTAAATCAAGACTTTATTTCCTAAGTATCCCATCCGGATTTAGCACCTAAATTTGAACCCTGGAGGAACTGTGAAGTGGCCGAGGACACCTTATGGAAGTATGATGGTGACCAACGTCATTGGATAAATAAATATTTCCCGAGTACCTATTCTGTTCCAGGCACTCTTCCAGTCACTGGGGCTACAGCAGGGATGGAATAGACAGACATCCCTGCTCATGTGGGGCTTGTTTTCCCAGGAGGGAGATGCTAAATACTGTAAGCAAGTATGACATGTAATGGCTATGGGTACGAAGGAGAGAAAACAGGTGGGGGAAGCAGGAGTGCCTGGGTTGGGGAAGATGGTGGCAGTTTTATTTTATTTTTAAAAATAACTTATTTTATTTTTTATGTTTATTTATTTGACTGAGTCAGGTCTCGGTTGCTTTTTTTGTTCCGTAATAATGGTAGTGCTCAGGCTCATTTGCTCTGCGGCATGTGGGATCTTGGTTCCTTGACTGGGGATCAAACCCATGTGCCCTGCATGGAAAGGCAGACTCTTTTTTTTTTTTTTTTTGGCTGCACTTAATCTTAGCTGTGGCATGTGGGATCTAGATCCCCAAACAGGGATCAAACTCGGGCCTCTTGCAATGGGAGCGTGCAGAGTCTTAGCCACCGGATCACCAGGAAAGTCCCTGCAATTCTAACTAGGGGGGTCAGAGAAGGTCTGCTTGAGAGGGGGACCTTTGTGTGAAGACGTGAAGGAGGTGGAGGCATGGAACAGAAGGAACAGCAAGTGCACAAGTCATGAGATGGGAGTGTTCCTGGTGCCTTAGAACAGGAGGCAGGCTGGTGAGGCTGGAAGAGAGGGACCCCAAGGACCTGACTTAGGAGAGGAGGGCAGAGAGAGAAAAAGGTAGTGCAAAGAGTGTGGGACCTTGCAGGCTGCTGTAAGAACTTGGACCTTGACTCTGTTTAGACTTTTTTTTTTTTTTGGCTGCACTTCTTGTCTTGCAGGATTTTAGTTCCCCAACCTGGACCCAGGCAGTGAAAGCGCTGAGTCCTAACCACTGGACCACCGGGGAATTCCTTAGGCTTATTTTATTTATTTGTTTATTTTTGGCTGCACTGGGTCTTCATTGCTGCGCATATGGACTTTTTCCAGTTGCAGCGAGCAGGGGCTACTCTTTGCCTCAGGGCTTGTGATTCTAATTTCAGTGGCTTCTCCTGTTGGGAAGTACAGGCTCTAGAGTAATTGTGACTCACGGGCTTAGTTGCCCCACAGCATGTGGGATCTTCCCGGACCAGGGATCGAACCTGGGTTCCCTGCGTTGGCAGGTGGATTCTTTTTTTTTTTTTTTTTGACGAAGCAAGAGATTTTATTGGGAAAGGGCACCCGGGTGGAGAGCAGGAGGGTAAGGGAACCCAGGAGAACTGCTCTGCCGCGTGGCTCGCAGTCTTGGGTTTTATGGTGATGGGATTCGTTTCCGGGTAGTCTTTGGCCAATCATTCTAATTCAGAGTCTTTCCTGGTGGCGCACGCATCGCTCAGCCAAGATGGATGCTAGCAAGAGGGATTCTGGGAAGTGGATAGACACGGGGTGTTTCCTTTTGACCTTTCCCAAACTCTTCCGGTTGGTGGTGGCTTATTAGTTCCGTATTCCTTATCAGGATCTCCTGTCATAAAACAACTCATGCAAATGGTTACTATGGTGCCTGGCCAGGGTGGGCGGTTTCAATCAGTGTGCTTCCCCTAACAACTCCCCCCTGAGAGACTTCATACTCAACATGCTTCTTGGGAATTGGGGCGGAGGTCTCTTTCTTCTGTAACTTCTTCCTGCTGCGCCTGGGCGTAGGCCTGCCTAGCAGAGCAGAAGTCTCTCTATACCGGACCTAAGTTGGGGTGTTTTATATCTGAAACCAGCTTTTACTCTTGTAATAACAGCAACTTAGTTTGAAACTGTCAGCGCCTCTCAGAGGTAAAATAGACAGGGGCCAAACAGGAAACCTAACAGGATGGTCATCACTGGTCCCCAGAAACAGGAGGCACTGCTGGGGTGATTGGCTGGTGGTCAAGCAACAGAGCTGTGTTCTAAGAATCTTATGTTTAGTCTGAAGTTACCATCCTCCACCTGGGTGGGGGCTCCAGTTCTGTAGAAGAACTCAAAAGACATTGTTATGCATATTTCTTTGAGTAGGAACTAGGACCCATCTCAAGGCTGTACCACCATTTGATTGTTTTCCCTCTGTTTCTGTATTTTTTCTCTTCCCTGACTAGCAATTGTTTGAATCTACCCTTTGGAACTCAGGGAAGGTCAAGGAGGCTGAATAAAGCCTATATTTTACAGTACAGCAGATCTGTACTCCAGAGTCGCCACCCCGCAGAGTCCTGTTCAGTTTTATTTAGGGAACAGGGCAACTATGACTGTGATAACTTTTTGTCAAAATGGGGCATAGGACCGCCTCAGCTTGGAGAAGAGACACTGAATTGGAAGTATTCCTGAGTTCCAAGTCTTAGATCTGAGCCTTGTATGATTAAAATCTCAATCCCTTGGTCTGCCATTTTGTTGTAACATACCCAGTTAGTAGTAGCTGGAGAAGGGATAACTGGAGTTTTAATAGACAAAGTAAATCTATTTCTTTTAGAAGAATAGGCCTGAAACCCAGTCTGGACCTGGCACTTCAGGGAGACTTGTAGCCAGGTGGCCAGTTGCCTAGTTTTATAAAAAGTAAGGTAGAAGTTACTAGCTTCCAGCAGACATTGTTTTGAGACTGGTGGCATCTAAGCCTGACATGACTCAGAAAACTCAAGTGTTTAGCAATACAATGTCTAATCTGAAATTACACCCATAGTAACACCTGGTTATTTCCCAGGATGTCTGAACCATAACTGAGTACTCTATTTTGACTTTTAATTGTAAAATTTTTTCTTTAATAGCCAAAGCAGATGGCACCATTAATGACGTCAGTGTTTCTCTAGGTATGAGAAGATGCAAGAATTGGGACTTATAAAATCTCTTGAAAAGATCTAACTATCTGAAGGCCTGTTCTGCCAGTTTTTCCCAGAGCACGGAACACCTCATTCTTGATCTTCACCCTGAACTCCTTTCAGGGCCGTTGAAAGTCAGCAGTTGCAGTGGCCATGATATAATCTCTGTAGATGTAGATGGCAAGTGTCAATATTCAGTTGGCAGAGCCCCTTTTTGCTCATAAACTTGACCATGATTTTGAGGGGGGCATTTCATGACCATTTTATCTCATGGTGCTGAGAATGTCCATTCTCAGGTTTGGCAAAGATTTTGTCGACCGGCCTCTCAATGTGCTGTTACTGGATTAGGCCATAAAACAGTATCTAAAATTCTCTGGACCACCTGTCTTACTAGCCTCTTGGTCCAGGAAAACATTCCCTCTTGTTGCTTTTTCTCATATCTAGAGTTACACTGTCATCATCATCGATTTCATAAGGAACTATATATTATTTTATCAGAGGCCTCAGTCACACATTTGGCACTGTAAGAAATAGCAATTCTGTAAAACAGGTGAAATACAAAGAACATAGCCAGCAGTATTAGTAAAGTCACAAGTAAGACCTAAGAGCTTCTATTAGATGTAGCCCAGTATATCCCAGGTCGTCTGACTTAGTCTACTCTGTACGAATCTTTATCTTTCAGGGAAATTATACATTGGCACCACCATCTATAAGGCACATAGCCCAGTTTTCTAGTGTTACTAGACTGATTATCTTTAGTATGATTTAATTGTTTTTAACACAGAGGAGACTTTAAACCTAAATTACCATAGCCTAGTGTTATCTATATAAATCTATCTCATAATTGTGGGAGATTTCTTTTTCTTTTGTTAAAACTTTTTTGTTGCTCTGATTGAGCTTGAGGAATAGAAAAAGGCTCAAATTTATAGCCAGAGTCAGAGTAGGCATTATTAATTGGCCCAGTGAGGGGATCCCGTCTGGTAGTATCATAGTAACCTGAATATGACTATAATTTTTCCAAGTAAATTTCCTCAGGGCCAACCAGTTAGAGTCTTGTAGTAGAGAAATTTACCAAGGTAACCCAGAACTAGATACAGGTAATTGGCCACAAACCCAACAATTGGATTGATTTTTAAAACTAGCATAGTATCAGGCCAAAGGCATTTGATTTATATACAAAGGTCTAAGAAGTCAAGAGAACACTATAAACGATCATACGAATCAGGTCCAGTATCTTGGACAAGCTGTCTACCTCTGATGTCGTTGTCTTCTCATCCTGGTGTAGTGTAGTTTCTCTTGTTTGAGCATCATTTTAAAGTGAGATCAGGTCAGCTGTCTTCTCTATAGACCAATCCAGTGAGGGGCCTTTGGAAGTGGGAATTAATCTAAGAGTTAATTTCCCTTCAGTTTCATTGTGCATGAGCTAGTCAAGAGTACCTGATAAAAAGTCCTTCCACCCAGGTTGGAGACAGTCTCTTAAATTATGTCTTTTGCCAGTCCTGGTTGCAGGTCATGAGGCATCTGATCTTCGTCCAAAGATAGATTACTTGAGACAAGCGGTCGGGGCACTCTGGCCAGTTGTCCGCGTCAGGAGGAGACCAGGGACAAAAGGGTCCCAGTTGCGGCCGCTGGGTCTGGTCCACTGGCAGGCAAGCTGGACCCTGAGTACCCCGAGTGGTCAGGATGTCAATCTCAGCAAAGAAGATGTCCCTTCGTGGTCGCCATTTGTTGCGGGAAGGGGGACCCCTTCCAGGGCCCGAAACTGGGCTCTTGTCTAACACTCGGAAATGAATTGTCCGAGGAGACACATGCTGACAAAGCAAGAGATTTTATTGGGAAAGGGCACCCGGGTGGAGAGCAGGAGGGTAAGGGAACCCAGGAGACGGCAGGTGGATTCTTATTCACTGTGCCACTAGGGAAGTCCCCTAGACTTATTATTTATTTATTTATTTTTCAGAGATTGGAGAAAGATTTATTGCAGGGCCAGACAAGGAGATGGGTGGCTTGTGCCCCTCCCCCAAACCCCAAACTCCCTGGAGGCCTTTCAGCAAAGCATTTTTAGTGGCCAGGTGAGGGGGTGTCCCAGGGTATACAATCAGCTTGTGCACAATTCTCTGATTGACTGATGGTGAGCGAACAGAGTCGTGTCACAGGGATTAACAGTATCAGTCCTCAGACTCCAGTAGACCCAGGGTCAGTGTCATCAGGTAATCAACACGTTCCATTTGGTGGGGTTTTTATTTCTGTAAAACAACTCAGGAAATGTGCACCAGATACTATTATCTAGGTACTTCCGAGAGGAGCTAAAGCAGAGGACACGGGGAAAGGGCCTGCTCCCCCTCAAGGCCCCATAGTGTCCTCCTTGGTTATAGAAGCAAAAGGTGAAGGGTGATTTAACAAATTTTAAACTTGATATGCAAAAGGCTACAGCCAAATATACAATGTATCTTTTTTTATATCAGTACCTTTGCTCATGCTGTTTCCCATCTGAAGCATCCTCTCTGGTTATATAATTCTTATACATACTTGAAGGCTCAGTTCTAGACTTAACTCAAAAGAGCCTTCCATGACCTCTGTAGGATCCCTCCCTCCCTCCTGCTGCATAATCAGATGGGTAATCCATGCTCAAAAAGATTAGACTTATTTTTTAAAAGGGTCTACTCTGGCTGCTGTGTTGAAAATAGAATGGGATTGGGGAAGGGGTAAGGTTGCAACATAGAGATCACTACAATAATCAAGGAGGAAAGGGTGGTGAATTGGACCAAGGAAGTAGCAGTGAAGGTCATGAGAAATGGTCAGATTCTAGAGGAAGTCTGATGGTTAGATATGCTAATCTACTGGGCATAGGTTAGGAGAGGAAGAGAGGAAGGTCAAGCATAGCTCCGGTGGTGTGATCTGAGTAGCACACTTAGAAAAACTTTTATTTTGGATGATTTCAAACATATACATAAATAGACAAAAATAGTATAGGAAACTCCCCAACCTGGACCCAGGCTGTGAAAGCACTGAGGCTTTCACTTCCACAATTGTTACCTTATGGTTAATTTTATTTCTTATATGCCTCCACCCGTCTCTATCCCATGTTACACTGAAACAAATGTCAGACTTCATTTCATTAAATTTGTAAATCCTTTATTATATTTATTTCTTCAAAAATATAAGCTCCCTGCCTTTGTTTGTTCTTTTTAAATTGAAGTATGGCTCATTTATAACATTGTCTTAATTTCTGCTGTAGAGCAAAATGATTCAGTTACACATATACACTGTTTTTCATATTCTTTTCTATTCTGGTTTATCACAGGATATTGAATATAGTCACCCGTGCTATACAGTAGGACCTTGTTGCCTATTCATTCTATATATGATCATTCACATCTTCTAACCCCAGACTGTTACTCCATCCCACCCTGCCTTTCCCCTTGGCAGCCACAAGTCTGCTCTCTCTGTGGGTCTGTTTCTGTTTTATAGCGTGTTAATTTGTGTCATATTTTAGATTCCGCATATAAGTGATATCCTATGATATTTGTCTTTCTCTTTCTGACTTGCTTCACTTAGTATGATAATCTCTAGGTCCATCCATGTTGTTGAAAATGGCATTATTTCATTCTTTTTTTATGATTGAATAATACTCCATTCTCCCTGGAGTAGGAAATGGTAACCCACTCCAGTATTCTTGCCTGGGAAATCCCATGGATTGAGGAAAGTGATGGGCCACAGGAGGCTGATGGGGTCACAAAGAGTCGGACCCAACTTTTCGACTGGACAGCAACAACAAAGGGACAAAGTAGTTGATTAAACTGTGAATCCCACTTGGGGATTGTAAATAGAAAAAATATGGGAGACCCTGTAAGTTATGATTACTCAAGAAAGCAGGTTTGTCCAGATATGTTAAGCTCCCCTCCCTTTTAAAATAAACATGCCACCAGAAATTATTAAATATTTATTATAATATAAAATATTATATTATTAATATTATTGTACACAATGTGATTATACAATATCAAGAGTTGGTTCTCACAAAGACCACCAGAGTCTCAGTAGCGTCACAAAAGGGAAAATTAAGTAAGGCTATTTGGGATGAATTTTTCTAAGCGAGGAAGTAGCTAAGATTAAGCCAAGATTATGGCACAATAATTTAGGGTTGGTGAACACAAGGAAACGACAATCTTGCAACAGGCCTTGATAAGCAAACTTTTGTGTAATAAGTGAACTCATTGCCTACATGAGCGATCTGTTATCCTGAAAAAGGACCTGTTTGCCCAGGTGAATAAACTGTTTTCTTAGATAAACTGGTTTGTATGAATTTCCTGGGGGTAAATAATGAGTTATGTATTATTTTACAGACATCCTTCTGGGTAAGATTTTCTTGGAAGAAACCATTAAGTCATGTTGAAATGCATAGTTTCAAATGCATTGTCTAAGAGAATTTAAAATACCTCATGCAGGTTAAATAGCCAATCAAGGAATGGATTTCCTTACCTGTCTCATAAAAGTATTTTTCCTGAGTTTTACATACTGCACTTGATTTTGTGTGTTTAAGTTTCTTTTGGAGCTATAGCTTCCTTTCTCTCTCTCCTTTTATCCCATTAAAATTATTTTTAAAAATTTATTAATATTTATTGCTGTGGCTATGCCAGCTCTTAGCTGGACCTTTAGTTGTGGCACACAAACTCTTAGTTGTGGCATGTGGGTTCTAGTTCCCTGACAAGGGGTTGAACCTGGGCCCCCTGCATTGGGAGCTTGGAGTCTTAACCACTGGACCACCAGGGAAGTCCCAAACTAAAATTAATTTTTGACAAAGCCAGGTCACTATCATTCAGAGTTTCTGCAGCCTGGGTTTTGCTGATCATATCCTGTGCTGTTGTTTAACATGCCCCTTTGCCCCGTGAATTCCCTTTTACTTAGCATTTAGAACTGCTGGTCTAGGCCACTTAAATAACTCTGGCAGACAGTGGGAAGGCGACAGAGTGAGAAGCACCAGGAGTCTGTCTCTCCAACCTAGACAACAACTGCACCGGCACAATCTGTCGGATATAACTATTTTGGAGGGCTTCCCAGGTGGCTCAGTGGTAAAGAATCCGCTGGCCAATGCAGGAGATGCGACTTCAATCCCTGGGTTGGGAAGATCCCCTGGAGGAGGACATGGCAACCCACTCCAGTATTCTCTCCTGGAGAATCCGGTGGACAGAGGAGCCTGGCGGGCTACAGTCTATGGAGTCGCTAAGAGGCGGACACGACTTCACCGCACCAGCGTCTGTCGACAGGCTTCACTTCCAGGGGAAGGCTTGATGTAAATTGTGGTTCATTTCAGTCAATTGCACAGTAGCAGCTACTCATCCACCACCCCCACCCACGCGACAGGCTGCCATGCCTGTGTTCCTGGAGCAATTTGCCTGCTTGCCTTCCAGATAGCGGAGATCTGTGTTCTGATCGCTGCTTCCCCCTCCACCCCACCCCACCACCTATTTCAAAAGACTCTTTAATATTTTCTTTTCCATTTGAGCCTGTTTTTTCCCAGTGTGACTGATAAAAATCATTTTAAGATCCACTTGTGGGCTGTGAACCCCAGTTTGAAAGCCACTATTCTAGGCTTTCATGATCACTCGCTTGAACTACTGCAGTTTCTTCCCAGCTTATCTCCTTGTCTCCTGTCCAGCCTCCATGCAGTTACCTTTCTAAAAGGGACAAACCTAGGGCTTTCCTGTTGACTCAAAGGTAAAGAATCTGCCTGCAATGTGGGAGACCCAGGTTCGATCCCTGGGTCGGGAAGATGCCCTGGAGAAGGGAATGGCTACCCCCTTCATTGCCGGGGAAATCCCATGGACAGAGGAGCCTGGCCGACTACAGTCCATGGGGTCACAAAGAGTTGGACTTGACTAACACTTTCAAATACACAACACTCAACACTGCACAGATGAGACTGATAGCAGTGTATGAGCCACATATATTCACAGTCTGGGGGAGGAGGACATAGCATATCACGTGGGCCACCCAGGGTTTGCACTTAGGTGCAGAGTGAATAAGCAGGAGGCAAGATTTGTAGTAATAAGAGGTGGAGGTGTCCCCTGGTTCTTTTCGTTTGATGGAAAAATCCAGTCTTGAAAATTCATGAGGTTGATGCAGGGGGGTAATATGCATATAGATGAATCCCTGGGAGATGTTTGGGACTTTCTGATTAGTATCAAGAACATTCAATCTGTAAAAGAGAAGAACTCATTGTCCATCTCTCCTGCTGACTGGATAACAGCCCAGATCACGGGACCCAGTGCAAACACCCAAGGAACTTACCATAATACCCTCCAAGTCCAAGCATGTTGTTGCAAATGACAACATTTCATAAAAATGTCTGAGTAGTATTCTATTGTATATACAGCCCACATCTTTTTTATCCATTCACCTGATGGACATTTAAGTTGCTTCTGTATCTTGGCAACTATAAGTAATGCTGCTGTGAACACTGGGCTGCAAGTATCCATTGTTGGCCATCCTGTTGGAATGAAGAGGTATATCATTGAGGTTTTCTTTATGTCTAATGATACTGAACATTTTTTCACGTGCCTGTTGGCCATTTGAACATATTCTTTGGTGAAGTATCTAGTCAATCTCTTAGAAGGAAAAGAAAGAAAGAGTTAGTCACCCACTCATGTTCTACTCTTTGGGACCCCATGGACTGTAGCACACAAGGCTCCTCTGTCCATGGGATTCTCCAGGCAAGAATGCTGGAGTGGGTTGCCAGGCCCTTCTCCAGGGGATCTTCCCGACCCAGGGATCGAACCCCGGTCTCCTGCATTGCAGGCGGGTTCTTTACCATCTGAGCCACCAGGGGAGCATCAGTCTCTTAGCTCAATTTTAAATTGGGTTATTTTTCACTTTATTATTGAGGTGTAAGTGTTCTCTACATGTTCTAGTACAAATTCCTTATCTGACACCTGACCTGCAAACACTTTTCTCCTATTCTGCATAGGAGAAAATTAAAGCATAAACAGTTTAATTTTATAAAGTCCAATTTATAAACATTTTCTTTTGTTGTTCGTCCTTTTAGTGTTATATGTAAGAACTCATTTCTTAACCAAAGGTCTTAAAGATTCAATCTTATATTTTCTAAGAATTTTATAGTTTCACCTTTAAAAATTAAGTCTATGGCTCATTTTGGCTTAACTTTTGTGCATGGTATGAAGAAGGTACCCAGCTTACTTATTTCGCATACAAATATGCTTGTCTCAGCACCACTTGTTGCAAAGATTATAATATTATTCCTGCCATGTTGTACTACCTTCTTTTTCTTGGCCGTGCCTGGCAGCATGTGGGATCTTAGTTCCTTGACCAGGGTTTGGACTCCTACCCCCTGCATTAGAAGTGTGGCGTCTTAACCACTGGAATGCCAGGGAAGTCCCACATTGACCTATCTTGATATGTTATTGAAGATCAATGGCAAATGTGAAGGATTAATTCTGGACTTTCAATTAGATAGAGTTCCTTGATCTAAAAAATAAAGAATAACAATAAGGTTCATTTTTTTCTATAACTTAGTCTCTACTTGTCCTTTGTCTTAGCTGGTGAGACCTCATATATCAGACACATCTGAGATGTGCTGAATTTTTGGTTTGTTTTTGGCAGAAGCGTCAAGACGGGTTTTATTTTTATTTTTTTTGTTTATGTCTTGGCTGCACCACACGGCATGTAACATCTTAGCTTCCCCACCAGGGATCGACCCTGACCCTGGCGGTGAAAACACCTAGTCCTAACCACTGGATTGGCAGGAAATTCCCTTTTAGATTGGTTTTAAATCTTTTTTTCTGCCAATGCTGTAGACTTTTCGTCACTCCTCAGCTAGGAATGCGTGTGTGTATACGTGCATGTTTGTGTATATGCTATGTGTACTATTGGTATATGTATGTGTATACGCATATGCTATGTGT
This sequence comes from Cervus canadensis, assembly GCF_019320065.1. NCBI lineage: Eukaryota > Metazoa > Chordata > Mammalia > Artiodactyla > Cervidae > Cervus > Cervus canadensis. The sequence goes on along the minus strand of NC_057403.1, from coordinate 16,412,857 downwards.
ATAATTTGGGCCCTTTTTCACTTGTGTAAATTCAGTGCCATGAACAAGTGTGTGAAGGGTATGAGAATGGATGTTCCCCAAGGGCAATAGTTCCTTGTAATCTACTCGGAGAGGCAAAAAAGGAAGCTTCTTTGCTGTTTCTCTGGGACCAGGAGGGAGGATCCTCTGATTCCCATTAACTGCATTGCTCTTACAATGCACCAGTTTCCTTTTCTAAATTTTTAATCTCTATTGGTTGATTTTGGCGGTGCTGGGTCTTTGTTGCTGTGTCGACTTTTCTCTAGCGGTGGTGAGCAGGAGCTACTCTCTAGTTGCGGTGCCCAGGCTTCTTTCTCATTGCTGTGGTTTCTCTTGTTGCGGAGCATGGGCTCTAGGGCCCACGGGCTTCAGTAGCAGTTGTGTGTGGGCTCAGTAGGTGCAGCTCTGGGGCTCTAGAACTCAGGCTCAATATTTGCGACACACAGGCTTAGTTGCTCTGTAGGGTGTGGGATCTTCCTACACCAGAGATGGAACCAGCATCTCCTGTATTGGCAGGCAGGTTCTTTATCACTTAGCCACCAGAGAAGCCCCTGATTTCCTTTTATTTGTTTTTAATTGAAGTCTTTTTCATTAAAATACTTTTTATGTTTTAAGTTTAAAACATTATTTATTTTATGTCCTGGTTTCAAGTGAGGCTCTGTGTCTCTGGACTGAAATCACGGAGGACAGATATTCTATCAACACAGCCTTCCTGCACAGTGAATGAAATGTCTGTGTACCTCTTCCCTGAATGGTGAAGGGAAGTCCATCACTAGGTCTCATGGATTCCTTAGATAGGCACTGGGTGTTTTTAACCAGGATAAAATTTAGTGATCAGGACCTTTCAGGCCCTTCATTATTTCTAACATGCATAAATTTAACTTTCTTTCAATCAGGCCCAGTTAGTGATGGACATGTTTGTCTAAAATTCCTGTTTGTTTTAAATAGGAGAGTGGTCCTGTTGATAAACACCAAGGACGTGTCAGATTCTGTGCTAGTACTGAGGTCAGGGAAAACACGGTCCATCCTGACCCTTCTCCAAATTACAGCCCCCCCGTGGGAGATGGGCAGTTTAATTTTAAGGAAAGAAAGGATGAACTGGAAAGACATAATCCAGACTGCTTATCCTACGGCGTCAGAGAACAGGTCCAGGAAGGAACACCATTTCAGCTAAGTTGGGAAAAGACAAATCTTTTATGATAAGCAGCAGTCCTCCATACCTTCTGGGACCCTCCTTCCCCCACCTCAAATCTTACCACCAGGTCTTCACCTGTCAATCAAGCCCCCAGGAGGGACAATTGTGATGTGTATTGATTTTCCATCGGGACTCCAAGGAAGGGAAAGGAAAACAAGAAGATCCTGCCTGGTTAACCTGAGCACGTTGAGACCCTCCCAATAGATCCACAGGTTTCTTTGTGGAGGAGAAAACAAAGACCACACCTGCAGAGAAAGTGTTTATTGATTGGACCCACGCACAGGGGGAACATGGTGGAGATGCTGGGAAAGGATTTCACCTGTCTTTCAGAGTATCACCTTCATGCTTGACAGTTCTTGATTTTCTTCACTGAGGTTTCAAAGGCTTGACTGCATCCACGGCCACGGGTGGATGCGCTGGACGGTAACTGAGCATAGTTTTGGGGTCAGTGTTAACGAGTCTATTTTGCTTCTCAGTCAGTCCCATGGAGGGCAAATGTCTCTTTCTCCTTTGCTCTCTGCTCTTCCTGTCTCAATTCTGCTATCTTGCACCGTGCTCCTAAGACTCTTGTCCTGTCTCTGCCCCTCTCTCACCTTCTCTTCCACCTTGTCTTGGCACCGATCCTCTCCAGATCCTCCTCCTTCCATTTGTCATCCTGCAAACTCTCTTTCTCCTTCCTTCTGGGACTCTCCTCTCTCCATTGTTTGCATTTTGCCTTTGTCTCTTCCTCTGTTTCCATCTTTTGTCCCCTTTCTCCTCTTCATCCTCTCTGCATGTTTCTCTGCATGAACCTCTGCTCCTCACTCTTCCTTCTGCATCTTTCTCCCTCATCCCCTCCCTCCACCTGCCTCCTCTCTCCTCACTGGGCATCTGATTCCACCTCTTTATCCAACTGTGTCTCTTCCCTGCTCACCCCTGTCTCTTCCCACCCTTCTCGGACACTCTTACCTCTTCTTATGGCTAGCAATACTTCCAAGCTTTATCCTGGTCATAGTTTGGAGAGACTGAGCACCAATCCCGCAAAAGACTTCCAACTCTTGTGCAAGTCTCATATTTCTTGCCTCCAAAGATAAAGGGAAAGACACACTTGGCATAGTCTGAAAAATAGAAGGAATGGGTGAAACATTAATTGCGGGAGGGTTATTTTTAATCATATCAAGAGAAAAGGGGGCTTCCCTGGTGGTCCATGGTAGAGAATGCCTTGCAATGCAAGGGACATGGGTTCAAATCCTGGTCTGAAAGATCCAGCAGGTGGAGGAGCTGTTAAGCCCAGGCACCTCAACTACTGAGCTGACACCCTGCAACTACTGAAGCTTGTGTGCCTAGAAACCTGTGCTCCCCAACAAGAGAAGCCACCGCAATGAGAAGCCCACACACCAACGGAGAGTGGACCCCACTCACTGCAACTAGAGAAGAACTGGGCACAGCAACAAGACCCAGAGCAGCCGAGAGAGAGAGAGAGAGAGAGAGAGAAAGGGACATGAATGGAACACATGGGGCTGGGTCAGGAGACGCCTGAGACTACCCTCTCAGTTCAGTTCAGTTCAGTCACTCAGTCGTGTCCGACTCTTTGCGACCCCATGGACTGCCTCACGCCAGGCTTCCCTGTCCATCACCAACTCCCAGAGCTTGCTCATCCTCGTGTCCAAGGCTTCCCTCCAGGGGACAGTTATGGACTTCCCCCTTCATCTAGGAAGCCAGGTGCTTCTCGCATGGGGACAGGCTGCATGCTTACCTTTCTTAGTGCAGTATTTCCATCTTCCTGTGTAGTCTGCATCGAGGGAACACCACGGGAATATGGAACCCTGGAATGTGCAGTCGAAATGCTTTTTGTTTCCATAGGTGAATGGGAAAACACATTTTTTATCTGAAGGAAGAAAGACATTGTTCGCTTCCTTGGCACTTAGGGTTTCATGATGTCTGTGGTAACTCTGGCAAAATCTCCTTTCACGTCTGCCCATCACCCCCAAGCCTGCTCTGTACAGAGCCCCTGCTAAGCATCGGGGATGTCAAGGTCAGTGTGGTGTGGTCCCTCCCTCAGGGACGAGGAAGGCTTCTCTAACTTTGGGAAGTTTCTACTTTATTTATTTATTTTTGGTCAGTGAAGAAAATTTTATTTAGAAATATAAGCCTGTCTATGTGCTGTTCTGCACTTAGTTGCTCAGTCACGTCTGTCTATAGATACAGAGAAAGTGATATAAAGAGTGACTACTAAGTTGCTTCAGTTGTGTCCGACTCTTTGAGACCCTGTGGACTGTAACCAGCCAGGCTCCTCTGTCCATGGGATTTCCCAGGCAAGAATACTGGAGTGGGTTGCCATTTCCTTCTCCAGGGGATTTTCCCCACCCAAGGATCAAACCTGTGTCTCTTAAGTCTCCTGACCTGGAAGGCAGGTTCTTTACCACTAGCACCATCTGGGAAGCTGTAAAGAGTGACTAGTCGACATGTTAAAAAGATATAAATTGGGAGGTTTTGTGTACTGATGTGAATTTGGGGGAGTTTCTACTTTAGCATCTGCCACCAGCTCTGAAGCCTGGACCCTGTGTTCAGAGTCCAGTCCCACCATCTACAGAATGTTCGCCCCCGATGCTGGTGTGGATAACCCCTGGGTGTATGTGTGTGACTGAGAGGGTAACATTGGCCCGTGCTTGTGACATGTCTTGGAGGATCCCCATCACAGTTGCCCTGCCACACACGTTAGTTTGTTGTATTGGACTGTTCTTATGTTGTCATTCTCTTCCCTTGTTGATTGTCTTGGGTATCTGCGCCAGGAACTCTACCTTCAGCTGATTCAGCAGAAGACTTGTCTCCGGTATGTTCAGTAGAAACACCGTTGTTCTCATCTGGCAGAAAAGCAGGAGAAAAGGAGACCGTTGGAGCAGGAGCAGGAATGAAGCAGGGTCAGGGTTTGGTGGGACAAATTGAGAGAGTAGTGTGAACATATACCCACCACTGTGTGTAGAATAGATAGCCAGTGGGGAGCTGCTATATAACACAGGGAGCCCCGCCCAGCCCGCTGCTATCAACCTAGAGGGATAGGATGGTGGGGGGTGGGGGGGAAGTTCAAGAGGGAGGGGATATATATATATATACACACATATATATACACACACACACACACACACATATATATACACACACACACATATGCATATGTAAGTGTGTGTGCGTGCTCAGTCACATCCAACTCTTTGCAATCCCATGGACTGTAGCCTGCCAGACTCCTAAGCCCATGGGATTCTCCAGGCAAGAATACTGGAGTGGGCTGCCATCTCCTCTTCCAGGGGATCTTCTCAACCCAGGGATCAAACCAGTGTCTCCTGCACCTCCTGCATAGGCAATCGGATTCCTTTACCACTAACCCCATGAGATGCCCATGTGCATATATAAATATGTATGTATATATGTACACACACACACACACGCGCACACACACACATATATATATATATGGGCTTCCCTCCTGGCTCAGATGGTAAATAATCTGCCTGCAATGCGGGAGACCTGGGATCAATTCCTGGGTTGGGAAGATCCCCTGGAGGAGGGCCAGGTAACGCACTCCAGTATTCTTGCCTGGAGAATCCCCATGGACAGAGGAGCCTGGTGGGCTACTGTCCATGGGGTCACAAAGAGCTGGACACGACTGAGCGACTCAACACACACACACACACACGCATATCTCTATATATATGCACCTATGGCTGACTGGAGACGCTGTATGACAGAAACCAACAAAGCACTGTAAAGCAATGATCCTTCGATTCAAAATAAAAAACCAAAAACGTGATAACAGAAAAATAACAACAACCAAAAAAGAAAAAAGCAGGGCCACAACCAGAATATCATCTGTAGTGGGACCTGCCCTGCATCTCTAACTTTTATCTTCTTTTATATTTTGAAGTCCTTGTTTACCCTGAACAGGTAAACTTGCTGCCTAGAAGGCTAACACAACAGGTGAGGGAGACTCTGACACGTTCTCACTGCTTGCCTGTGGACCCACGTGGATTCAGCTACAAAGCAGAGACACTGTTGTAGCAGACAAGTCATAGGACCTGCCTGGAGACCACACTGTCCTTCTTGTTTCCCACAACATCACGGAAAAAAAATCTGCATGGACTTTTCGGCCAACCCAATATTTCAAACAGTAAACAAGGATATGAAAACTCTTCATTTGAACAAGATAACCAACTCTGGGAGTAGGTTGGCTTCCCTGATGGCTCAGATGGTAAAGCGTCTGGGACAGTGCAGTGGAGACTGAGGAATAACGCAGCTCCCAAAAAGGCCTTTGGCTTTACTGCCAAACTCACCTGGGTTTCAGCGTCATAGAGTTGGTGGAAAATTAATAAAATGTGAAACCCTTCATAGCGTCTTGCCCTTGGGACATACTCAAGAAATGGGAGACACATTTGTTACCACTATTATTATTACCATGACTTTTACACATCAGTCCATGTCTGGGGCAGGATCTCTCTCACCAATTCTAGCCCATCTCCCCTCTCTCACCTCCATTCACGGGGACCAGCTGTAGAAACACAGACGCACCAGCCCAAATCAGAAAGAGCCCCAAACACGGAGCCATGGTAGGTTGCTCTCCTGTGGCTGACCAGCATCCATCTGCTCCTTTTATAATCAGTGACCTCAACATCCCTTCAACCTGATAAGAATCAAGCTCACCTGGAAGGGGTTTGATCATTCCCCAGCCTGAGAGCATGAAGTTCAAGTTTATCTCTCAGATGGAAAATACAGGACATTGGCTGTCAGTTTAATGTCTCCAAGCCTCAGTGGTTTGAAATGCTCTGAAAAGGAGACCTAGGTCCAGTGGTTATGAATTCAATGAAGCAGCAGTGAGCGATAGCAGGAAGCAAGATCTTAATTCCCTGTCCAGGAATTGAACCTGGGTAGCCTGGATGAGAACCAGGAATCCTAGCCATCTGACAGCAAAGGCTAGATTCCAGAAGCAATTTTTCCCTGGATCTTTGCTCCCAGTGAAAAATGCATTTGTCACGGAGGCAAAAATTTTGAATGCAAGTACAAAGTTTAGTGTTAGAGACATAGTACAACTACAAGTGGGACAGCACATGGAAAAACAGTTTAGTTAAGATAGAAGCAAGGCAGAGATACACAACCAGAGAGAAAGAGTGTGGGTGTCCCTTTTAGGGAAGAGGAGCGCAGCAAAGAGACTGTAAGGTCACTTACATAAGTGAGTTCTTCTGGGAGTGTGTTTATCTTTAGCCAATTACCTGGTTTCTTTTTCTACACCTAACCTACCCTGGGGCCCTCCCCTGGGTGCTCGTGTACCCCCTCAGCCAGGATGGATCTCAAGTGAAGGCTTCTGGGAGGAGCAAGACTCATTATGGCCTCCTGTTACCTCCTGACTTTTGACCCACAAGGAGCCTTTCTGCTCACATAGAGTGACTCACTTGTTCCCAACAGTGGAGCGTTGGGAGTGTGGTGATCCCTTAATCCTTTATTCAAACAGGGCTTTTCCCCTCTTTGTCCTTGCCTTGATTATTACCTTGACAATTGCCATGAACATTACCTTAAGGTGTTTACAAGAGACAAAGACTGACTATTAACCTTGTTTCTATGGTTACTTCCACTTCTGAGAGCAAAAGGAAGTTGCTAAGTGCCTTAACCGGAGCTCATCTATCCCTTATCTCAGAAAATGCTAACAGTTCTAAGTATCCAGCCTGAAGCTCACTTCTTCATATCCCATGGAATGCAAACAGGAGGCTAGCTGTAAATAGCCTGGAACTCATTGATCTCCTGCCTGAGTTAAGGCTCCATGCTTCCACTGCAGGGGACATGGGTTCAATCCCTGCTCAGGGAGTTAAGATCCTGCCAGCCACATGTTATGGCCAAAAAAAGAGACAAAGACACTACTGACTTCCCAGTTGTAGAGACCACTGATAGTCTGTGGTGTGAACTGTTTTAGAGTCAGGCACAATATCTGTTAGATTTGCCTAATCAACCACTTAAAGCAAGCAGAGTGCCATGTGACTCTATAGATGATACTTCTGGATATTTTGGGGGGAGAGGGGGACTAAGAAACATAATGACTTGGTTGGTTGCTCCTAATGTCACCGTACTAAATGGTGAAAGAAGAAGGTGAGCTCAGGAATTCAAACTTTCAGCCCAAGTGCTGCCTAAATGACTTGAGAGTTTCTTGACCCTTTTCTGCTAGAGCTGCATGGCTGAAATCTGGAAATCAAACATAGAACCTCATCTTTCCACTGACAGATTTGGCAACTTGATTGCAATGCAAGTTGAACCCTCAGCCTCTCTATATGCCTACATTTGTTATTGTTTCTTTGTTTCTTTTGATCTAGCTTTGTGTCATGGGGATTTGTTAATTTTGAGACCAGAGATGGAACCCCAGCCCCCTGCAGTAGAAGCCTGGAGTCTTAACCACTGGACCACCAAAGAAGTCCCTGTCTATCGTTTTAATTGTCCTTAGCGTATAGGATTTATGATATAAAACTTTATTTCTTTTTTTGGTCTTCCCTGGTAGCTCAATGGTAAAGAATCCACCTGCCAATGCAGAGGACACAGGTTCCATTCCTGGGTCGGGAAGATCTCCTGGAGAAGGACATGGCAACTCATGCCCTTATTCTTGCCTTGGAGATTCCAAGGTCCGAGGAGCCTAGAGGGTGACAGTCCATGGGGGTCACAAAAGAGTTGGACACAACTTAGCAACTAAACAGGAACAAGAACGGCAACATAGCTGCTTAGCTGTGTTAGCTTCCACTGCCTAGAAAAGTGAATCAGCCATACATACACACATATCCCCTCCTTTCTGAGTTTGAGTTTCCCTCCCATTAGTCCCTGTCTTTACTTTGTTTTTTTTTTTTTTTAATGATTTTCATGTATTTCTTTGTTTTTGCCTGTGCTGGGTCTTTGCTACTCCAAGAGCTTTTCGCAAGTTGTGGCAAGGGTGGGGCTATGCTCTAGTTCCAGTGTTCAGGCTTCTCATTGGAGTGGGTTCTCTTGCTGTAGGGCACAGTCTGTGTTAACACAGACTTGGTACTGGTGGCATACAAGCTTAGTTGCTCCAAGGCACATGGGAATCTTACCAGATCAGGGATCGACCTCAGGCCTCCTGCACTGATAGATGGATTCTTTACCAATGAGCCACCAGGGAAACCCTTCCTAGCATCTTTGATGTTAAAAATAACTTCTTGTGGAATTCCCTGGTGATAGAATGGTTAAGATTCTGCGCTTTCACTGCCCAGGGCCCAAGTTCAATCCCTGGTCCGGGAACTATGATCCCACAAGCACCACGCCAAAACAACAGCAACAGCAGCAAAATAAAACCCACCAACAAAAAACCCACCCAGAATAAAACAACAAAAAACTCTTGTTTTAGATGAAAGCCTAGGCTCAATGAGAAACTTATACCAGACCTGAGAGACAGAAATAAATGGAGAGAGAGAGATAGAGACAAAGAGGGTGGGGGAGAAAGCAAAAGGAGAGAGAAGGCTTTTTTTTTTTTTTCAAGTTGGGGTGTGGGAACAGAATCAGTGAGAGGCATAGCAGATTCCCAGTCTTAGGAGGAGGATGGAGGTATGCAGGCTGCCAGAGAAGTGGACCATTGACTCTACCCCTTGCTGTTCAATAGTACTGGTAGGATCAAGAAGGAAACAGCCATGCTGTTCCGATCATCCTCTGTCCAGCCTACCGTAACTATTAGAAAAGAACCAAATACACAACACCCAACACGCACAGATGAGGTTGACAGCAGTGTATGAGCCACGTATATTCAGTCTGGGGAGGAGGACAGTGCGCATCACGTGGGGCCACCCAGGGTTTGCACTTAGGTGCAGAGTGAATAAGCAGGGGCTGCAGACTTATTATTACTACAAAACAGGCTTTGTAGTAACCAGAGGTGGAGGTGTCCCCTGGTTCTCTTGGTTTGAAGGAAAAATCCAGTTATGAAAACTCATGAAGTTGATGCAGGGTGGTAATATGCATGTAGATGAATCCCTGGGAGATGTCTGGAATTTCTGATTAGTATCAGGAACATTGAATCTGTAAAAGAGAAGAACTCATTGTCCACCTCTCCTGCTGACTGATCAATAGTCCAGACCATGGAACCCAGGGTGAACACCTAAGGAACTTTCTTTTTCTTTTTTTTTTCCAAGGAACTTTCTTATATTCTTGTTTTGTAACTTTTTATTTTATTTATTTTTTTTTATTTTTTATTTTTATTAGTTGGAGGCTAATTATTTCACAACATTTCAGTGGGTTTTGTCATACATTGATATGAATCAGCCATAGAGTTACACGTATTCCCCATCCCGATCCCCCCCTCCCACCTCCCTCTCCACCTGATTCCTCTGGGTCTTCCCAGTGCACCAGGCCCGAGCACTTGTCTCATGCATCCCACCTGGGCTGGTGATCTGTTTCCCCATAGATAATATACATGCTGTTCTTTCGAAACATCCCACCCTCACCTTCTCCCACAGAGTTCAAAAGTCTATTCTGTACTTCTGTGTCTCTTTTTCTGTTTTGCATATAGGGTTATCGTTTTGTAACTTTTTAAAGCATATATATTTTTTCTTTTTGTTTATTTATTTGGCTGCTCCAGGTCTTTTAGTTGTGTGCACAGGCTTAGCTACCCATCAACATGTGGGATCTTATTTCCTTAGCCAGGAATTGAATCCGAGTACTCTGACACTGAAGCTGAAGCTCCAATACTTTGGCCACCTGTTGGGAAGAGCCGACTCATTGGAAAAGACGCTGGTGCTGGGTAAGATTAAGGGCAGGAAGAGAAGAGGGCGACAGAGGATGAGATAGTTGGATGGCGTCACTGACTCAATGGACATGAGTTTGAGCAAACTCGGGAGGCAGCGAAGGACAGGGAAGCCTGGAGTGCTGCAGTCCATGGAATTGTAAAGAGTCACACAGGACTTAACTACTGAACAACCCCTGAGTTGCAAAGCAGATTCTAAGCCACTGGATCACCCACAAATTTCCTGTTCTTGTTTTTTTTCTTCTTTACAAGATGAAGGAAGTAAGAGGAATAGTTTATTTTTTTTAATTAATTAATTTATTTATTTTTACTTTAAAATATTATATTGGTTTTGCCATACATTGACATGAATCTGCCATAGGTGTACATGTGTCCCCCATCCTGAGACCCCTCCCCTATCCCTCCCCATCCCATCCCTCTGAGTCATCCCACTGCACCAGCCCCGAGCACCCTGTATCATGCATCGAACCTGGACTGGCGATTCGTTTCACATGTGATAATTTACATGTTTCAATGCCATTCTCCCAAATCATCCTGCCCTCGCCTTCTCCCACAGAGTCCAAAGACTGTTCTATACATCTGTGTCTCTTTTGCTGTCTCGCATACAGGGTTATTGTTACCATCTTTCTAAATTCCATATATATGTGTTAATATACTGTATTGGTGTTTTTCTTTCTGGCTTACTTCACTTTGTATAATAGGCTCCAGTTTCATCCGCCTCATTAGAACTAATTCAAATGTATTCTTTTTAATGGCTGAGTAATATCCCGTTGTGTATATGTACCACAGGTTTCTTATCCATTCGTCTGCTGATGGGCATCTAGGTTGCTTCCATGTCCTGGCTGCAATGAACACTGCAGTATAAACAGTGCTGCGATGAACACTGGGGTGCACGTGTCTCTTTCAATTCTGGTTTCCTCAGTGTGTATGCCCAGCAGTGGGACTGCTGGGTCATATGGCAGTTCTATTTCCAGTTTTTTAAGGAATCTCCACACTGTTCTCAATAGAAGCTGTACTAGTTTGCATTCCCACCAACAGTGTAAGAGGGTTCCTTTTTCTCCACACCCTCTTCAGCATTTATTGCTTGTAGACTTTTGGATAGCAGCCATTCTGACTGGCGTGAGATGGTGCCTCATTGAGGTTTTGATTTGCATTTCTCTGATAATGAGTGATGTTGAGCATCTTTTCATGTGTTTGTTAGCCATCTGTATGTCTTCTTTGAGGAAATGTCTGTTTAGTTCTTTGGCCCACATTTTGATTGGGTCATTTATTTTTCTTGTATTGAGCTGCAGCAGTTGCTTGCATATTTTTGAGATTAATTCTTTGTCCGTTGCTTCTTTTGCTAGTATTTTCTCCTATTCTGAAGGCTGTCTTTTCACCTTGCTTATAGTTTCCTATTCTTGTTTTTAAAAAGAGCTTTACTGAAGTATAGGCTTCCTGGTGGCTCAGCTGGTAAAGAATCTGCCTGCAATGTGGGAGACCTGGGTTAGATCCCTGGGTTGGGAAGATCCCCTGGAGAGGGAAATGGCTACCCACTCTAGGATTCTGGCCTGGAGAATTCCATGGACAGAGGAGTCTGGAAGGCCATGGGGTTGCAAAGAGTCAGACACAACTGAGCAACTTTCAAAAAAAATTACTGAAGTATGGTTTGCCTGCCGATCAAAAATCCACCTGTTTGATGTGTACAGAATATTGCAGGAAGAAATTAAGAAGATCTAAACCAATAGAAAGACACTCCATGTTCATGGATAAGGAGACTTAACATTGATAAGATGAAAATACTCACCAAGTTGATCTTACTGTTTTTATTTTTGCTGCTTTCCCTCTTCTCCTGCAGGTATCCCCATGTGTGTATTTTGCTAAACCTGATAGTATCCCATGAATTTCCAAGGCTCCCCTGAATTTTCTTCATTCTTTTTCTTTTCTTCAGGTTGGATAATCTCTATTGATCGATCATCAGGTTCTCTGATTTTTTTATTTTGCTAGCTCAAATCTGCTGTTGGGGCCCTCAAGTGAGTTTTTTTTTTTTAATTTTGTTATTATACTTTCCAACTTAAGAATTTCCATTTGGTCCTTTTGAAAACAATTTCTAACTCACTATTAGTTTTCTCTGTTTGATGTATCAATATCATTAAACTTGCTTTTAAATCTATGCCATGGAATTTTTTTTTTTTTTAGCCCTCAACTTTTTCTTTTCTTTTTTTATTGAGGGTATAGTTAATAGAGAACTTCCCTGGTGGCTCAGTGCTAAAGAATCTGCCTGCCATGAAAGTGAAAGAAAGTGAAGTCGCTCAGTCGTGTCCGACTCTTTGCGACCCCATGGACTGTAGCCCACCAGGCTCCTCCATCCATGGGATTCTCCAGGCAAGAACACTGGAGTGGGTTGCCATTTCCTTCTCCAGGGGATCTTCCCGACCCAGGGATTGAACCTGGGTCTTCCGCATTGTAGGCAGACGCTTTACCGTCTGAGCCACCAGGGAGACTGCCATAGCAGGAGACATAGATTCAGTCCCTGGGTCTGAAAGCTCCCCTGGAGAAGGAAGTGGCAACCCACTCCAGAATTCTTGCCTGGGAAATCGCATGAACAGAGGAGCTTGTGGGCTACAGTCCAGGGGGTTGAAAAAGAGTTGGACACAACTCAGCAACAACAACAAGATAGTTAACAGACTTTTAAAAAGAACAAAATAATGCCATTTGCAACAACATGGATGGGCCTAGAGATTGTAGTAGTACTGAGCAAAGCGAGTTATTTGAACATACTCATAATATAACTTTGGAATCTTTGTCTGATAAAAGTCTATCATCTGAATCTCTGAAAGACAGTAACTACTGATTGTTTTTGTGTGTGTAAAGTTCCCTTTTCTGTATCTTTGCATAGCTCATAATTTTTGTTGAAATCAAACATTTTATTAAAAAATTTTTTTAATATTGGCTAGAACTGTTTGACAATGCTGTTAGTTTCAGTGGTTCCATTATACATGTATCTATTCTTTTTCAATTTCTTTTCCCATTTAGGGTATTACAGAAAATTGAGCAGAGTTCCCTGTGCTATAGAGTAGGTCTTTGTTGGTTATCTGTTTTAAATACAGCAATGTGTATGTGGACATTTTATTTTTATTTTGCCTTTTTAAAATTGAGGTAAGTTGATATACAGCATTGTATGTCTCTGGTATACAAAACAGTGAGTCACCTTTTAAAGTTTTATTTCATTCATAGTTATTATCAACTATTGGCTATATTCTCTGATGTTGTACAATATGTCCTTGTAGCTTATTTATTTTATCATAGTGGTTTTAACTTCTTAATCCCCTACTTTGCTCTTTGCCCTTCTCATTGCTGTGGCTTTTCTTGTTGCAGAACACGGACTCTAGGGTGCATGGGCTTCCAAAATTGTGGCCCGTGGGCTCAGCATTTGCTGCTCCCAGGTTCTACAGCGCAGGCCCAATAGTTGTGGCCAGTGGGCGTAGTTGCTCTGTGGCACGTGGGAACTTCCCGGCCAAGGGATGGCCCAGTGTCCTCTGTGTTGGCAGGCAGATTCTTTACCACTGAGCCACCAGGGAAGCCCCTGGTTTCCTTTTGTTTATTTTGATTGAAGTGTTTTTAATTAAAACACTTTTTTCTGTTTTAAGTTTAAATTTATTTATTTTATGTCCTGGTTTCAAGTGAGGCTCTGAGTTTCTGGCCTTAAATCACAGAGGACAAATATTCTATCAGCACAACCTTCCTGCACAGTGATTAAAAGTCTGTGTACCTCTTCCCTGGATGGTGACCGGAAGTCCATCACCCGGTCTCGTGGATTCCTTAGATAGGCACTGGGTGCTTTTGATTAAGATGAAATTTTGTGACTAGGCTCTTTCAGACCCTTCATTGTTTCAGATACTTGTGAATTTAACCTTCTTTCAATCAGACCCAGTGAGTGATGGAAATAATATTTATTTAAAATTCCTGTTTGTTTTAAAAAGGAGAGTGGCCCTTTTGATCAATACCAAGAGTATGTCAGGTTCTGTGCTTAGGAGTGAGGCCACCCACTGTGAACACAGTCCATCCTGACCCTCCTCCAAATTCCAGTCTCCCGTGGAAGATGGGCAGTTTTAATTGTGAGGAGAGAAAAGATGAACTAGGAAGACATGATGGGGACTCCTTATACAGGGCCATCAGAGAATGGCTCCAGGAAGGAATAACATTTCAGTTAAGTCTGGAAAATCTTTCTGACAAGGACCAGCCCTCCATACCCTCTTGGACTCTCTTCCCACCCCACCTCAGATCTTACCACTGGGTCTTCACCTGTCAATCAAGCCCCCAGGAGGGACAATTGTGATGTATACTGATGTTCCACTGGGACCCTGAAGAAGGGAAAGGAAGACAAAAAGATCCTGCCTGGTTAACCTAAGCACAATGAGACCCTCCCATTTGATACACAGGTTTCTTTGTGGGACCAGGACCACACCTGCAGAGAAAGTGTTTATTGATTGGAACCACGCACAGGGGAACATGGTGGAGATGCTGGGAAAGTATTTCACCTCTGTCATCAGAGCATCACCTTCATGCTTGAGAGTTCTTAATTTTCTTCACCGATGTTTCAAAGTCTGAACTGCACCCTGGTCATGGGTGGATGCACTGGACCGTCACAGCGTGGGCCTGGGGTCAGTGTGAACGAGTCTACTTTTGTTTCTTAGTCAGTCCCACAGAGGGCAAAGGTCCTTTTCTCCTTGCTCTCTGCTCATCCCATCTCAGCTCCTACTGTCTCACGCCTGCTCCAAAGACTCTGTTGTCCTCTCTCTGCCCCTCTTTCACCTTCTCTTCCACCTTGCCTTGGCACCGATCCTCTCCAGATCCTCCTCCTTCCATTTGTCATCCTGCAAACTCTTTTTCTCCTTCCCTCTGGGACTCTCCTCTCTCCATTGTTTGCATTTTGCCTTTGTCTCTCCCTCTGTTTCCATCTTTTGTCCCCTTTCTCCTCTTCATCCTCTCTGCATGTTTCTCCGTGTGAACCTCTGCTCCTCACTCTTCCTCCTGCATCTTTCTCCCTCAGCCCCTCCCTCCACCTGCCTCCTCCCTCCTCACCGGGCATCTGACTCCACCTCTTTATCCAACTGTGTCTCTTCCCTGCTCAGCCCTGTCTCTTCCCACCCTCCCTGGGCATTCTTACTTTTTTTTTTTTTATTGCTAGCAATACTTCCAAGCTCTATCCTCCTTGAAGTTTGGAGAGAGTGAGCACCAATACCTTTTAGTAACACTCCCAGTTTTTGCGCAAGTCTGATAAGACTTGTTTCCGTGGATAAAGGGGAAGACACATTTAGCACAGTCTGAAAAACAGAAGGAATGGGTGAAAGCATTAATTGTGGGAGGGTCATTTTTAGTCTCATCAAGAGAAAGGGAGTCGTCCCTGGTGGTTAATGGTTAAGGATGCCTTGCAATGCAAGGGACATCAGCTCGATCCTTGGTCTGAAAGATCCCATAGGCGGAGGAGCAGTTAAGCCTGGGCATCTCAAGTGCTGAGCCAACCTGAGGTACCTAATGAAGCCAGCACCCCTTTAGCTTGTGCTCCTCAACCAGAGAAGCCATTGCACCGAAGCCCACACACAACAGAGAGTAGACCCCACTCGCTGCAACTAGAGAAAGTCCTTGCACAATGAAGACCCAGAGCAGCCAAAGAGAGAGAAAGAGAGAAAGGGATGTGAATAGAACACACGGGGCTGGGTCAGAAGATGTCTGAACCTTCTATCTAGGAGGCAGTTTTGACCTTCCCCCTTCATCTGGAAGCCATGGGCTCCTCCTATGAGAATAGTCTGCACACTCACCTGTCTTAGTACAGTATTTCCATCTCCCTGTATAGTTTGCATTGAGAGAACACCAAAGGAATATTGAATCGTGGAATGTGCAGTCAAAAAACTTCATGGGATTACATAAAAATACCCCTATAGATGAACGGAAAAACACATCTCATATCTGAAGGAAGAAAGAGATTGTTCGGTTCTTTGTCTCTTAGGGTTTCATGATCTCCGTGGTAATTCTGGTAAAGTCTCTGTTTCGGCCTCCTGGGTACAGAGCTCCCTGCTAAGCATCGGGGATATCAAGGTCAGTATGGTGTGGTCCCTCCCTCAGGGATTAGGAAGGGTTCTCTAACTTTGGGCAGTGTTTGCTTTATTAATTTTTTTTTGACAGTGAAAAAATTTTACTTAAAAATATATGCCCGTTTATAGATACAAAGAGCTAGATGTAAAGAGTGACTAGCCGACATGTTAAAAATATATAAATTGTGAGGTCTGGTGTATAGATGTGAGATCAGGCAGTTTCTACTTTAGCACTTTAGTGACACCAGCTCTGAAGCCCTGACCCTGGGTTCAGATTCCCACCACACCATCTACAGATGCCTCCACCCTGATGCTGTCTGGGGATGCCCCCTTGGGGGACATGCACACCTGCCTCCTCCTGTGACTGAGAGGGTACTATTAGCTCCTGCCTGTAAAGTATCTCTGGAGAATCCCCATCACAGTTACCCTGCCCACATGTTAACTTGTTGCACTGGGTTGTCGTTTGTTGTCATTCTCTCCTGTTGTTGATTACCTTTGGTTTCTGTGCCAGAAGCAGTGTCTTCCATTTCTTCAGGAAGAATGAAGTAGTCCTCAGACAGCTGCTGATCTGGAAGAAAAGCGGGAGCAGAGGAGATGGATGGAGGAGGAGCAGGAACAAAGCAGAGTTAGGGTTAGGTGGGACAGATCGAGAGGATAACTTCGATACGCACACACCATCCTGTGTGTGCTAGTGGGAAGCTGCAGTTATAACACAGGGGGCCCAATGGCCCACTCTGTGCTGTCAACATAGAGGGGTAGGATGAGGGGCGGGGTGGGAAGGAGATTCAAACAGGAGGAGATATATATATCCCATATGTATATATAATATATTCATATTTATGTATACATATATGTATATATATATTTAAGGGTGATTCACAGTGTGGTATGGCAGAAACCAATACAACATAGGAAAGCAATTATCCTCTGATTAAAAATAAAAAACAAAACAAGATAACAGAAAAAGAGCAACAACCAAATAGAGCAAAGCAGGCCACAGCCAGAATACCTTCTGTGGTGGGACCTGCCCTGCATCTTGAACTTTGATTTTGTTTTATGTTTTGAAGTCCTTGTTTACCCTGACAGATATACTCAAGGACTAGAGGGCTAACAGAACAGGGGAGGGAGACCCTGACCTGCTCTTACTGCTTAGCTACGGACAGACATGAAATCAACCACAAGGTCAGACTCCGCTGTGTCACGCTGTTCATAGGATGTGCCCTGAGTCCACACTGCCCCTCTTATTTTATACGATGTTAAGGGAAAACACAGACTGAACCCAATATTTCAAAAGTGAACTCTTCAAACATCAAAAACTCTTTACTTGAACAATGTAACCAACCCTGGTGTGGGTTGCCCACGTCTGGGACAGTGCCATGGAGATTCAAGGGTGAGACAGCTCTAAGAAAGGCTTTTGTCTCTGCTGCCAAACCCACCTGGGTCTCAATTTCATAGAGGTGCTGGAAAATCAAATAAAATGTGAAGCCCTTCATAGCATCTGGCCCTTCCAGCATACTTAAGCAACAGTAGATGTATTTGCCATCACCATGGCCACCTGATGTGAACAGCCGACTCTTTGGAAAAGGCCCTGATGCTGAGAAAGACTGAAGGCAAAAGGAGAGGAGGATGGCAGAGGATAAGATGGTTGGATAGCATCACTGATTCAACAGACATCAACTTGGGCAAACTCCAGGAGACACTTAGGGACAGGGAGGCCTGGCAGGCTGCAGTCCATGGGGTTGCAAAGAGTGAGAAATCACTTAGCAACTGAACAACAACAAGATTATTATTATTATTATTATGACTTTTGCACATCAATCCACATCTGGGGCAGGGTCTTTCCACCAATTCTAGCCTGTCTCCCCTCTCTCACCTCCAATGACAGAGTCCAGTTGTAGAAACATAGACGCACCAACCCAAACCACAAAGGTTCCCAAACACAGTGCCATGATAACTTGCTATCCTGTGGCTGACCAACGTCGATCTGCTTCTTATATAACCAGTGACCCCAACATTCCTTCAACCTGATAAGAATCAACTTCACCTGGACGGGGCTTGATCATTCCTCAGCAGGAGAGCATGCTGTTCAAGTTTATTTCTCAGATGGAAAGTACAGGATATTGGCTGGCAGTTTAATGTCTCCAAGCCTCAGTGGTTTGAAATACATTTAAAAGGAGACTAAGGTCCAGTCCTTTTGATCTCAAGGAGGCAGCAGAGAGTGCCAGCAGGAAGTGAGATCTTAATTCCCTGCCCAGGAATAGAAGTAGCCTGGATAAGAACCTGGAATCCTAGCCATCAGACAGCAAAGGCTAGACTCTAGCAGCAAATTTTCCCTGGATTTTTGCCCCCAGTGAAAAATCCATTTAACAGAGGCAACTATAAATGTGGGTGCAAAGTGTGTTGTTAGAGACATAGCACAACAAGTGGGAAAGCACTCAGTGAGAAACAGTTTGTTTAATTAAGACAGAAGCAAGGCAGAGATGTACACCCAGAGAGAAAGGGTGTGGGTGTCCCCCTTAGTGAGGAGGACTGCAGTAAAGAGGCGGTTAAGTCATTTATATAAGTCAGTTCTTCAGGGTCTTTGTCTTTTGCCAGTTATCCGGTTTCTTTTCCTACACATGACCTACCGTGGGATCCTCCTCTGGGAGCGCATGCATCCCTCAACCAAGACGGATCTCAAGTGAAGGCTTCCAGGAGGAGCAAGACTCATTGTGGCCTGCTGTTATCCCCTGATTTTTGACCCACAAGGAGCACTTTTGCACAGCTGGAGTATCTCCCTTGTCCCAAAAATCAAGGGGGGAGAAATCCCTTAATTCTGTACTCAAACAGGGTTTTTCCCCTTTTTGTCCTTGCCTTGATTATTACCTTGATGATTGCCATGACTATTTTCTCAAGGTGTTTACAAGAGACAAAGACTTTCTATTAACCCTATCTGTTACTTCCATTGTAGAGAGCAAACTGGAGGCTGATGGTAAATACTTAGGAGTCCATCTATCTCTTGTCTCAGAAAACTTAACAGTTCTAAATATCCAGCCTGAATCTCCTGCCTGAGTTAGGGCTCCATGCTTCCACTGCAGGGGGCATGGGTTCAACCCCTGGTCAGGGAAATAAGATCCCATGAGCAGCATGGTGTGGCCCAAAAAAGACTCTACTGACTTCCCAGTCATAAACAGACCACTGATAGTCCATGGCGTGAACTGTTTTCGGACCAGGCAAAATATCTGTTAGATGTGTCTAATCAATCACTTATAACAAACAGGGTGTTATGTGGCTCTGTAGATGATAATTTTGAACGTTTTGGGGGAAACTAAGGAATATGATGACCTTGGTTTGTTGCTCCTGACATCAGCACACAAAATGGTGAAATAAAAAGATGAGCTCAAGAATTCAAACTTTCAGCCCAAATGCTGCCTAAATGACTTGGGAGTTTCTTGACCCCTTTCTCCTAGAGCTGTGTTTCATTTCAGCTGGAAATGAAACACAGAACCTCATCTGGCCATTGGCTGATTTGGCAGCTTGATTACAATGCAAGTTGAACCCTCAACCTCTCAGGGTGCCTACTCTCTTTTGTTGATTGTTGTTGGTTGGTCCTTTTTGGCCCCCCTTTGTGGCATGGGGGTTCGCTAGTTCCATGACCAGCGATGGGACCCAGGCCTGCAGTGGAATCCTGGAGTCTTAACCACTGGACCACCAGGGAAATCCCTCTATACTGTTTTTATTGTTAGTGTGTAGGATTTATGATATAAATCTTATTTATTTTTTTATTAAATAATTTTTATTGCAGTATAGTTGCTTTGGTCTTCTCTAGTGGCTGCTCAGTGGTAGAGAATTGTCCTGCCAACGCAGAGGACACAAGTTTGGTCCCTGGGTTGGGAAGGTCTCCTGGAGAAGGAAACAGAACTCAGGCCAGTATTCTTGCCTTGGAGATCCCAAGGTCTGAGGAGCCTGGCAAGCTACAGTCCATGGGGGTCACAAAAGAGTTGGACATGACATAGTGACTAAATAGTAACAACATAGTTGGTTTGCCATGTTGTGTTAGCTTCTACTGCATAGCAAGATGAATCAGCCATACATATATGCATCCCCTCCTTTTTGAATTTCCCTTCCATTAGTCCCTGTCTCCTGTTTTCCTCTTTTTTTTTAATTTGTAATTTTTCCTTATTTACTTGTTTTTGTCTGTGATGGATCTTCATTGCTCCAGCAATGAAGAACAAAAACAACAAAAGGCTTTTTGCTAGTCATGACAAGCAGGGTCTACTGTCTAGTTCTAGTGCTCAGGCTTCTCATTGTGGAGACTTCTCTTGTTGCCATGCACAGACTCTAGAGCACAGATTCGACAGTGGTGGCACACAAGCTTAGTTGCTCCGAGGCACGTGGGATCGTCCCAGATCAGGGATCAATCTCGTGTCTCCTGCATTGACTGGCAGGTTCTTTACCACTGAGCCACTTGGGAAACCTTTCCTAGCATCTTTGACTGTTAAATTAAAAAAAAGACAAACTTGTGAAATTCCCTGGCGATGGAATGGTTAAGACTCTGCACTTTCACTGCCCTGAGCCGAGGTTCAACCCCTGGTCTGGGAACTATGATCCCACAAGCACCGAGGCAAAAAACAAAACAAACAACCAGACCAAAAACCACCCCAAACAAAAACAGCAACAAAAACACTCTTGTTTTTTTGTGAAAACCTGGACTCATCAAGAAATTTATACCAGATCTGAGCAATAGAAACAGATGTAGAGAGAAATAGAAACAATGGGAGTAAGGGAGAAATAAAAAGGAAAAATAAGGCAGGTGTTTTTTTTTTTTTTTTTAGTGTGGAATGTGGGAATAGAAACAGTGAGAGGCATAGCAGATTCCCAGTATTAGGAGGAGGATGGAGGTATGCCGGCTGCCAGAGAAGTGAACCTTCTTGCCGCTTGCAATTCAGTAGTACTGGTTACATCATGAGGGAAACAGCCTTGCTGTTCTGATCAGCTTCTGTTCAGTCCACCTTAAATATTAGGAATGGACCACACGTACAACACCAAACACTGCACAGATGAGGTTGACAGCAGTGTATGAGCCACAAAGATCCACAGTCTGGGAGAGGAGAACATTCCACATCACGTGGGGCCACCCAGGGTTTGCACTTAGGGGCAGAGTGAATAAGCAGGAGCTGCAGGAGGCAGGCTTTGTGGCAATAAGAGGAGGAGGTGTCCCCTGGTTCTCTTAGTTTGAAGGAAAAATCCAGTCATGAAAATTCATGAGGTTGATGCAGGGGGGGTAATATGCATATAGATGAATCCCTGGGAGATGTCTAGGACTTTCTGATTAGTATCAAGAACATTCAATCTGTAAAAGAGAAGAACTCATTGTCCACCTCTCCTGCTGACTGGATAATGGTCCGGGCCAGGGGACCCAGTGTAAACACCCTCGGAACTTCCTTTTATTCTTTCTTCTTTTAAGTCTATATTTTTTCTTTCTTTCTTTTTACTTATTTATTTGGCTGTTTTGGGTCTTTAGTTGTGGCATTCAAGTTTAGTTGCCCATCGATATCTGGGATCTTAGTTCCCTGACTAGGGATTAAACCAGTACACCCTGTGTTGCAAAGCAGATTCTTAGCCACTGGACCATCAGGGAATTCCCTATTCTAGTTTTTAAAAAGAGCGTTGCTGAGTATAGTTTGCATGCCTATCAAAAACCCACCTGTTTGATGTGTGCAGAGCAGAAAGAAATTAAGAAGATGTAAATCCATAGAAAGACATTCCATTTTCATGGATGAGAGGACTTAACATTGTTATAATGGCAATACTCGACAAATTGATCTTACTATCATTTCTGCCCCTTTCTTCTCCTGCTGATATACCTATGTGTGCATGTTGCTAAATGGGATAGTGGCCCATGGATTGCCCAGGCTTCACTGAATTTTCTTCATTCTTTTATTTTTTAAAAATTGTGCTTAGTCGCTCAGTCCTGTCCGACTCTTTGTGACCCCATGGACTGTAGCCCACCAGGCTCCTCTTTCCATGGGGACTCTCCAAGCAAGAACACTGGAGTGGTTTGCCATTTCCTCCTCCAGTTTTTCAGATTGGATTATCTTTATTGATCTATCACCAAGCTCACTGATTCTATTGTTAGCTCAAGTCTGCTGTTGGGGCCTTCTAGTGAGGTTTTTTGTTTTTGTTATTGTGCTTTCCAACTAAGGAATTTACATTTGGCCTTTTGAAAAAATTTCTAATTATTAGTATTCTCTATTTGATGTATCAATATCATTAAATTTTCCTTTAAATCTATTTGTTGTTTTGTTCAGTTACTCAGTCATATCCAACTCTTTGTGACCCCATGGATTGCAGCATGCCAGGCTTCCCTGTCTTTCACTATCTCCTGGAGTTTTCTCAAACTAACGTCCATTGAATCGGTGATGCCATCCAACCCATCTCATCCTCTGTTGCCCCCTTCTCCTCCTACCCTCAATCTTTCCCAGCATCAGGGTATTTTTCAGTGAGTCAGCTCTTCACATCAGGTGGCCAAAGTGTTGGAGCTTCAGCTTCAGCATCAGTCCTACAGATGAATATTCAGGGTTGATTTCCTTTAGGATTGACTGGTTTGATCTCCTTACTATCCGAGAGACTCTCAGGAGTCTTTTCCAGCACCACAGTTCGAAAGCATCAATTCTTCAGCACTCAGCCTTCTTTATGATCCAACTCTCACATCTGTATATGACTACTGAAAACCGTAGTTTTGACTATATGGACTTTTATTGGCAAAGTAATGCCTCTGCTGTTTAATACACTTTTATAGATTTGTCATAGCTTTTCTTCCAAGGAGCGAGGATCTTTTAATTTCTTGGTTGCAGTCATCACCCACAGTGATTTTGGAGCCCAAGAAAATAAAGTCTGTCACTGTTTCCAGTTTTTGCCCCATCTATTTGCCATGAAGTGATGGGACCTAATGCCATGATCTTCGTTTTTTGAATGTTAAGTTTAAGCTAGCTTTTTCACTTTCCTCTTTTCACCTTCATCAAGAGGCTGTTTAGTTCCTCTTCATGTTCTGCCATTAAGGTAGTGTCATCTGCATATCTGAGGTTATTGATACTTCTCCTGGCAATCTTGATTCCAGCTTAAGCTTCATCCAGCCTGGCATTTTGCATGATGTACTCTAGCCTCAGATATGCAGATGACACCACCCTTATGACACCAAGATGCTTGTTCCTTGAAAGAAAAGCTATGACAAAGCTAGAAAGTGTATTAAAAAGCAGAGACATTACTTTGCCCACAAACGTCTGTATAATCAAATCTATGGTTTTTCCAGTAGTCATGTATAGATGTGAGAATTGGACCAGAAAGAAGACTGAGTCACAAGGAACTGATGCTTTACAAGTGTGGTGTTGGAGAAGACTCTTGAGAGTCCCTTGGACTGCAAGGAGATCAAACCAGTCAATCCTAAAGGAAATCAACCCTGAATATTCATTGGAAGGACTGATGCTGAAGCTGAAACTTCAATACTTGGGCCACCTGATGATGAAAGGACTGATTCATTGGAAAAGACCCTGATGTTGGGAAAGATTGAAGGCAGGAGGAGAGGGCGATATGGTTGGATGGTATCACTGACTCAATGAACGTGAGTTTGAGCAAGCTCTAGGAGATGGTGAAGAACAGGGAAGCCTGGTGCACTGCAGTCCATGGGGTCACAAAGAGTTGGACATGACTGAGTGACTGAACAACAAAAACTTTGCATAGAAGTTATAAAAGCAGGTGACAAAATACAGCCTTGACATACTCCTTTCCCAGTTTTGAACTAGTCCATTGTTACATGTCCAGTTCTAACTGTTGCTTCTAGACCTGCATACAGATTTCTCAGGAGACAGGTCAGGTGGTCTGGTATTCCCATCTCTTTAAGAATTTCCCACAGTTTCTTGTGACCCACACAGTTAAAGGCTTTAGGGTAGTCAATGAAACAGAAGTAGATGATTTTTGGAATTCTCTTTCTGTTTCTCTGATACAACAGATGTCAGCAATTTGATCTCTGGTTCCTCTGCCTTTTCTAAATCTAGCTTGTACCTCTGGAAGTGCTCAATTCAGGTACTGTTAAAGCCTAGCTGGAAGAATTTTGAGCATTACCTTGCTACGTGTGAAATGAGTGCAATTGTGTGGTAGTTTGAACATTCTTTGGCACTGCCTTTCTTTGGGATTGGAATGAAAACTGACCTTTTCCAGTCCTGTGGCTACTGCTGAGCTTCCCAAATTTCCTGGCATATTGAATGCAGCACTTTCAAAGCATCATCTTTTAGGATTTGAAACAGTTCAACTGGAATGCTGTCACCTCCACTAGCTTTGTTCGTAGTGATGCTTCCTAAGGCCCACTTGACTTCACACTCCAGGATGTCTGGCTCTAGGTCAGTGACCACACCGTCGTGGTTATCTGGGTCATTAAGACTTTTTTGGATAGTTCTGTGTTTTCTTGCCACCTCTTCTTAATCTTCTGCTTCTAGATTGTATGTCATTGGTATTTTCTTTATGTCTAATGATGTTGAACACTTTTTCATGTGTCTATTAGCCATTTGTACATATTCTTTGGGGAAGTATCCATTCAATCACTTTAGCTCATGTTTAAATTGTGTTGTCACTTTATTATTGAGGTGTCAAGTATTCTCTACAAGTTCTAGATTCAAGTTCTTTATCTGATACCTGACCTGCAAATACTTTTCTCCCATTCTGTCAGTTTTCATTTCTCTGAAAACTGAAGCATAAATTTAATTCTGATAAAGTCCAATTTGTAAACCTTTTCTTTTGTCATTTGTCCTTTCAGTGTTACATATAAGAACTCATTTCTTAACCCAAGGTCTTGAAGATTTATATTTTTTCCAAGAATTATATAGATTCAACTTTTAAAATTAAGCATATGACTCATTTTGACTTTACTTTTGCATACGGTATGAAGTAGGTATCCAGTTTATTTAGTTTGCGTGCAGATATACTTGTCTTCTGGAGAAGGGATTGGCAACTCACTCCAGTGTTCATGCCTGGAGAATTCCATGGACAGAAGAGCCTGGTGGGCGATGGTCTATGGGATTGCAAAGAGCAAGTGATGTGACTGAGCAATTATTACACACACACATATGCTTGTCTCAGAACCACTTGTTGCAAAGAGTGTAATTATTATTGCCATGTTGAACTATTTTTTTTTTTTTCTTGACCACACCTCGTGGCCTATGGGATCTTAGTTCCCTGATCAGGGTTAGAACTCGTACCCTCTGCATTGGAACTGCAGAGTCTTAACCATTGGACCTCTAGGGAAGTCCCCACATTAAACTATCTTGATGTGTTGTTGAAGATCAATTGCAAATGTGAAAGATTATTTCTGGACTTTCAGTTAGAGTTCATTGATTTAAGAAATAAAGAATGAAAATAAGGTTCATTTTTTTATATAACATTTTCTATTTTTTTCTTTGTCATGGCCAGTGATATCTAATATACCAATTATTTAGCATGTATTGTCTGAGATGTGCTAGTTTTTTGGTTTGTTTTTGGTAGAAGCATGAAGATTGGTTTTATTTGTGTTTGTTTATTTATGTTTTGGCTGCACCAAGCAGCATTTGAGATGTTAGTTTCCCCACCAGGGATCGAACCTGACCCTGACAGTGAAAATGCTGATTCTTAACCACCAACTAACTGCCAGGGAATTCCCTTAGTGATTGGTTCTAAATCTTTTTTTCTGCCAATGCTGTAGACTTTTCATTATTCTTCAACTGGGAATGCATGTGTCTGTGTGTGTGTGTGTGTGTGTGTGTGATCTTTCCATTTTTCAGTTGTGTGATTTCAGTGCCATAAACCACTGTGTGAAGGGTTTGGGAAAAGACTTCACCCAAAGGGCAATATTTCTATAGAATCTGTTCAGAGAGTCAAAAATGGAAGCTTTTTTGCTCTTTCTCTAGGACCAGGAGAGATCTTCTGATCCCTATTAACTGCATAGTGCTTACATTGTCTGGCTTTCTTTCTTTAAAAAAATTTTTTAAATTATTTATTTTTGGTGAGCTGGTTCATCCTTGCTTCGCAGGCTTTTCTCTAGTTGTGGCGAATTGGGACTGCTCTCCAGTTTCGGTGGGCAGGCTTCTCAGCGCAGTGGCTTCTCTCGTTATGGGCACAGGCTCTTCTGCGGTTGTGGGGCTCAGTAACTGCCTCTGGGGCTCTAGAGCACAGACTCAATAGTTGTGGTTAGGCTTAGTTGCTCCGAGGTTTCTGGGAGCTTCCAAGACCATGGATCAAACCCACATCTCCTATATCGCCAGGCAGATTCTTTACCACTGATCCTCCAGGGGAAGCACAGTTTTTTTTTCTTATTTGTATATTTTTATTAAGCATTTTTTAACATCTTAATTTATTGATTTTTAATTGAAGTATAATTGCTTTACAATATTGTGTTGGTTTCTGCCGTACATCATGATTGTTTCCTTTTATTTGTTTTTATTAAAACATTTATAATGAAAATTTTTTATTTATTACCTTAACAATTATTTATTTATTTTTATGTCCTGGTTTTAAGTGAGGCTCCAAGTTTCTGGCCTTAAATCACAGAGGACAAATATTGTATCGATACCTCCTTCCTGCCCATTGATTAAAAGTCTGTGCATCTCTTCCCCAGATAGTGACTGAACATCCATCACCAGATCCCGAGGATCCTTAGATAGACTCTAGGTGTTTTTGAAGAGGATAAAATTTAGTGTTTAGGCCCTTTCAGGCCCTTCATTATTTCTGACACCTATGAATTTGACCTTCATTCAGTCAGGCCCTGTTAGTGATAGAAAAAATATTTGTCTAAAATTCCTATTTTTTTTTTACAAAATTCATATCAAATTTAATTCTACCACCCAGATTATTCACTTATTTTGCAGTATTTCCTTTTAATTTTTTAAAATTAATTAATCAATTAATTTTAATTGGAGGCTAATTCCTTTCCAATATTGTAGTGGTTTTTGCCATATATTGACATGAATCAGCCACAGGTGTACATGTGTCCCCATCCTGAACTGTTCTCCCATCTCCCTCCCCATCCCATCCCTCAGGGGTGTCCCAGAGCACTGGCTTTGAGTGCCCTGTTTCATGCATCGAACTTGGACTGGTGATCTATTTCACATATGGTAACATACATGTTTCAGTGCTATTCTCTAAAATTCTTATTTGTTTTTAAAAGGAGAGTAGCCCTTTTGATAAATGCAAAGGATGTTAGGACTGAGGCCAGGGCAAGCACAGTTCTCCTTGTTCCCTTCCTGTCAACTATTGTCCACCTGGAAAGATGGGCAGTTTAACTGTAAGCAGAGAAAGGATAAACTGAGAAGACTCGATTGGGCCTCCTTACACTGGGGAGTCAGAGAATAACTCCAGGAAGAAATAACATTTCAGCTAAGTTGGGAAAAGAAAAATCTCTTACGACAAGCACAGGCCCTCGGTGCCCTCTGGGACTCTCCTCCCACCCCACCTCAGGTCTCATCACTGGGTCTCCATCTGTCAATCAAACCCCCAGAAGAGACAATTGTGATGTGTATTGATGTTCCATCAGGGCTCGGAACACTAGAAGATCCTGCCTGGTTAACCTGAGCATGCTGAGACGCTCCTATTTGATACACAGGTTTCTCTGTGGGACAAAGAAAGACCACACCTGCCGAGAAAGTGTTTATTGATTGGACCCACGCACAGGGGGAGCATGGTGGAGAAGTTGGGAAAGGATTTCACCTCTGTCATTCAGAGCATCACCTTCATTCTTGAGAGTTCTTGATTTTCTTCACTCAGGTTTCAAAGGCTGGATTGCATCCATGGCCACGGGTGGATGCACTGGACGGTAACAGAACATAGTTTTGGGGTCAATGTTAACGAGTCAGTTTTGTTCCTCAGTCAGTCCCACAGAGGGCAAAGGTCTATTTCTCCTTTGCTCTCTGCTGTTTCTATCTCGATTCCTGCTGTCTCATGCCTGCTCCAAGATTATGTTGTCCTGTCTTTGCCCCTCTCTCACCTTCTCTTCCACCTTGTCTTGGCACTGATCCTCTCCAGATCCTCCTCCTTCCATTGGTCATCCTGCAAACTCTCTTTCTTCTTCCCTCTGAGACTCTCCTCTCTCCATTGTTTGCATTTTGCCTTTGTCTCTTCCTCTGTTTGCATCTTTTGTCCCCTTTCTCCTCCTCATCCTCTCTGTATGTTTCTCCTCCTGAAACTCTGCTCCTCACTGTCCCTCCTGCATCTTTCTTCATCATCCCCTCCCTCCACCTGCCTCCTCCCTCCTCACTGGGCATCTGACTCCACCTCTTTATCCAGCTCTGCCTCTTCCCTGCTCACGCCTGTCTCTTCCCATCCTCCCCAGAACACTCTCACCCTTTTTTTTTTATCGATCACAATACTGCCAAATGTAATCTTGCTCAAAGTTTGCAGTGAGTGAACACCAAGCGTAACCATACACACTCCCTTCTGTTGTGCAACGGAAATATCATTTCTTGCGATATGTAAAGGGGAAGTGACATTTGGGACGGTCTGAAAAAAGAGTGGGTGAAAACATTAACGGTGGGAGGGTTATTTTTAGGCTTATCAAAAGAAAAGGGGGCTTGCCTGGTGGTCCAGTGGTTAAGAATGCCTTGCAATGCAAGAGACATTGGCTCAATCCCTGGTCCAGGAAGAAACCAATGCTGAGGAACAATTAAGCCCGGGTGCCTCCACCACTGAGTCCACACATGGCAATTACAGAAGCTGGTGCACCCAGAGCCTGACCTCCTCAAGAGAAGTCACTGCAATGAGAAACCCACACACCGAGGAAGAGCAGCCCCCACTTGTTGCAACTAGAGAAAGCCCACAGGCCACAACAAGTCTCAGCACAGCCAAGAAAATAAGACTCAGAAACAGGCATGAATGGAACTCATGGGGCTGGGTCAGAAGCTGTCTGAGGCTTCCATCTAGGAGACAATTAGGAACCAACCCTCTTCATCTGGGAAGACACGTGCTCGTCATATGAAGACAAGCTGCCCGCTTACCTTCATGACTACATGTTTTCCGTCTTCCTACATAATGTTCATCGAGAGAGCACCATTCAGTTGTGAAATCTACGGACGTGCACTTATAATACTTTACGCCTCTATAGATGAATGGGAAAGCACATGGAGGACCTGGAAGAAGAAAGTCCTTGTTCCCTTCTTTGACTCATAGGCTTTCATGATCTCTGGTAACTCTGGCAAAGTCTCCATTCGAGACTGTCACGTACAGAGTCCCCCGCTAAGCCCTGGGGATGTCAAGGTCCATCTATTGTGGTCCCTCCCTCAGGGACCAGGAGATTTCTTTAACTCTGGACAGTCTCTACTTTAGCATGTGGCACCAGCTCTGAAGTCCGGACCCTGGGTTCAGGTTCCAGCCCCACCATCTACACATGCTCACTCCTGATGCTCTCCGGGTTCGCCCCCTTGGGGAATGTGTACACCTGCCTCCTCTTGTGACTGAGAGGATAAAATTCACTTTGCCTGTAAAGTATCTTTGGAGGATCCCCATCACAGTTACCAGGGCACATGTGTTAGTTTATTGCATTTGATTGTTGTTTTCCTGTCATTCTATTCCTTGTTGATTACCTCAAGGAATTGAACAAGGAAAGTAGACTTTGGGATACGTACTTTCGTCCTTATGCGGCTCCTCCACTAGAAGAAAAGCAGGTGTTGAGGAGGTTGATGGAGGAAGAGCAAAAACAAAATAGGGTTAGGATTAGGAGGGAGGAATTGCGAGAGTAACATTGAGATATATACACCATCTTGAGTAAAATAGCTAGCTAGTGGGAAGCTGCTATTTAACACAGGGATCCCAGCCTGGCGCTCTGTACTGTCAACGTAAAG
This sequence comes from Cervus canadensis, assembly GCF_019320065.1. Lineage (NCBI taxonomy): Eukaryota > Metazoa > Chordata > Mammalia > Artiodactyla > Cervidae > Cervus > Cervus canadensis. The sequence goes on along the minus strand of NC_057403.1, from coordinate 16,382,983 downwards.
GGGTAGGATGGGGGCTGAGGTGAGAGGGAGGCTCAAGAGAAGGGCAAATGGATATACTTATGGCTGATTTGTGTTGTTGTGTGGCAGAAATCAACACAAGATTATAAAGCAATTATCCTGCAATTAAAAATAAAAACAAAACCAAAATAAGAGAAAAATAACAAAACAAAAGAACACAGCAGAGCCACAACCAGAATATCATCTGTAGTGGGACCTGCCCTGCATCTCTAACTTTTATGTTCTCATTGCTCCCGGAGGACACACGGGATTCAAGCACAAAACTGGGACGCACTGTCTCCCCTATGCCCTTGCTCTTCCCACGTCGACTCCTGCTCTGTCATGCCTACACCAAAGATTGTGCTGTCCTCCCTGTGCCTCCCTCTTACTTTCTCTTGCCACTAATCCTCCCCAGAGTCTCTTCCTTCCATTTATCTTCCTTAGCATCCAGCTATACATTTGAGATGTCAAGGTCAGTATGATGTAGTCCCTCCCTCAGGGACTAGGAAGGGTTCTCTGACTGTAGGCAGTTTTTACTTTGTTTTTGACAGTGTTAGAGATATACATGTGTCTATAGATACAAAGAAATAAATGTGAAGAGTGGCTAGTTGATGTGTTAAAAGTACATAAGTTGTGAGGATTGGTGTACTGATGTGAATCTGGGGAGTTGCTACTTAATCATGTGACACCAGCTCTGAATCCCGGACCCTGGGTTCAGATTCCAGCCCCACCATCTACAGAGGCATATCCCTGATGCTCTCAGGATAAGCCCTCTTGGGGAATGTGCACACCTGCCTCCTCCTGGGACTGAGAGGTTAAAATTAGTTCCTGCCCTTAAGTGTCTTTGGAGGATCCTCATCACAGTTACCAGGACACACATGTTAGTTTGTTGCATTTGATTGTTGTTTTGTTGTCATTCTCTTCAGTGGTTGATTACCTTTACTATCAGCAAAGGTGCCAGGAACTTCTGTAGTGTAAATTTAAGGAAGAAGGTGGTACTCATCCATCAGCGGCTTTTCTAGAAGAAAGGCAGGAGCAGAGGAGATGGATGGAAGAGGAGTAAGAACAAAGCAGGTTTAGGGTTAGTTGGGATGAATTGAGAGAGGAGCATTGTCATATATACACCACCAGGTGTAAAACAGAGAGTTAGTGGGAAGGTGCGGTGTAACACAGGGAGCCCAGCCCGGCGCTCTCTGCATCAACCTAGAGGATGGGGTTGGGGGGGAGGCTTGAGAGGGAGGGGATGGATATATATATATAATATATATATATATTTGCTATACCATAGACTGCATAAATATATATATATATATATAATACATATATATATGTAATGTGGCTGATTTGCATTGTCTTACAGCAGAAATCAACACAACATTGTAAAGCAGTTATCCTCTGATTAAAAATAAAAAACAAAATAAGAACAACAAAAAAATAGCAACAGCAACCAAAAAAGCCCAAAGCAGAGCCACAACCAGACTATTGTCAGTAGTAGGACATGCCCTGCATCTCTTTTATTTTCTTTTATATTCTGAAGTCCTTATTTACCCTGAACAGGTATACTCGATGACTAGAGGGTAAACAGAACAGGTGAGGGAGACCCTGACACATTTGCATTGCTCCCCTACTGAGACACATGGATTCAACCACAAAGTCAGACACTCACTGTTCTTTGGACCTGCCCTGAGACCACGTGGTCCCTGTTACTGGGTTGGCCCAAAAGTTGGTCCTGGTTTTTTTAATACAATGGTACAGCAAAACAGGAAGGAACTTTTTATGGCCAACCCAATATTTCAAACAGTCAAGTCTGCAAACATTAAAAACTCTTCATTTGAACAACATAATCAACCCTGATGTAGGTTGCCCATGTCTGGGACAGTGCAGTGGAGATTTAGGAATGAGACAGCTCCCAGAAAGCCCTTTGGCTCTGTTGCCAAACTCACCTGGGTTTCAAGTTCATAGAGTTGCCGGAAAATTAAATAAAATGTAAGTGTCATAGCGGCTGGCCCTTCTGACACATTCAAGAGATGGCAGTGGTATTGGTCACAGTATTATTGTCATGACTTTTACTCATCAGTCCACGTCTGGGGTGGGCTTCCCTGGTGGTTCAGCATTAAAGAACCCACCTGCCAATGCAGGAGGCGTGGGTTTGCTCCCTGGGTCGGGAAGACCCCCTGGGGAAGAAATGGCAACCCACTGCAGTATTCCATGGATGAGAACATGGGAAATTCCATGGATAGAGAACCTGATGGGTCACAGTCAAGTGGACTGCACAATCGCCGTGTCTGGGGCAGGGTCTCTCTCACCAATTCTAGTCCGTCTCCCCTCCCTCACCTGCATTCACAGGGTGCAGTTGTAGAAACACAGATGCACCAGCCCAAATCAGAAAGAGCCCCAAAATGCGGTGCCATGGTAGCTTGCTCTCCTGTGGCTGACCAATGTCAATCTGCTTCTTATTTAACCAATGACCCTTATCAACCTGATAAGAAGCAGCCTCACCTGGTTGATGCTTGATTATTCCCCAGCCTGAGAGTATGCAGGGCAAGTTTATCTCTCAGATGAAAAATAGAGGACATTGGCTAGCAGTCTAATGTCTCCAAGCCTCAGGGGTTTGAAATGCATTTAAAACAAGGCCTAGGGCTCCGTCTTCCACTGCTGAGGCACAGATTTGATCCCTGGTTGGAAACTAAGATCCTGCAAGTCGCACCGTGTGACCAATAAATAGGAAAAGACACTAATGAACTCCCAGGCTTAAAGCAACTGATCTCGGAGGGAGAGCAGTGAGGAGTCCTCTGGAGAGACCTTAGTTCCCTGCCCTGGAATTAAATCTGGGTCACCTGGATGAAAACTAGGGGTCCTAGCCACTAAACCAGCTTAGGCTAGGGTCTAGAAGCTAAGGAGCCCTGGTTCTTGCCCCTGTTTGAAAACAAGAAAGTTTCAAGGAATCAAAAACTGTAAAAACAAATACCAAGGTTATTATTAGAGACACTGCACAACAGATGCGAGACCACACAGAAAAAGTGTGTTTATCCAATTCAGAAGTTAGGCAGAGATGCACACCCAGAGAGAGAAAGGGTGTGAGCATCCTCTCTAATGAGAAGAATCTAGTAGGTCAGAAGTCAGGCAGAGATACACACCCTGAGAGTGTTGGTCCTTTAATGGACCGGAACTGTTGGGGGAAGCACACTGATTGAAACCGCCCACCCTGGCCAGGCAGCATAGTAACCATTTGCATGAGTTGTTTTATGACAGGAGATCCTGATAAGGAATACGGAACTAATAAGCCACCACCAGCCGGAAGAGTTCGGGAAAGGTCAAAAGGAGACACCGTGTGTCTGTCCACTTCCCAGAATCCCTCTCGCTAGCTTCCATCTTGGCTGAGCGATGCGTGCACCACCAGGAAAGACTCTGAATTAGAGTGATTGGCCAAAGACTACCCAGAAACTAATCCCATCACCATAAAACCCAAGACTGCGAGCCACACGGCAGAGCAGTTCTCCTGGGTTCCCTTACCTCCTGCTCTCCACCCGGGTGCCCTTTCCCAATAAAATCTCTTGCTTTGTCAGCATGTGTCTCCTCGGACAATTCATTTCCGAGTGTTAGACAAGAGCCCAGTTTCGGGCCCTGGAAGGGGTCCCCCTTCCTGCAACAGAACCTGCTGGTCCGGAGTCGACGATAAGAAAGTAAGAGAGAGAAAGAGGCTGATAGTGCTTGTTGGTCTTTTAATGGACCGGAACCTGAAGGTCCGGAGAGTAAGAGAGAGAAAGAGGCTGACATCCCCTGGTTTATGCGGAAAGCCAATAGAGTCCTGTTCTTAGGGCGCTCGCTGCTGCACGTAGGCACCGGGCGCCCTCTCGAGTGGGTGAAGGCGCAGTGTGCCTTCTCGAGAGGGTCTTGGAATCCCGGGCAAGAAAGTGAGCTCAGTGGGCCTCTGCACTCCAAGGAATTAGCCAGAAAGAGAGAGAGAGAGAAAGACAGGAAGAATAGAAAGAAAGACACAGGGACCAAAGCTCTGATGGAGCAAAGGTGTTTTAATCAACATGGCGTGGGCATATATACTGTCTTACAAGGTGGTTATTCTCAGCAAAGACAAAGATTAAAATTTCAGACTTACAAAACATAAGATGATCCCTATCAAAGAGATAGTTGCAAACAATCACCTTTTACCATTTGGCTCATAAAAAGGAAGAGGGTACTTATCACTAATGAGAAATGCCTGGATTCCTCAGCCCCGGGAAAGGCAAAGGCATGCCTCTCCTCTTAATTCCTGAATATTCAGGAATCAATAAGGGCCAGGGACTTCCTGACAGATCCAAAACAGCACACAGGAAGCCTCTTGTTAAAGGCTTCCTGACAGGAGAGGAGCGCAGGCAACCTGAAGGAGGAGGTGTGAGGTGAAGAGGTGATGTACACCACTTTTATAGGACAGTCCTTCCGGGCCGCTGTTCACATTTGGTCAATTATCTTGTTTCTTTCTTCACAGCTGTCTGGTCCATGGACCCTCTGCAAGATGTGTGCTTAACATTTTGCTAAGATGGATCCCAACACAGAGGCCTATGGCTGCTTGTCTACACTTATTCTGGAGTGGGGCCGCTTCCCTCTTTGACTCCAAGAAGCCTTTCTGGACAAGTGCGGATGGGGCAGTCAGCCAAGACCTCTTGACCTCAGGAGTGGGCACCTTATCTCTTTGTTTAAGCAGAGCTCAGCTCCTGCCACTAGCTTTGTCCTTGGACAAAGGACTAGCTTTGTCCTTGGAGTGTCTGAATTCTACTTGAATTTTACTCCACTTCACGAACACCAGGTGTCCAGCCCAGAGACCCACTATCTCCTAGCTTGAGATGACTAATAGTCCATGGTGTGAACTCTTTTAGAATCAGGCAAAATATCTGTTAGATATGCCTAATCAACCACTTAGAACAATCAGGGTGCTCTGTGACTCTGTAGGTGGTACTTTTGAGCATTTGAGGGGAACCTAAGGAATATAATGGTCTTGGGGGCTTGCTCCTAATGTCACTGGTGAAAGAAAGAGGGGAGCTCAGGAATTCCAACTTTCAGTCCAACTGCTGCCTAAATGGCTTAAGAGGTTCTTGATCCCTTTCTACTATAGCTGCTGGGCTGAAACTGCTAGAAATCAAACATAGAACCTCATCCTGCCATTGGCTGATTAGCCAAATTGATTCTAAGGCAAGTTGATCTGTCAGCTTCTCAGGGTACCTACTGGTTTTTTTGTTTGTTTGTTGTCACTGGGCCTCGCTGCCTGGTGGCTCACTAGTAAGGAATCTGTCTGCCAGGCTGGAGACATTGGTTCCATCCCTGGTCTGGGAAGATTCCACTTTTCCCAGAGCAACTAAGCAACTAAGAGTGGGATTTCTTAGTACAACGACCAGTGGAAGCTCAGAGTGTTCACCACTGGACCACCAGGGAAATTCCTGTCTACTTTTTTGTTGTTGTTAGCATACAGTATTTATGATATAGAGCTTATTTATTTTTATTAAATAACTTCTATTGCATTATAGTTGCTTTAGGCTTCCCTGGAGGCTCAGGGGTAAAGAATACCCCTGCCCACGCAGGGGATGCAAGTTCGATTTGTGGGTTGGGAAGATCCCCTGGAGAAGGAAATGGCAACCCACTCCAGTGTTCTTCTCTAGGAAATCCCGTGGACAGAGGATCTTTGAGGGCTACAGTCCATGGAGGTTACAAAAGAGCTGGACAAGAGCTGGTGACTAAACAACAGCAGCAAAAACATACTTGCTTTACAATCTTATGTTAGCTTCTATTGCATAGCGAAAAAAATCAGCCACGTATATCTCCACTCCTTTTTGGATTTCTCTCCCATTAGTTTTATTTATACTTTTTATTTATTCATTTAATTTTTTTCTCTGTTGGGTCTTCATTGTGGTTCAGGCTTTTCTTTAGTTGTGGCAACTGGGGGCTAGTCTCCAGTTGTGGTGCAGGAGCATCTCATTGTGGTAGCCTCTCTTGTTGCAAGTCACAGGCTCTAGGGCACTCAGGTTTCAGTAGGTGCAGCTCCTGGGCTTTAGAGCAGGCTGGGTAGTTGGGATATGTGAGCTTAGTTGCTCTGGGAAAAGTGGAATCTTCCCAGACCAGGGATGGAACCAATGTCTCCAACATGGCAGACAGATTCCTTACTACTGAGCCACCAGGGAAGCCCCTGGTTTCCTTTTATTTATTTTTATTAAAACATTTTCGGTTAAAACGTTTTATTATTTAACTTAAAAATTATGTTTTATTTTTACCTCCTGGTTTCAAGTGAAGCCCTGAGTTACTGGCCTTAAGTCACAGAGGACAAACATTCTATCAATACCTCCTCGCTGCACAGTGATTAAAAGTCTGTGTATCTCTTCCCTGGATGGTGACTGAAAGTCTATCACCAGGTCCCAAGGAGTCCACTGAGTGGAATAGGCCCTGAGTGTTTTTTTTTTTTTTTAATTTAAATTTATTTCTTTTTGACTGAAGGACAATTGCTTTATAATATTGTGTTGATTTCTGTCATACCTCAGTATGAATCAGCCATAAGTATACATACGTCCCCTCCCCTTGAACCTCCCTCCCACCTCCCACCCCATCCCACCCCTATAGTTTGTCACAGAGCCCTGATTTGAGCAATTCCCACTGGCTATCTATTCTATATGTGGGAATGTATTTGTTTCCAAGCTACTTTCATTTGTCCCACCCTCTCTTCCCAGACTGTGTCCACAAGTCTGTTCTCTAAGTCTCCATTGCTGCCCTGCAAATAGGTTTCATCAGTACCATCTTCTAGATTCTATATATATGCATTAGTATACGATATTTGTTTTCCTTTTTCTGACTTATTTCACTCTGGCTACCTACTCCAGTATTCTGGCCTGGAGAATTCCATGGACTGTATAGTCCACGGGGTCACAAAGAGTCGGACACGACTGAGTGACTGAACCACCTTATTAGAACCGACTCAAATGTGTTCCTTTTTATGGCTGAGTAATATTCCATTGTATGTATGTACCACAACTTCTTTATCCATTTATCTGTCAGGGGACATTAAGGTTGCTTCCATGTCCTAGCTCTTGTAAATAGTGCTGCAATGAATATTGAGTTATATGTGTTTATTTTTTTTTCAATTATGGTTTTCTTTGGGTATATGCCCAGTACTGAGATTGAAATGGAGCAGGACTCTATGATCCTTGTGCCCACCCCCACCCCCCAATGCCTTCTGCCTGCCTTTTGCCTGTGGAAAACTTTAGTCAAAGAACAAGTTTAATCAGATAAATAAGAAATGCAGAAACAAAGGGAAACAGTCTAAGGAGACTAAATAATAGTAACGTAGTCATTAAGCATAGTCAAGGACCTTTAGTTCTTTCTCAAGGGCTCTAGATAATATTCTGAGCCATATCCTGTGGGCTGTCTTATAGATATGAAAACACCAGGTGGAGAGGTTCACTGCATGATGACCAGACTGTACCCAGGACTTGAGTTGGCACAATTTCGAGAACCGATCACAAAGAAATGGGAACAAACGGACCCTGGAACTGAAGATTAACTGTACCTAAAACATTCAAGATGATGCAGGTCAGACCACTGATGACCAATTTGAAGATGACTCTTAGAGATGACTGTACAGTTTCTGCATGTAACCCACACACACACTTTGTCTATAAAACTCTCACCCCTTGCTTGTCAGGTAGGGAGTCGGCCTTTCAACAGATGTCCACCACGCTACCACCCCCAGTTGCCAGCATCTGAAATAAAGCAAACTTGCCTTTCCACCAACCTGGCCTGTTTACTGGCTTTTGAGCGGCAAGCAGCCAGACTCCCCATGCGTACCTTTCGGTAACAAGATATGGAAAGGTCATATGGTAGGTTTATTCCTACTTTTTCAAAGAATCACCATACGGTCTTCGATCGTGGCTGCGTCAATCTACATTCCCACCAACAGTGTAAGAGGGTTCCCTTTTCCCCACACCCTCTGCAGCATTTATTGTGTGTAGAGATTTTGATGATGGCCTTTCTGACCAGTGTGAGGTGATACCTCATTGCAGTTTTTATTGGCATGTCTCTAATAATGAAAGAAGTTGAACATCTTTTCATGTGTTTGTTAGCCATCTATAGGTCTTCTCTGGAGAAATATCTGTTTAAGTCATCTGCTCACTTTTTGATTGGGTTGTTTGTTTTTCTGGTATTGAGTTGCATGAGTTGCTTGTATATTTTGGAAATTAATCCTTTGTCAGTTTTTCATTTGCTGTTATTTCCTCCCCAAGATGAAGGTTGTCTTTTCACCTTCTTTTCTTCGCTGTGCAAAAGCTTCTACGTTTAATTAGGCCCGACTTGTTTATTTTTGTTTTTATTTCCATGACTCTAAGAGGCATATCATAGAAGATCTTGCTGTGATTTATGTCAGAGAGTGTTCTGCCTGTGTTTTCCTCTAAGAGTTTTCAAGTTTCCAGTCTTACATTTAGGTCTTTAATCCATTTTGAGTTTCTCCTTGTGTATGGCATTAGGAAGTGTTCTAATTTCATTCTTTTACATGTAGCTGTAAACATTTCCCAGTTCCACTCATTGAAGAGACTATCTTTCCTTCATTGTCTAGTCTTGCCTCCTTTGTCAAATATAAAGTACCCATGGGTGCATGGGTTAATGTCTGGGCTTTCTATCGTATTCCGTTGGTCTATATTTCTGTTTTTGTGATAGGCACTGCGTGATTTTTCAGGGTAAAATTTAGTGATCAGGCCTTTTCAGGCCCTTCATTATTTCTGACGCCTGTGAATTTAACCTTCTTTCAATCAGGCCCTGTTAGTGATGGAAAAAATATTTGTCTAAAATTCCTATGGATGTGTTAGATTCTGCATTTAGGACTGAGACCAGGGCAAACACAGTCCATCTTGTCTTCCCCCACCCCAATTACTGTCCCCCTGGAGAGATGGGCAGTTTAATTGTAAGGAGAGAAAGGATGAACTGAGAAGACATGATGGGACTCCTTATACAGAGGAATCAGAGAATAACTCCAGGAAGAAATAACATTTCAGCTAAGCTGGGAAAAGAAAAATCTCTTACGATAAGCACGGGCCCTTGGTGCCCTCTGGGACTCTCCTCCCACCCCACTTCTGGTCTTACCACCAGGTCTTCACCTGTCAATCAGACCCCCAGGAGGGACAATTGTGATGTGCTCTGATGTTCCATCGGGACCCCGAGGAAGGGAAAGGAAAACAAGAAGATCCTGCCTGGTTAACCAGAGCATACTGAGACCATCCCATTTGATACACAGGTTTCTTTGTGGAGGAAAAAAAAATAAGACCACACCTGCAGAGAAAGTGTTTATTGATTGGACCCATGCACAGGGGGAACATGGTGGAGAGGTAGGGAAAGTATTTCACTTCTGTCACTCAGAGCTTCACCTTCACTTGAGAGTTCTTGATTTCTTCCACTGAAGTTTCATAGGCTTGATTGTATCCATGGCCATGGGTGGATGCACTGGACCATAACTGAACATAATTTTGGGATCAATGTTAATGAAGTCTGTTTTGTTTCCCAGTCAGCCCCACAGAGGGCAGAGATCTGTTTCTCCTTTGCTTTCTGTTCATCCCATCTTGACTCCTACTGTCTCATGCCTGCTCCTAAGACTGTTGGCCTCTCTACCCCTTTCTCACCTTCCCTCCATCTTCTCTTGCTACTGATCCTCCCCAGATACTCCCATTTGTCATCCTGTAACCTCTCTTCTGGACTCGCCTCTCCGCTTCTCTGGCATTTTGCCTTTGTCTCTTCCTCTGTTTCCATCTTTCCTTCCCCTTTTCCTCATCCTCATATCTGTATCGTTCTTCTCGTGAACCTCTGCTCCTCACTCTTTGCCCTGCATCTTTCTCCCTCATCCCCTCTCTCCCCCTGCCTCCTCCCTCCTTCTTACTCTGGCTTCTGACTCCACCTCTTTACCCAGCCCTTTCTCTTCCCTGCTCACCCCTGTTTCTACCCATCCTCCCTGGACACTCTTACCTCTTTTTACTGCTAGCAACGCTTCCAAACTCCATCCTGGTCATAGTTTGGAGAGAGTGAGCACCAATAGGTCGAAGTAACACTCCCAATTGTTATGCAACTGTCATATGACTTGCCTTCATAGATAAAGGGAAAGACACATTTGGCATAGTCTGAAAAAATAGAAGGGATAGGTGAAAACATTAATTGCAGGAGGATTATTTTTAGTGTTATCAGGAGAAAGTGGGGCTTCCCTGGTGGTGCAGTGGTTAAGAATGCCTTGCAATGCAAGAGACACTGGTTCCATCATGGTCCAGGAAGATTCCACACACCAAGGAGAAAATAAGCATGGATACCTCAACTACGGAACCCACAGGCTGCAAGGACTAAAGCCCCTGTGCCTAGAGCCTATGCTCCCCAAAAAGAGAAGCCACCACAACGAGAGACCCACACACCAGCAAAGAGTAGAACCTACTTGCTACAACTGGAAAAAACCTGGGCCCAGCAGCAAAGACTGAGTATAGCCCCCCACCCCCCCAAAAAAAGAGAGAAAGGGACAGGGATGGAACACAGAGGGTTGGATCAGGAGATGCCTGAGGCTTCCCTCTAGGAGACAATTATGGACTTTTCCCCTTCATCTGGGAAGCCAGGTGCTTCTCGTCTGAGGACAGGCTGCATGCTTACCTTTATTAGTGCAGAATTTCCATCTTCCTTTGTAGTCTGCATCAAGGGAACACCACGGGTATATGGCACCCTGGTATGTGCAGTCGAAATGCTTTTTGTTTCCATAGATGAATGGGAAAACACAATTATCATCTGAAAGAAGAAAGACATTGTTCACTTCCTTGGCACTTAGGGTTTCATGATGTCTGTGGTAACTCTGGCAAAATCTCCTTTCACTCCTGCCCATCACCCCCAAGCCTGCTCTGTACAGAGCCCCTGCTAAGCATGGGGGATGTCAAGGTCAATGTGGTGTGGTCCCTCCCTCGGGGACGAGGAAGGCTTCTCTAAATTTGGATAGTTCCTACTTTACTGTTTTTTTTTTTTTTTTTTTGATAGTGAAAAAAAAATTCATTTGGAAATATACACCTGCCTGTAAATACAAAGAAATACAAATTAAAAGTGACTAGTTGACATGTTAAAAGTATGTAAATTGTAAGGATTGGTGTACAAGTGTGACTTTGGACAGTTTCTACTTCAGCATGTAGCGCCAGCTCTGAAGCCTGGATTCTGGGTTCAGATTCCAGCCCTGCCATCTACACATTGTTCATGTTTGATGCTCTCCGGGGTCGCCCTCTTGGGGAATGTGCGTCTCTGCCTCCTCCCATGACTGAGAGGGTACTATTAGCTCCTGCCTGTAAAGTATCTCTGGAGAATCCCCATCACAGTTACCCTGCCGCACTTGTTGCACTAGATTGTCGTTTGTTGTCATTCTCTGCCGTTGTTGATTACCTTTGGTTTCTGCACCAGAAGCAGTGCCTTCCTTTACTTTAGGACGGATGAAGTAGCCGTCAGACAGCCGCCGATTTGGAAGAAAAGTGGGAGCAGGGGGATGGACGGAGGAGGAGCAGGAACAAAACAGAGTTAGGGTTAGGTGGGACGAATCGAGAGAGTACCACTGACATATCTACACCACCATGCATTAAACAGATAGCTAGTGGGAAGCTGTTACATAATGCAGGGAGCCTAGCCCAGCCCTCTGTGATTTCAACCTAGAGGAGTAGGATGGTGGGTGGGGTTGGAAGGAGTCTCAAGAGTGAGGGGATACACACACACACACACACACACACACATATAAACACTGTAAAGCACTTATTCTCCAATTAAAAATTTTTAAAAAACACAAAAAAATAACATCAACAACAACAAACAAACAAAGCAGGGCCATGACTAGAATATTATCTATAGTAGGACCTGCCTTGCATCTCTAACTTTTATTTTCTTTTATATTTTGAAGTCCTTGTTTACCTGAACAATATACTCGAAGACGAGGGAGCTAAGCAGAATAGGTGAGGGAGACCCTGACACGTTCTCACTGCTCCCCTATGAACATACATGAATTCAACCACAAAGTCAGGGTCTGCTGTAGTGCACTGTTCATTGGACCTGCCCTGAGACCACACTGTCGCTGTTACTGGCTTGGCCCAAAAGTTGGTTCTGGTTTTTCCATATGATGTTATGGCGAAACCGAGTGAACTTTTTTCTTGGCCTACCCAATATTTCAAACAGTCAACTCTACAAACATCAAAAGCTCTTCTTTCGAACAACATAACCAACCCTGAAGTAGATTGCCTGTGTCTGGGACGGTGCAATGGAGATGCAGGAATGAGGCAGCTCTCAAAAAGGCCTTTAGCTTTACTGCCAAACTCATCTGTGTTTCAATTTCATAGAGTTTCTTGAATCTTAAATAAAATGTGCAGCCCTTCATAACGTCTGTCCCTTGGGACGTACTCAAGAAATGGGAGATGATTTGTCACTGCTCTTATTAGTATCATGACCTTAATTATCAGTCCATGTCTAGGGCAGGGTCTTCCTCACCAATTCTAGCCCATCTCTCCTCTCTCACCTCCATTCACAGGGTCCAGTTGTAGAAACAAAGACACGCCAGCCCAAAGCAGAAAGAGCTCCAAACGCAGTGCCATGGTAGCTTGCTCTCCTGTGGCTGACCAAGTCATTTTGCTTCTTAAATAACTGGTGACCCCAACATCCCTTCAACCTGATAGGAATCAACCTCACCTGGTCAATGCTTGATCATTCCTCAACCTAAGAGCATGCTGTTCAAGTTTATCTCTCAGATGGAAAGTACAGGACATTGGCTGGCAGTTTAATGTTTCCAAGCCTCTGGTTTGAAATGCATTTAAAAGGAGACCTAGGGCTTTGAATTCTGCTTCAGGGGAACGGGTTTGATCCCTGGTTGGGGAACTAAGATCCTGCAAGCTGCGTGGTGTGGCCGAAATAAAAGACACTAGTGACCTCCCAGTTGTAAAAAGACCACTGATAGTCCATGGTTTAGGGTTAGGCAAAATATCTGTTTGATATGCCTAATCAACCACTTAAAATAACAGGGTTCTATGTGACTCTGTTAATACGTTTGAACATCTGGGGAGAAACTAAGGAATATAATGACCTTGGTTGGTTGCTCCTAATGTCATCAGACAAAATGGTGAAAGAAAAAGGTGAGCTCAGGCACTCAAACTTTTAGCCCAACTGCTGCCTTAATGACTTAAGAGTTTCTTGACCCCTTTCTCCTAGAGCTGCTGGGCTGAAATTGCTGGAAATCAAACATAGAACTTCGTCCTGCCATTGGCCAATTTGCCAACTTGATTGCAAGGCATGTTGAACCCGTAGTCACTCAAGTTGTCTTCTGGTTTTCTTTTTTTGCCTATTTTGGCTGCGTCTTGTGATACAGGGGTTCTTAGTTCTACAACCAGGGGTGGAACCCAAGCCCCTTGTAGTGGAAGCTCAGAGTCTTAACCACTGGCCCACTAGGGAAGTCCTTGTCTACTGTTTTTGTTAGCATATAGTATTTATGATATAAGCTTATTTTTTATTAAATAATTTTTATTTCAGTATAGTTACTTTGGGCTTCCCTGGTGGCTCAGTGGTAAAGAATCTACCTGCCAGTGCAGGAGACACAAATAGATCCCAGGGTCAGGAAGATCCCCTGGAGAAGGAAATGGCAACCCACTCCAATATTCTCTCCTGGGAAATCCCAGGTGCAAAGGAGCCTGGTGGGCTACAGTCCATGGGGTCACAAAAGCGCCTGTTACGGCTTACTGACTAAACAACAGCATCATAGCTGCTTTACAATGTTGTATTAGCGTCTACTACATAGCAAAATGAGTCAGTCATACATATACATATATCCCCTTCTTTTTCGATTTCCCTCCCATTATTTCCTGTGTACTGTCAGGATTTCCAAGTGTCTCATTGGTAAAGGATCTTCTTGCCAATACAGGAGACCCACGAGAGGCAGGAGATAAGGGTTCAGTCCCTGGGTCAGGAAGATCCCCTGGAGAAAGGAATGGCAACCCCCTCTAGTATTCTTGCCTGGAGAATCCCATGGACAGAGGAGCCTGGCAGGTTACAGTCCGTGGGGTCGCAAAGAGTTAGACACAACTGAGTGACTAACTTTCACTCATTCACTCAGACAAATATCATATGATATCACTCACATTTGGAATCTATTTTTTTTTTAAAAAGATATAAACGAACTTATTTACAAAACAGAAGCAGACTGTATAGAGTTTGAAAACAAATGGTTACCAAAGGGGAAACGTGGTGGCTGGGAGGGATAAATCAGGAGCTTGGGATGAGCACATACATCCTACTCTATATAAGATAGACAACCCATGAGGACCTACTGTATAGCACAGGGAACTCTACCTAATACTCTGTGATAACCTATATGAGAAAAGAATCTAAAAGAGAGTTAGCACATGTATATGCATAACTAAATAGCTTTGCTATACACCTGAAGCCAACACAACAGGGTGTGTGCTCACTCAATTGTGTCCAACTCTTTGCTGCCCTATGGGTTTTAGCCCACCTGGCTCCTCTGTCCATGGGGATTCTCCAGGCAAGGATACTGGAGTGGGGTGCCATGCCCTCCTCCAGGGGATCTTCCAGACCTGGGGATCGAAATCACATCTGCCTGCATCTCCTTCATTGCAGGTGGATTCTTTACCCACTGAGCCACCTGGGAAGCCCACACAACATGGTAAAACAACAATGCTCCATAAAATATTAAATATTAAAATATTAAATAAATAAAGGATTTGTTCTTTCCTGACCTATCTGAAATGTTATTTCTTTCTGGAAATATATTGGGACTCCTCAGTATGAGGATCACTGGTCAGGTCCTGCCAGTTTTCTCACTTCCTTCTTGCAGTTAAATTGTCCCCTTCCCCAGCGGACTGTAATCTTTGGAAGAACATCAGATGGATTGGGCTCTCTGCCCTGGCATCATTCTTAAATGTAGAACCTGGCACAAATTTGGTCCCCTGATGTTTTTCAAAGGGCATGTTGCCCTTTAGAGAAATCAGATATTCTGGAAAGCAATATATGAGTTAGTAGCTGAACTTGAATGAGACAAAGTTAAATTCACAAGTGTCAGAAATAATGAAGGACCTGGAAGCCAGAGCCTAATCTTTGAGTGTAATAGAGGCTATGGGAGCTGGTGATGACCTTTAAGTCACCATTCAGGTGTGGTTACCATTCTTGGCTTCTGTGATGTGGAGATTGATAACTAGACTAAAACTAAAAACCTGGAGAAGAGAACGGCAACCCACTCCAGTATTCTAGCCTGGAAGATCCCGTGGACAGAGGAGCCTGGTGGACTACAGTTCATAGGGTTGCAGAGTCAGACACAACTGAAGCAACTTAGCGCACACAAAACTAAAAACTGTGTGATATTAAGGGCTATCCAGTTAAGGAACCTAGAAAACCTTCACCTGTGGTTCCAGAAAAGCAGGAAAGAAATTTTCATTTTTGTCACTCTAAACGGATTACAAAGAAACATTTATTTAGGGACCTGCCTGGCAGTCCAGTTGTTAAGACTCTGAAGTTCCATCCCTGGTTGGGGGAACTAAGATCCCGCATGCTAGCCACTGTGTGGCCAAAAAAAAAAAGAAGAAATATTTCTTTAAGGAAATACACTGAATATCAGTAGAACAGCAAAAGTCTGTGAGATTTGGAATGATGCTCCGCATGTACCTCCAGCTTTGGGTGATGAAAGGAACTTTAACTGGGTGTAGCAAAAAAGACAGGTTCCTGGGCTTCCCCACTGGTCCCATGGTTAAGAATCCACCTTGCAATGCAAGGGACATCAGTTCGATCCTTGGTTCAGGAAGATCCCACACACCTCGGAGCAGCTGAACCCACACACTGCGAGTACCGAGCCCATGGGCCACAGTTACTGAAGCCGTCGCACCACAGAGCCCTCTCTGTGACAAGAGTAGCCACAACAATGAGAAGACTTCAAGCAGCCCTGGAGAGTAGTCCCTGCTTGCCACAACTAGAAAAAGCCCTCACTCAACAAGGAAGACCCTTAAAAACTAAAAAAAAAATTAAAAATTAAAAAATAAAAGCCGGATTCCCTCATCCCCCTTCTCCAGCCAACGACTATATAGCATCATTGTCAGTGGGGCAGGCTTCCAGCTTTACTCACCCTGGTCAATTCCCTGTCGCAGATGGATAGAGGGAAGGCAAGTGCAATCGAGAGGCTAGGGACTGTCTCCTCCAACCCAACTTCAGTCATGGGGCCGAGGCTCCATTCAGCAACAGCAAGCTGAGAATACGGGGGTCTCCATCAGCCTCACTCCAGCCTGCTTGTAGTGAAGATTTTCCACACCGGAAGAAGCATGCCAAGAAGACCAGAGGCTACCACCCCTGCCAAGTGTCCTGTTAATAATAATAATCATAAAGCAGGAGTGGCATTCTGAGAAAGTCTCTCCACTGTCCTTGCCTCCAGCTCCCAAACTGTGGCTCAGAGATACAGATAAGAACAGAGAGCTTAAAGGTTTTTCCCACAGAAAGTGACTTTATTTGGAACAGAAAGGGAGGTGGGGTTGGGGGGGGGGTAGTTCATGACTAAGGACACTCCGCAAACAATGGAGATCAAAAATAAGTTTTTGATGAGGGCCATTTTTAAAGTCTATTGAACTTGTTACAATATTGCTTCTATTTTATGTTTTGGAATATTGCTTCTGTTTTATGTTTTAGTAGGGTTTTTTTTTTTTTTTTGGCTGTGAGGTATGTGGGATCTTAGTTCCCTGACCAGGGATCAAATCTGCATACCCTGCAGTGGAAGGTAAAGTTTTAACTGGATTGCCAGGGATATCCCCGACAATGGGGATTTTGGTGGTATGCAATGAAGAGGAGACTAGTAGCCTACCATGTCAACAAATTAAACCCTAGGTTCCCTGTCTAACAAAAGAGAACTAGGGAAAGAGATAACTAATAGGAGTCCTCCGGGGGTCAGGACAAATTCAAAGCTTGGCCTCAGAAATGACCCTTGACTGAATTTAATAGAATCTGAATGTAAAGCAATTTATATCCCAGGCACTGTCAAAAACAATAGGATAGGTGCTTTCCTGGTGGTCCAATGGTTAAGAATCCACCTGCCAATGCAGGGGACGTGGGTTCCATCCCTGGTCCAGGAAGATTTCACATGCTGTGGGGCAACTAAGCTCATGGGCCATAACTACTGAGCCCTGGGGCCTGTACCCTGCAGCAGGGGAGGCCACAGCAATGAGAAACCTGTGCACGACAACAAGGGAGCAGCCCCTGCTCACCGCAACTAGGCAGGAGCCTGTGCATGGCAACAAAGGCCCACTGCAGCCAAAAATAAATTAAAATTTTTTTTTTAAAAAACCAGTAGAGTAATCAGCCAGAAACTAGTGGAACCTAACAGCTGGGTGTGATAACCAGAGAGATCGGGGGAAAGACAGACAGACGGCTTTGCTAGAACCACTGTCTTTCCAGGGAGACTGTGTGTATGCCCAAAGGAGGTGCCCTGGGAGGAATAACATCAGAGGCTCTCTGCAGAGAAAATAGACATCACCGAAATAGTCTAGCCAAGTCACTGAACAAACAAAAAAACAAGCAAAGAACAACAAAAGGAAGCCTTGTTGTTTATTATTATTGCTGGTTATAATCAGTATCCAGAGTAGGGAACAATATATTATATAAAATGTTCAGGTTTCAATAAAAATATTGGACACTTACAATGATACAAGAAAGTATGACTCTTATACAAAGTTACAGGTTACAAAATAAATTTAAAAATCAATTGTATTTCGATACACTGGCAATGAATACTCTAAAAACAAAACTAATAAAAACAAAAAAAAAAAACAATAAAACCCTTGTCCAGCTGCTAAAGAAGCACAAGAGTTATTTTTAAAAAATCAGGAAATATTGTTGAAAGAAATTAAGAAAGGCCTACACAAATGGGAAGATCCCATGTTCATGGACTGGAAGACCTGAAATATTGTTAAGATGGCTCTTGCCCTTGTGCTTAGTGGCTCAGCTGTGTCCAACTCTTTGTGACCTCAGGGAGGGACTGTAGCCCACCAGGCTCCTCTGTCCCATGGGATTTCCCAAGCAAGAATGCTGGATTGGGTTGCCATTTTCTTCTCCAGGGGATCTTCCTGATCCAGTGATTGAACCTGCATCTCCTGCATTGCAGGTGGATTCTTTACTGTCTGAGCCACCAGGGAAGGCCGTTAAGACGGCAAAACCCCCAAACTGATCCAGAGATTCAACTCAGTCCTTATCAAAACTCCAGCTTTCTTCTTATTCTAAAATTTGTACGGAAACTCAAGGGACTCAATAATCTAAACAGTCTTTTTTTTTAAGATTTATGGTTTAAAATCATTAAAAAAAAATTTTTTTTAACTTTGGCCATACCATACAGCTGTTGGGGTCTCTGTCCCCTGACCAAGGGTTAAATCTGGGCCATGGCAGTGAAAGCCCAGAATCCTAACCACTGGTCACCAGAGAACTGCCTGAACTAGTTAATTTATACGTGATATTTTGCTACAAAATAATTTTCTTACTTTAAAAAATATATATAGTGCAAATTTAATGTGTTGCACACCTAAAGATTATGTCTGCCACATTTTGTTTATCTGTTCCCCTAGTCATGGATATTTGAGTTGCCTCTGACCCCGTACAAAAATGCCCAGAGGGATTATACAAATTGTAGTTCTAAAGTTTTTCGTGTAGAGCAAGAAACAGATAAATTGCCCAGTAAATGATTTTTGTCTTCATTAACATTAAACAATAATAAAAGAATCTGAACAACTAATTTTGCAACCCCTGATCAAAACTCACCTCCCACTCTGACATCACTGCCCTAAACGAGGATGTGCCCACCTGGCTACTAAAACATCATCACAAAATAGAGGAATTTTCAAATTCTTACCTTTCTGCAGTGCTCATCCTTCTCAGACTTCTGCCTCTCTTCTTGTCTACTCTCTAGAACTTACTGCCTTTTTTTTTTTCCCCCTCGTTAGCATCAAGTTTCCGGAGAAGGCAATGGCACCCCACTCCAGTACTCTTGCCTGGAAAATCCCATGGACAGATGAGCCTGGTAGGCTGCAGTCCATGAGGTCGCCAAGAGTCGGACATGACTGAGCGACTTTACTTTCACTTTTCACTTTCATGCATTGGAGAAGGAAATGGCAACCCACTCCAGTATTCTTGCCTGGAGAATTCCAGGGATGGGGGAGCCTGGTGGCTGCCGTCTATGGGGTCGCACAGAGTCGGACACGACTGAAGTGATTTAGCAGCAGCATCAAGTTTCAGATAATCAGCGGCAGTTGGTGGTGGCTAGTTTTGTTGTTTCTTTCTTTTTTTAAAAGATTTCTTTGGAGAGGGTTATTGGAGGAATAAGGAGTTTAGGGCTTTATTATTTAGCCTTTGCATTTTATTTATTTATTCATTTATGTCTGCACTGTGTCTTCATTGCTTTGAGTGGGCTTTCTCTACTTGTAGTGAGCTGGGGCTACTCTTCATTGCAGTGTGTGGGCTCTATATGCCAGCTCAGTACTTGTATCTTACAGGTTTAGCTGCCCCAGAGCATGTGGGATCTTTCTAGACCAGGAATTGAACCCATGTCCCCTGCATTGGCAGACAGATTCTTAACCACTGGACCACCAGTGAAGTCCCTAGTTTTGTTGTTCGAGAGGTATGTGTGTGCATGTATAGCAGAAGTTTGAAAGTGAAAAGTGAAAGTGTTAGTCAGTCATGTCTAACTCTTTGCGACTCCATGGACTGTAGTCCACCAGCCTCCTCTGTCTGTGGAATTCTCCAAGCAAGAATACTGGAGTGGGAAGCCATTCCCTTCTCCAGGGGAATCTTCCTGACCCAGGAATTAAATCCTGTATTGCAGGCAGATTCTTTACCATCTGAGTCACCAAGGAAGCCCCAACAGCAGAAGTTTGGTTCACTTCAATAAGCAGTTCTGAAAGACCCATAACATCAAGTTGCCAGTCACATTTTATGGATGCTAATAAGTCGTAAAGCTGTCGGAAACAATACCTGTCCCTGAAGTGTTGTTATCTTGTCTGGGGAGGTTATACATTGTGTGGGAACAGTATGATATTGAAGGGAAGCTAGCAGGTACGCCAGGGCTCTGCGGAGGGAGATCAGTGCCTGTGAAGTCAAGAAAGATCTGCTGGAGTTGCAGTGAGGCATCTAGTGGGACCCTCCAGGGTGGGTAAGTGGGAACAGGTGATGGAATTTCAGAGAGGAAAGGACATGAATATAGCCCTGGAGGGAGCAATGAGTATCTTGGAGGCTGAATTTGGGTAGGTGAAGTACCCATATGGCAGGGTTATATTTTGCTATCACTTTTATCTGCCCACATTCCCATTCTTTTTTTTTTTTTTTTTTTTTCATATTTTTGGCTGCATGAGGTCTTCATTGTTGCGCACAGGCTTTCTCTAGTTGCGGTGCCTGAGCTTCTCATTGTGGTAGCTCTCTTGTTACAGAGTACAGGCTCTAGGGCATGTGGGGTCAGTAGTTTCCTTCCGCCCGCCCGGGCTTAGTTGCCCCGCAGCATGTGGGATCTTCCGAGAACAAGGATGGAACCAGTGTCCCCTGCGCTGTGAGATGAACTCTTAACCACTGGACCAAGGGGAAGCCCTCCATTCTTTATACTGCTTCTCTTGCCCCTTCTCCTCCAGTCAGTCAGTAGGCCTATTACCCTAGAAATGCAAAGAACCAAAAATACCTTTATGTTGAGCCTTGAAGTTTCAAAATAGATCATGTAAATTGAAATGGAAGTCGATGTAATTCCAAAGGCCTAACTTTTGCTTATTAGACATGGAATTTTTAAGTTGCAGTGTAAGAATGAAGGCTTTATGGCATGATTGGTTTTCGTTTGTTTGTTTGTTTGTTTGTTTTTAAGCTATCCATCTTATGAATTTCAGTTTCTTGGTCAGGGATTGAACCTGGGCCCTAGTGTTTGTTGGCAGTCGAAATCTTGGCTTTCTCTGCCCACCAAAGAGAAATAAAAATACAGAGATAGAGTTGAAAAAAATAGGTGGCTTTAATTCTCAGCTGGCGGAGGGGGAACACTAGGCTCATGCCTCAAGAACTGTGCCCACCCCACCATGAGGAGTCTAGGGGCTTATACAAGATGAGGGCTCGGAATCAGGGGTCAGTGATGAGGATCAAAGGTGTTAGGATCTTGTCTTCTTCCTCTTGTGTTGTTTCATAATAGTCATAGGCTGGCATCAGGTAGCCTCTGGCAGTCTGGTGACCCAGTAGTTGGGTCCATTGTCTTCTCTGTATTGTTACAGAGGCCTTCTTTCTGATATGTAAGAAGAGAAAAACTACAAGGGTTGGTTTGCAGAGAGTGGTAAGCACCAGATACAGGATGTAATTAGCATAGAATCAAAGGATAGTACGTGTGAAATGTAGCTCATGCAGAATTAGGGGTCAGAAAAGAAAATTTAGTTGCAGACTACAAATAAGAAAGTGAAAGTGAAGTCGCTCAGTCCGGTCCACTCTTTGGGACCCCATGGACTGTAGCCCACCAGGCTACTCTGTCCATGGGATTCTCCAGGCAAGAATACTGGAGTGGGTTGCCATTTCCTTCTCCAGGAGATCTTCCTGACCCAGGGATTGAACCCAGGTCTCCCACATTGTAGGCAAACGCTTTACCATCTGAGCCACCAGGGAAACCATACAAATAAGAAACAAAGTAAAAACGTCCCTGGTGGCTCAGATGGTAAAAAATTTGCCTGCAGTGTAGGAGATCCAGGTTCAATCCCTGGGCCAGGAGGATCCCCTGGAGAGGGGAACGGCTACCCACTCCAGTATTCTTGCTTGGAGAATTCTATGGACAGAAAAGCCTGGCAGGCTATAATCCATGCGGGTTCCAAAGAGTCAGACACGACTGAACTACTAACATTTTCACTTTCAAAGTAAAAACTAGGAATGTTCAGGCCTGTTCACTGTTCTGTTTATCTTCTTTGTTCTCAGAAAAGGGAAAGAAAAACTCATTCCTCTTTTTTCCTTTTCACTGCCAACTAGGCCCTCAGCAGTGAGAGGGCCAAGTCCCCAACCACTGGACTGGCAGGGAATGCTTATGGGATGATTGCTGAAAAACAAAAAATAGAAATGAGAAGAATGTATGCTAGTGGCCTGTGTGTGGTGGGTAATAAATTCCAGGGTCTAGGTCCCATCTCTTTCCCAAGGACCTTAGGAAAAAGCAAGTCTCTATGAAATTATCTTTTCTCCAGAACTTGGAGGAATTTCATTAATTGTATGGGATTCCTAGGCTGCTTCAGATTCCTGGAGGACCTCAGTGGGATTTGAGAGCAGTTGGAAGAGGCTCCAAAGTGGTTAAGAGGGATGGCAGAGCTCACAGGGCCTGCATGGAACCCATGAACACCAGACCAGATCGAAGGTTTCCCAGTGGAAGCCAGCAGGAATGGAAGCTGAGAACCAGACATCAGTAAGAACTTGAACTTCAGCAGCGTGAGGGGTGAAAACTAGACAGTCACCTCCTTCCCACCAGCACTACTGCAAAGCTGTGGGTAAAGAGAGTGGAAAGGAAAAGAAGCCCTAAATTGATTTATTAGATCTGAAATGACGCTTCCCCAATGACTCAGGCGGTAAAGAATCTGCCTGCAATTCAAGAGACCTAGGTTCAATCCCTGGTTCGGGAAGATGCCCTGGAGAAGGGAATGGCAACCCCCTCCAATATTCTTGCCTGAGAGAACACATGGACAGAGGAGCCTGGCAGACTACAGTCCATGAGGTTGCAGAGTCAGACACGACTGAATGACTAAGCATGAGCAGGGGATCTGAAATGACTGAGAAAACTCTGGCTGCATTTGTAACAATTTATTCAAACAGGTTAAGTTTCTTCTTCTTTTTTAATAATTACTTGGCCCTGCTGGGTCTTAGTTGCAGCATAAGAACTCTTGATTGTGGCATGTGAGATCTAGTTCCCTGACCAGAGATTAAACTGGGCTCCCTGCACTGGAAGCACAGTCTTAGCCACTGGATCACCAGGGAAGTCTCAAACTGATTAGGTTTAACCTACCACTAGGTAGAATGGGGGACTGTTATAAACAAAAGTATCATAAAAATAAATCATACATTTGAATAGCTTATATATTTACATTCAAAAATTAGAAAGTTTGCATGCTTGAGTTTTTGGCCCGAGAAATTTGTTCATGCCATGTCAAGCTTATTAGCATATGGTAATTTTTAAAATACCAAGACAATTCACAGGCCAAATTTTTTTAAATGGTGGCTCTTCTGCATTCACTCAGGAATGTCTTCTGCAACTGTGTTCAGTGCCATTAAGAAACCAGTGTCAGATTTCAATCATGGTGGCTTCCATTTCTGGCTACCCCTTCAGGGCTGTGTGTTTCCACAGCGCCAGCAGCTATGCTGACAACCTGCAACTCTCTTCTTCCATTGCTCTCAGGAAGGATTTTTGCTGGGAGAGGTAAGGCAAGAGGAAACCTTCAGCATCAGTGACTCCCAAATCAGCAACACGGAATTTCTGCAAGTAATTGAAATCCATAACCATCAGCCTTGTTCAAGACTTTTTAGTTTTTATGACTATGCAAGCAAAGTTAATGAAGAGAACTTGGACAGGATTCTTAAAGATCGAAGAATGAAAGTTATTGGGTGGTACCGATTCCAGTGAAACACGCAGCAGCAGATGTCATACAGACAGCAAGTGACCCATAAGCAGCTCACCCGCATCCTCGGGGCGGCCTACCTTGTCTTCCTCCCCTTCAGCTTCATCGCCACACCAACAATTCCACTCATGCTTTAGAATATGTTCTCTTTAGATAGAAGGTATAAAGGCTATCCCTCACTATCCCCAATCTAGGCAATACTAGCCAACAAGAGTATAAGGTGTCTTCAGTGGCAAATAGTCTCAGAATTATGCCAAAGTTATTAAAGAACATGGTACTGACTTTTTGACTAATGAAAGCCATCAGGACGATTTATCAGGTTTATAGTGCACTTCAGGAGAAAGTGTAGGCAGTGTGTGCAGCCGTAGAAAAGAGAGAGCGAGTTGTTGAATCTTGTCAGGCAGAAGTGAACCAATTAAGAAGACAGACCACTCAGAAGAAAAATGAAAAGGAACAAGAAAGATGATTGCAGCAGGCAACGGTAAGCAGATAGATGCCATCTGAAAGTGTGGACCCCACCTTCAACCCTCAGATGCGCTATCCAGGGTTCACAGCAGAAGGTCAAAGTACACCTGGAGATGCAGAGGCCTCAGACCCGCCTCCACCTAATTCTGATCTTCACCCAAATAACCAAGAAAGTACTCTGAGTCATTCTCACATGGAAACTAGCATCTTTATGCCTCGACCTCAAGCCATGGACTCCTCCAGTTATGCCTCCACCAGTGCTGGACTGAAATATCCTGAAAGTGGAGCAGACCCCCTCCTTCCCACAGAGCAGCTGCAGACAGGGCTGAGTAATCAGACGACAGTGATTGTGAAAATTTGATTGACCCTACAGAGTCCTCTAATAGCGAATACTCACATTCAAGGGATTCTTGACCCATGACACATCCTCACGAGGGCTCCAGGAATGCTCAGACCTCCCAGATTTAACTGAACACAAGAAACTCTCCAGTTAGCCCTGTTTCTCTTAACTGCTAATTGAGAGAGTTTTTGAGGACTTCCTCTGGGGGAAGAACTGCTTACTCAGATCCCTGGACTCCCCAAGACAAGAGTTTTGGGGCACAGACCTTGGAGGAGCCTCCAAGGGGTCCATGCGGGGTCCTCGCCTGCAGATGCAGTGTGCAAGGCTCACAACAGTCATTAAGATAATCAAATTGTCCGAATTCTGGTGCAATTCATGATGTACTGGTAAATTTAGGCAAAGACAAATTTATCAATGCAGTTTCTGTTCTTTGAAGTAATTTGGAAATTAGAGACTAAGCACAATTAGTCTATAAATGTTCTATAAACCAAAACCTTACCTCTTGCACTATCATGCCTTGAAATTTACTTTTTCAAAGGAAAACTAGTTTAGCAGCAACATTCAAAGATTGGAACAAATCAGATGTACCTTCTTCTGTCCGTATGACTTTATGAGATCAAAAGAGGGGGTTTTGTTTCCACTTTTTTCTACTAGCCTGATATGTATTGTCACTTAAAATGGTTGCCTTAAAAAAAAGAAGTATGAATACTAATTACCAGTAAGTAATCATCCAAATAAGTATGTCATAAAATAAATTATTTATTTTTCTTTTGGGGAATTTCAGTGACTGCTATGTTGCACTAGCCATGTTTACGGTCTCTGTTTTGGAGTCTTAAATGAAGGACACACAACAGTATAACTGGAGTTATGTTCTAGACCTGCCTGAGTTTTACGAGGAATAGACTCCAGACACTGTGGATTTAGCCAAGTTCGTACATAAGGGAGATAACTTGTGTAGATCTTCTGACAAATCCTAGTGTTAGTCTTATTTGTGGAAGAAAGACATTTAACAAATGTTTGGGAAGCTTGGTTACTGAATAGAGATTCATTTTCAATTGGAATAACCATACTTTTTTAAGTTACCATTCGGCATATAGCTGCGGAATGTGTAGAGACTTTCCTTGGGGATGCACTTAACATTTTTATTTACTGCTTTTTTCTAGTTTTGCCCAGAATGTGTGACATTCTCATGAACAGATGTTCATGAGTATGACATGCTCCTGGTTTGGAAAAGACAAGACCCCCTTCCCTGTTTGTGGCAGGGTCAGCCCACAAAGCTAATGCCATGGATTATAACTGCCTTTTCTTTGGACTAATTACAACCTGTAAGAATAAGGAAGTTGTTAAAAAGGCTTAAAATCCAGGTTCTGAAAAAGTAGTTTTATTTTGTAAGAAAGAAGTTTTAGTCTGACTGGAAATTAAATGCTCAAACTGCCATTCTTCAGGTAGCCACTCAACGGGTTCTGTATCTTCCTACTCTCCAGTTTTATTGGCCTTATACCACTGCCATTTGATTTGAAATGTTGCAGGTCTTCCCTTGTGGCTCAGCTGGTAAAGAATCTGTCTGCAATGTGGGAGACCTGGGTTTGACCCCTAGGTTGGGAAGATCCCCTGGAGAAGGGAAAGGCTCCCCCAGTATTCTGGCCTGGAGAATTCCATGGACTGTACAGTCCATGGGGTCACAAAGAGTCAGATATGACTGAGCGACTTTCACATCACTTCACTTCAGACTGCTTTGTCTGCGAATGTGTTCCAGTGTTTACCTTCTAGTGGCTTCAGCACCAGTGTGAATTTTTGTTTTTTTAAGTGCCATCGCCATCTCCTCTGTTCAGATTTTGACATTCAGGAAAATATTTTTATTTTTATGCCATACTGAAATCTACAATGTATATCTGACAAAGCAGTTAAATGTGACAATAAAAACTTATTTAATCATGAAAAAAAAAAAGAAACAAGTGTCCTATGGGAAACATCTACTTGGCTTTTTTGATTTATTTGGTTTGTTTCTGATTTTGTGTTTTACCCTGAATAGTATTTACCAGTCATGGCTCTGAATGCTTGTAATTTCCCACATTTCTATGTCCCCTCATTAAGTTAAAATTTTGTTGGTGTTTCTTCTCACTCTTTAGATTTACCAAACTGACACAATAGAGAGCTTCATGCCTAAGAATTATGTGGGGAGGCTTTAACTCCAAAAGTTAGTTAGAACTAGAGAACTTTCTAGAAAGAACTTGGCTGGACTATGCTGTGATCAGGCTCCCCGTCCTTTGTGGGAGGGGTCAACAGTTTACAATAAAAGTCTCTCTTCCCACCTCCAGTGCAGTTTATTGTATGTCAGTTAAACCTCAATAAAGCTGCTTTAAAAAATTTTTTTAAAGTCTGTTTCTCTTTACTCTACCTTTTACTTTGCTCTATACAGCTCCTGTATCACTGGAGTCTTTTACAATAACATAGACTTTATGTATTCTTGAGTAATAAATAAAAGAGTGTAAGAATTTGAAAAAAAACATCTCCCCATCCAAATTATTGTTTGGCTCACACTGACCAGAACCTACAGAGCCCTAGCTCCGTCCTAAGGTCTCTCTGTCCACTGAGGAGGCATTAAGTAGGCAGCAGAGTTGAAAAGGAAAGATGCAAAGTGGGCAAGGAACAAACAGGATAGGGGAGACAGGGCCCATTGTAACTGAATTGGAGTCTGCTTTTTCTGACACACCTCCCCGGGAATTATTAGAACCCCAAAGCACATGATTTTGGCCTTATGACTGGGTTGGGAGTGTTCTAGAGGAGGATAATGTTAGTCTCCTGTCTAGCCAGCAAGAGAAGGAAGCCTACTACAGTGAAAGGAATACCAGACTTTATGGCTTTGTCCATAGCTATGTAAGTGTAAGGAATTCACTCAAGTTTTTGAGATCTTTGATTCCCTTTCTGCAAATGTGTGGGTTGGACAGCATGAATTTTAAGGACTCTCTTAGCATAATAACACCACTTCTAGTCTTGAGGCATACACAAATTACAGCAGAAACTTTATTAGAAATGTCAAATACATTCACAGGAACTGCTCTTCAAATCTCCACCTGCTCCTCAAGCTGCTGATGACCAGTCTGAAGAGGTGATTAGGGACCAGAAGCACTCCCTCCAAGGACAAGCAGTAACATCATCAGCAATAGCTTTAACTTCCAAACTGAAGTGTGAAACCACGTGGCCCCACTGTCAACCTTTCGGGCCGAGATGGACCTGAAGGGGCAAGTTTCCTTCACCCACAGGGGTCCTACTTTAAAGACCCCAGCCATCAGCCTGCAACCAATGATGGATGTACAGCCTTTGATCTCCAAAACTGAGTTTATGTTTCCTGTGGAACAAGGATGGGGAGACACATAGATGTTTGAGGAAATCAGAGAGGAATCCAGTCCTCACCTCATTCCTGGAACTCAGTGTCAGAACCTCTTAGGCTACACTCAGATGCCTGAGGTTTTCTGGCCTCTGAAATTATCAGATGTTCAGCTTACCTTCAGAGACCTCAAGTTTCCCTTGATAGCATCGATCTGTATCGTTGGGGCAGGCAAGAGAAGGAGCACTTAAACAGGATCCCAGAGCCAGACAGGTGGGGCAGCGGAGGCCTGTTGTCCCTTTGGTTTCTGAAGAGGGAGGAGAGAGAAAGTTAAGGATGTGTCCTGCCTCTGGAGTTATCTCTCTTTGCTGCCTTCTCTTCCTCGAGTCTTTCCTGCTGATGCCTCTCTACTCAAGGCCTGTTACTACCACCTCCCCATCCCTCTCCAACTGATATCTGTGCTGTCAGAACACAATCCAACATGACTTCCAAACTGTGTATAGGTGTGGAGGTACAGATATGCAAAGGACACAGCTTCTGCCATCTAGGAACATTGTCCTGAAAGAGACAGACATGTAAGTAGTTACCTACCATACAACTCTGTGGGCACTTTGGCCAAGGTACGGTAGTGAAGAAATGGAAGAATGCATAATTACCTAAAATAATTTGATTTTTTTTCCCAGAACAGATACCTCAGTTGAGATGGAGGATAAACAGAGATTAGCTGTGTGAAATGGGGGTTGAGTGAGGATAAAAAAGGCAACAGCAAGGACAGAGGCCTGGAAGTGTGAGCTGGCTTGGTGGATTTGGGAATTGTGAGAAATCACCAGGTGTTGATATTCAGCTGGTAGGCACAGACAGGCAGGGCTGGACTGTTTTCTATAGCCAGCATCCATTCTGATTGGCCAGTACCATCTCCCTTGTTAAATATTTTGAATCCTGCCCTAGCTAAAACACAATAAATGAGAGAGGGAAGAGAAGAAAATGACCTGAAAAGGTAGGTGTGGCCAGGTTACTGTAGACTTTGAGGACAAATGCAGGAACTGGGCTGTGGCCATGTGGCAATGGGGAAGCCAGAGCAGTTAGACCAATGCCACCATCCTGCTCAGAAACCTCCACTGACATCTTATTGCTTAATAAACCCCAAATCCACTTTACACTGCAGCCTTCACTGATGTCCCTCTGCTTGGAGTACTGTTTACAGATCTTGAGGTGACAATTCAGAAAAAGAGAGACAAGCAAAAGGTCTGAGGTCCTTTTGTGTATGGCCCACTTGAACCTAAACCAAGTAAGAACACAAAGAAGGAAGCCTCCCATTTTCTTTTCAGGAGTGTATAGAGTTTTCCTTAGCACCCATCTCTTCCCTCGCAGGGTACCTTCTTCAGTCTCTTGTGTCCTCCATATATCATCTAATCCCTCTCTGTTATTGCAAAAGGGATCCTCGCAGTAGTTACTGTAAGAGATTGCAACTAGGCCTGGGGCTGCTGCGTGCTGGATAAACGTTATTGCCGGTGTCCCATCAAAGCTGCAGCTCTTAGTGGCCAAAATAGCTGCCTTGGTCCCTGCTGTGAGACAGAAAGGAAAGAAAGTGGGTGGGGACGCTACTGTTTGGCCTGGGGAAGGTGGAACAGTCTTAACATGAACATAATCATAGCCCCCCCCTCACCACCAGCCCAATCGCCCCTTTCTCATTTTACCAGCTCTGATCAGCAGGATGGTTTCCTGGCACAATGCCCCATTGTCACAAGTCTCAACTTTCTTTGAGGTCCAGTTGAACATGTTTGCTGGATTCTCTTGGATACCCACAAAAGTACCCTTTTGACAAAACAATTTCTGTGCCACTGGGGAGAAAAGGAGATAAAGATGAGCACTTGTCCTCCTTTGCTGGGGCCCCAAATCACTCTTTTTTCACCAGAAATCCATCCTCCTTGACCCAACCACTCCCCTCGCCCTCCCCCACCCCCACATCTCCAATACATACTGATCAAGGTCGGAGCTCCTACAAGAAAGAGGAGCAGCAGACCCTGAAAGTGACAGGCTCCCATGGCTTCTTTTAGAGATGTTTGGAAGAATTGGCAGGATCTGTGATTTGATGGACATGGACAGGAAGCTTTTCAGTCACATGGAATAAGATAAAATCTAAGCAAGCACGACTAAAAGGCAGAGTTTACGGGTATATATAAAACGATGACTTCTTAAGTCGGTCTGTCCCTATCTAGCTTGTGAGTTTGGGCAACTTAACTAGTTAACAAGTTTCAGTTTCCATAGCTATACTTCTCCGACTCGGCCACCCAGACCAACGAGCTCAACAACCCGTACCCTCCAACCTCTTGAGCTATAATCTGGCCTACAGGCCCCGCGTCCCTCAGACCCCGGAGTCCAGAATCAAACCTACGCCCTGGAGGCTCAGGTTTCCTTGCCCCCGTCTTCATCCGAACCCGGGATTCTGAGATCTCAGCCTGGTCCTAACTAAGGATCCAGGAGTTTGGGTTCAGCCACCTTTTCTGGCAGGACACGTGATTCTGGGCACCCAGCCTCTCCCCCTCTCAGATCAACGAGCGCAAGGCTCCAGCCTTCGCCCCGCTAACTCCAGGAGTCCCGCCTTATCTTTATCCCAACCCAGCCTTATCTTTACCCAGGAACCTGGAAACTGGGTCTCCAGCCCCTCTTTTTCCCGTTAAGGGACCAAAATTCCTCCTGACTTCCAAATAATCTCACAAGAATATACTGGTGCTGAAGTAACGCCCTGAGACGCCACACTCTCCAAACCCGGTTTTCTCCTTCAAGCTCGCTGAGGCACAGAAGGTGGGACCTGTTTCACCCGACAGCTCACTCGAAGCCCCATTGGTTGACACGAAAGCGTCTGATAGCTCATTGGATGAGCCTGGAGGAACGCCACCCCCCCATTGGCCTATCCCTGACCGGCTTAGAAGGTACACATGCGCAGAATGGCGAGTGGCGGGTAACTGGAGGACCGAGAACTCGCTGGTCTTGGCTGTGCTAGGCCAGCTCAGTGCGGGGGCGGTGCCTCCCAAATGACCTTGCTTAAACTTTTCAGTTTGTTCTATAGAGTTCATATTTCCCCAGCCGCACTAGGAAGGCAAACCTTTGGCTTTCATCCCCCGAACTCTTCTCCTAGCCCAAATTCCTCTCATGGTACCAGCTTGGCCCCTTCCCAGCATCCATCCAGTGGCCATATCTATTGGGAGTCAACTTGGTCCCCTCACTCTTCACTTGCAGTGGTTCCTGCTCAGCCCAGGCCTCATCCTCTGTACACACCAGGGCACCAGCCTCCTCCGTGGTCTTCTGGAAGACTGAATAGAGGGATGCTGGCTTCAGCGTTATTTCTCGCACCCTGAACGGCAGAATGCCATTGTAACCCGCATATTGGTGTCAGTATCATGAACATCATGAATCATTCAGATTTCTTGTTCATGGATGGAAATCATTATATAATATATATATATACATATATATATATATATATATATATTTTACATATATGTACACTTACATATAAGTTTTCTGGATGTAACGAAGATGCCATGTGTTCTTTCAGACTTAATATTGTTTCTGTGAGTTTTGTGGTATAACTGAGTATTTTTCACAGAGAAAATGCCACAGTAAGAATGGTGTTGGTGAAACTCTTAACTTTATGTGAAAATATATGAAAAGCTTCCAGTTGGGGACTGTTAACATTAAGAATATAATTATTAATATTGTTATCCATGTAACTATTAGAAAGAGTTAATATACATAGTAAGAGAGCATTCTGGTCCAAAGACCTTGTCCCTCAGGACCCAGGAATCCGAGCCACACTCCCTTCTTTTGGACTCAGGCCTCCAGAACTCACCTCTTTTGATCTGTAGCAATATGTGGTTTTCCCGGGTTATTGTGTAACTATAGGTCTGGAGCAAGGTCTCAGATCTTGGCCACCATTGCCAGTGCGGGACCAATGAGTTAGGGGGAACTGGAGGGCAGAGAGGGTGGTTGGAAGCTGCATAGACACCTGCTTGGAGCTCCAGAATCTTAAGACCCTCATCCCTTCCCATGCCTCTGAGTAGCACTCACCCTGCCTCTTCAGTCCTACCTCCATACTTGACATCTAGTAACTGTAGTGAAGGTCATCTTAAATAACACATTGGCCTGTTAATTAGTTTGCTGAGGCTGCCATAGCTAAGTACCATGGAATTGAGAGGCTGGAAGACGTTTTTTCTGTGAGCTTTGGACATTGTTCCATGTATTTCTCCCTGGAAGGTTGTTTGCACCCAAATGCACAAGCTTAAATAAAGGGCTTCCCCCCCCACCCCTACTCTATTCTAAAGTAAATTGCCTGTGTCTGCTCACTTAGCCCCAGTAGGGAGACATGGTATTTTACTTGTGTGTTTTAAATTAACTTTTGGCATGGTTAAGATGGCCCCAAACCACCTCTGAATAAAGTAACTAAAAGCAGACATTTTAACAAGAGCTAGTGCTGCTTTAAAATGTTAATCATTTATATAAATATAGTACATCTTTCTTTGGGTTCAGTTTTTAAAGCCATCAGTAACTCAGTAGAAATTCTTTTTTTTTTTTTTAATTTCTTTATATTTGTCTGTGCCGGGTCTTAGTTAGCACACATGGGGATCTGTTAGTTTCAGCATGTGGAATCTAGTTACCTGACCAGGGATTGAACCCAGGCTCCCTGCACCAGGAGGTGGAGACTTAGCCACTGGACCACCAGGGAAGTCCCCATCCTTCTCACATCTTGGGAATTGTAGGTGTTGGTCGTCTCGGGTAACTTCTCAAGACATAATAGGGAGACCCACAGTGTTGATGGCTTCAATGCTCACATACCACAAATCTTGGATATTGAGGTGCCCATGCTTCCGGCAGTGAGCCAATATGGTCCCCTACCCACCCACCATGGGTGAGGTTACCCTGACAGGTTCAGAGATGGAAGGAAGAATAAGGATCTATTCTTTAAGAATTGAGAGCTCAGGGGATCCTTGAGGGCTCTCAGGGCAGGGTGTGCAAGAGCATTTGTACATACTCATTGGCTCTCTCTGGGGTGTGGGCCATGCTGTGCTGGGACTGACTCCACCTGGTTCATGAGAGTCAATTTTCAGGAGTTTTTCAAGCCAGTTGCTAAATACAGCCATTATTAAAGATTAAATTTTGTCAACTTAAAACTAAATTATATTGAAGCAAAGGTAGGACTTCCTTAGTAGTCCAGCGGTTAAGAATCTTCCTGCCAATCCAGGGGACCCAGGTTCGATCCCTGGTCTGGGAAGATTCCACATGCTTCAGGGCAACCAAGCCCGTGTGCCACAGCTATTGAGCCTGTGCACTGCAGCTACTGAAGTTTGCACACCCTAGAGCCTGTGCCCCACAACAAGAGAAGCCAGCACAATGAGAAGCACATACACTGCAACTAGAGAAAGCCTGCCTGCAGCAATGAAGACCCAGCATGGCCATAAATAAAAAAAATTTTAAAACAAAGGTAATAAATACTCAAAAATCATCACTTCCTAAATTCTCTCTCTACTATTTTACTATTACCTATGCTCTCGAGGCTATTTATAACTATTGCATTTGTATGGTGTGTGTGTGTACGCAGTCTGTCAATCATGTCTGACTCTTTTGTGACCCTGTGGACTGTAGCCTGCCAGGCTCCTCTGTCCATGGGATTCTCCAGGCAAGAATACTAGAGTGGGTTTCCATTTCCTCTTCCAGGGGATCTTCCCAACCCAGCGATCAAACCTGTGTCTCCTGCATGGTCATTTCTTCCCAACTCCATAGACAGGGACATCGTGATAGCTTGAAATCAGCCACAGTGGGAGTATTTACACCAAGGACATTGGCAAATGCTACAGATCAGAGCTTTTATTTCTCCCTTCAGGGAGGCAGTTGTTTATTTACCAGCACACCATGAGTGTACATGGCTTTGTGTTCAAGTATGGATTTACATAGAAAGGAGCTCTCTCCCCAATTTCAGTACTGGGCCTTTTCATGCCAGTTATAAATCTATGAAGTGCATGGCACCTCCCAGATGTAGAGCATTTGTGGTCAGAGCAATCTTCTTTGTTATATATTGTTGCAATCATATGTTTAAAAATACATGAAGGAGTTCCCTGGTGGCTTAGAGGTTAGGATTCTGGGCTTTCACTGCCATGGCCTGGGTTCAATCCCTGGATGGGGAACTGAGATCCTGCAAGCTGTGCAGCATGGCCAAAAATAAATAAAATTAAATAAAATATATGATTACTCCCAACTCCTGCACCATCCTTTGTGGCTTTCCTGGATCCAGTATTAACAGTTGTAATCAGCGCTCCCCTTAATAAATTCTACTCAAGTTACCCAACTTGGGTGAACAATTTATTTCCTGCTATCAGGTGGCTCAGTGGTAAAGAATCTGTTGCCAGTGCAGAAGATGCAGGAGATGAGGGTTCAATTCCTGGGTCAGGAAGATCCCTGGAATAGGAAATGACAACCCATTCCAGTATTCTTTCTTGGAAAATCCCATGGACAGAGGAGCCTGGAGGACTTGGCAGGCTATAGTTCATAGGGTCACAAATAGCTGGACACGACTGAGCAACTGAACCTGAAGCCGGGACCCTGACCAATTCAGTAATTAGGATCAGCAGTGGCATCCAGAAACAGACAAACAAAATTGTATTCTGGGGTTAGGTTTCCACTACATGGGAGAGGCACAGGGATGACCACCTTGATGGAAAAAGATAGGGCACAGGTGAGAGAAGCCCTGTGGCAATTTCATAGTTGGTCAAGTTATCACTGGGGTAGCAGTGAAATAAGTGCAGATGGAAAGCAAGGTATTGGGAGCTGAAGTGGGTGTGGCACTTTGTTACTATGGCAACAGTGGTGCACAGGTTGATTGGGGAGTCAGCTGGTTTCTTCGAATGACCCTAGTGAGCAAACATGGGGGAAGAGGAGCAATGGAAAGATGAGACTGTCCAAATGGAAATGTCATGGACAATCAGAAAACTCCCTTGGCAGAGCGTCTCTTGTTTCCAGTAGTCACAGGGCAGATATGGCTGAGAACCAAGCCTAGGACTTGAGTGAACGGGTTGCAGAGATGTACTGCCAGGTAAATGTTCTATGTTGCCAGTCTGTGTTAAGGGAGTGTGACCCTCAGATGTGGGATAGACACCACTCATAGTAAACTGCTTCTCCTCCAGACCCACAAGAACGAATTTCTAATGTAGTCCAAAGAAGCACAGGACTTGGTCTGGCATGAACATGCCACACATTGAGAGCGTTAGAGAACCTCACCAGTTTGCACAGGCAGGAATCCCAGAGCATGTGTGTGAGCAGATTCTGTGCCAGTTATGGCCTCTCAGCTCCAGATCCTCTCTTCATTGCCCTGCTGGATCCTGCAAGCAATTTTCATCATCTCCTGGCACAATGTTAGGCTTTGCCGGTAGAGGGTGGTAGAGGGACACTGCAGGCTGAAGAGCTTGTTTTCTGGCCCCAAGTATGAAGGTTGCTCCCTAGATCCACTATTATCTTTTATCTCTTATCTTTGTCATATGCTAAGTAGCTTCAGTCATGTCCGACCCCGTGCGACCCTGTGGACTATATTCTCCCAGGCTCCTCCATCCATGGGATCCTCCAGGCGTTCTTTACCACTAGCACCACCTGGAAAGCCCTGTGTTCTTTAGGCTTAGTAACCAATTCCCTCTTAATCCTCACCCCGTGTTGCTAGATACTGATTCTTTCTTTCGTTTTTGGCCTTGTGGATCTTAGTTCCTGACTAGAGATGGAACCACGTCCCCTGCAGTGGAAGCTCAGAGCCCTAGCCATTGGACCACCAGGGAATTCCCTCATGATTCTTTTATTTCTAAATATTTCCTGTTTTTTTATATTTATTTTTATTTATATTGTTGTGCTAGGTCTTAGTTGTGGCACTTGGGGTCTTCAATCTTTGTTGTGGTATGTGGGATCTCACTCCCCAACCAGGGACTGAACCCAAGCCCCCTGCATTGGAAGGGCAGAGTCTTAGCCACTGGACTCTCAGGGAAGTCCGATAATGATTCTTTATACTAACTGGGGTTCGATCCCTGGTCAGGGAACTAGATCCTGCGCGCTGCATGGCCAAAAAAAAAACAAAACAAAAAACTTTACCTGTTAAAATTAGCATGTGGTTCCTGACACATGCTTGGACCCTGACTGATACAGATTCTAAGGGTGTGAGACTAGACAGGACCAAGGGAAAGGTTTCATGGGGCCAATATTTTTCTCAGGGAATATAGGATTGGAGGTATTAGTTCAATCATCTGGGGATATAATTACTACTCTATTGGGTTAGTGAGTTAACTAATGTCTCCATGCAGTGACAACAAATGAGCTAACTCTCTCCAGGTGACCTGGCTGTGGCCTCCACTCAGTACCCAAACCCAACAAAGGCAGAGGCCAATCTCAGCCTGTTACGATGTCTTTCTCCAGCAGGACTCTTCAGGACGCACACCCGACTCTCGAGACGGACCTTTCTCCCCACAGGGTAATACATGCTTTTGATGCTGTTCCACCTTCCTTGTGCTCAGTGCTTCTGTCAACACTGCCATCTGGGGACTTAGGAAATGTCTGCTCTATTGCTACAGGATCCCATGAAGTTTTTTAAAATTAATTAATTAGCTAATTAAATTTCTTTTTTGCTGCCCTAGGTCTTCTTTGCTACATGGGCTTTCTCTAGTTGTGGTGCACAGGCTTCCCATTGCTGTGGCTTCTCTTGTTGCGGAGCATGGGCTCTAGGGCATGGGGGCTCAGTAGTTGTGGCATACAAGCTTATTTGCCATGTGGCCTGTGGGATCTTCCTGGACCAGGGGTTGAACCCCTGTCCCCTGCACGGGTAAGTGGATTCTTAATCACGGGACCACCAGGGAAGTCCTCCCATGAAGTATTGCTTCCAACTAGAGGATGTATTTTAAGGCAAAGGAACTGAGGCAATTAACTCCCACCCATGGAGCTCACTGACCTTCCAGATGCCCCACTACACAGACACAGCTGGCTTATCAGAAGGGTCGAAGGGCCATGATGGCTTATCAAGGCACCAGCTAGAGAAGGTACCTTGCCACCCAACAGGAGATGCTCTAGGTCTCAAACTGGCCAGTCTATCGCGCCACCTCCCCTAGAGCCAGAATGCAGGGCTCCATGACACAGGGGAGGATAAGGGAGTGTGCCCCCCCATCAGTACACATGACAACCCACTTAAAGGATTCTGGCTCCTGGTCTCTGTGACCTTGGGCTTGGTGTGGGTGAGAAACCCAATCAGAGCTCTAATGACCCAGAAGCCAGGACTGCCCCCATGCTATCTTGTGTTCCTCGTGCTGCTGAAACAAGAGGCGGAGGAGACCACCAGAGGGAACGTGACCACCAGAGGGAGGCTGGTTTGCTGGGTCAAGGAGGACTACGTTTGGGAGCCAGGGGGTGCACTGGGGGTAATATTTACTTGTCTGTGGCCCTGTTCAGCATAAAGTATCCAAAAGCCAATAAAGACAAGCCTATTGAACACTTACTTCCCTTAAGGATGAAGACTTGTGTCCCAGCGATGTCCAGAGGTGTTGGCAGGTGGTAAGAGAATGTAGAAGGGGTGGTAGAGGAAGGCGGTTCTCATCACCACCAGCTACACAGTCAGGGCCTTTGTAGCCCTTTTATAGGTTTTCCCCCATCTTCCTCTCACTGTGGTTCATGAAGAACTGATTATCTAAAGCTGTGGGTGTGTGACCCCTTGTCATTAGCACAAGATGATTCTATGATTAAGTAACAGATGGGAACTGTGTGTCTTTTGTATTGCGGACTCAAGGGGTGGATTGTGCTGTTTCCTTCTTCACATTCATTCTCTCCCCTTCTCCCCCTGCCCTGTGCTGTAGGGACTGTTAGTGGGATCTCCCACCTTCCAGCTGGGTTCAGTCAATGTGGAGCCCCAACAGGAGACCAGAGGGAGGACACTGAGTGAAGTTGGGGTATTAACTCCCCAGCTCCCTCCCTGTAGCGTCGTTGTGGGTTGGGTGGATTTTTCAGCCTGAGATCATGGCTCCTGTCAGGCAGCCCTCTCTAAACACCACCCCCTTCCAGATTCTAAAAACAGTAATGACTTCTTAGTCTTTCAAGCCTAGGATGATAACAGACCCAATGATATCAGCCTCAGGAAATGGTGCCGATCCTCTCATCTCTCTGCTTCACACAAACCATTATGTCAATTTATTCAAGCAGGGTGAGCCCCCTATTGGTGCTGGCTACTAAAATAGAAGCTTCATTGGTCTGGCACACCTTCACTTCCCAAGTCATTATATGTGTGTGTTCAGTGGCTCAGTCGTGTCTGACTCTTTGCAACACCATGGACTGTAGCCCACCGGGTTCTTCTGTCCATGGAATTTTCCAGGCAAGAGCATTGGAGTGGGTTGCCTTGCCCTCCTCTGGGGGGTCTTCCCCACCCAGGGATCGAACCCAGGTCTCCTGCATTGCAGGCAGATTCTTTACTGCTGAGTTGCCTGGAAAGCCCTCCCAGGAGGCCCTAATACTTCTGCCTGCAAGACCTGGAAGACTCTGCTACCACCCAAACTGGTCCAGGGGGCCTGTGGACCAGACCAGTGAAAGATGACCTGAGAGGGTGACTCTCTCACCGGCTTCCTCTCCTCCCTCGTGTCAGATCTCTGGGAGTCTGCCCTCCCCTCACATAGAGAAACCCCTGCATGTGGGGAAAGAACAGTGTCTTTATTATCACACACAGCTGGCCACTGATTGAATGTCCACCCTCCCAGAGGATCAGTTCAGCTGTTCCCAGGCCCTTCCATATGCTGTCACCAGGTCAGATAGTGTGTGTGTGTGTGTGTGTGTGTGTGTGTGTGTGGTGGGGGGGGGCGGGGAGGGTGGTGATGAGGACTGGGACATGATTCAGTGTCCAAGGCTGTTGAATTATGAGGTCAGAGGGAGAGGTGGGGTGTAGGGGTCAGCAGGAGCTAAGGATCATGGGGGAACAGGGTCAGCAAGGAGGGTGCCCCACACCAAAGGGCTAGGGACAGCCCCAGCCCCACCACCCAAGCCAGGGAAGGGCCAGGGGCGGCTCCACTTGAAATGGGAGGCGGAACCACCTCATCGTCACCCTCACGCTCCTCAAGCACGTTGAAGACCCCGATACTCCGCCTACGGTTCAACAAGGTGCTAGAAGGGTGGGCCACGCAGCCCTGGATGCCCACTGGGGTGGTCACCCCACCTAGAGAGTGAAGAGAGAGAGTGAAGACAGAGCGTTCAACGCTCCTCATGCTTAAGTTCCTAGACCCTATTAATCCTAGACCTTCCCCTACTCCACCTCAGACCAAGAGACCAGGCTCTTAGTCCCCTCCTCCCTCAGACCTAGAAAATCTGGGTCCCCAAGCCCCTCCACCCCCAAACTTGTGAGCCAGGTGTGGAGCCCTGTACCAAGGTCACAGGATAAAAATCTCTGGAACTAACCAAGCCCCATAGCAACTGTTGCCATGAGCCTCTGGATCTAAACCGACCAGTTCCCTGACCCGGTATTAGGTAAAATACCCACCCTATTACCCACCCTATAGCATCCTAACCAATCACCTAATGCCACCATTCAAGTAGGAATTTTCTGTCTTGAGGCTGTAAAAATTGGCTGCTAGCCTGAGAAGGGGTTTGGCACTCCCTTGAGCCAGCCCACTGTTTGGTTTTCCCACTCTGTTAACTTTATTCTCCTCTCTGCCTCATATCTGGAAATCCTTTTCCAACCCGCGCAAGGACCACAACACCAGGGTCTCAAGCACTCTCCCACCTCGGGACCCCGTGAATCCAGGCCCCCAGCCCCTTCCTCCTCAGGACCTGACCTTCGGCACTCACCTCCGGAGAGAAAAATCTGACCCTTGTAACAGTGACTGGTGCCCTGAGGACACGTCACGTTAGGGCTTTCTGAGCAGGATCCAAGGACCAGACAGCTGGGACATTGCAGGTGTCCTGGGGCCGGGGCAGCTGGGGAGCAGAGAGAAAGTTGGGAACACACAGCCCTGCACTTAGCCGCGGCCACCCCCTTGAGCCCAGAGATGTGTCTCTGGGGCCCCGTCTTTCCCTACCCTGGTCCCCACCCAGCCCGCTGGCATCACACACCTGGACGAGGGAGGGCGTTGACCAGGACACTGCTGTCGGCAGCCGAGTTGCAGTAGTCGGAGGAGCAGACCCGAGCATAGGAGGCGACCAGCACTCCGGGGGGCCTCGAGTGGATGGTGATAGCTGGGGTCCTGATCTGGCTGCAGCCTTTGCTCCCCAGCAGGATCGACCTGTGT
Source organism: Cervus canadensis (assembly GCF_019320065.1). Taxonomy (NCBI): domain Eukaryota; kingdom Metazoa; phylum Chordata; class Mammalia; order Artiodactyla; family Cervidae; genus Cervus; species Cervus canadensis. Next base: position 16,342,936 of record NC_057403.1, on the reverse strand, counting down.
CCTGAGGGGTGAGAGAGAGAAAGCTGGGCGGCGAGAAGGGAGGCTCCAAGGGCGGCAGAGTCAGGGGCTCGTCAGTCAGGGGACAGGTACGTGACGACGACCGGGGCACGGGGAAGCCTGGGGCCAGAGTCGGGGTCCTCCCCCAGCTCTGCTGCCCCTCATTTCTGGCTCAATGTCACCTTCGGAGTAGAACGTCCTCTGAATTTCCCGTGGGAAGTGAAATGTTTTCTGCTCTACGCCCTACCAGTCAACACGCCTTTTTCAAATGCAAATTTCTGAGCCCAAATGAAACGAAGCCAGGTTTTTGGAAGCCAGCAGGAGCTGGGTGTGTGTGTGTGTGTGTGTGTGTGTGTGTGTGTGTGTGTGTGTGTGTGTGTGTGTGTGTGTGTGTGTGTGTGTGTGTGTGTGTGTGTGTGTGCAGGAGGTGTGTGTGTGTGTGTGTGTGTGTGTGTGTGTGTAATGCAAATTTCTGAGCCCAGGTGAAACAAAGGCATGTATTTGGAAGCCAGCAGCTACTTCCTCCCCACTGAAAGCACTGAGGAGCTGTGTGTGTGTGTGTGTGTGTGTGCGCGCATGTGTGTGTGTGTGTGTGTGAGACAGAGAGAGAGAGAGAATTCTGAGGCAGCCATCCACCACATTTGCCATCTCTTATGATAAACAAGAAATTAGTTTGTGAACAATAAAGAAAGCAGGACTGGCCCCAGATAGCTAGATGCATATGAAGCTCCAACACTCTTGGGGACCTGATACAAAGAGCCGACTCACTAGAAAAGACTCTGATGCTGGGAAAGATTGAGGGCAGGAGGAGAAGGAGGTGACAGAGCATGAGATGGCTGGATGGCATCACCAACTCAATGGACATGAGTTTGAGCAAACTCTGGGAGATAATGAAGGACAGGGAAGCCTGGTGTGCTGCTGCAGTTCAGGGGGTTGCAAAGAGTCGGACACAACTGAGCAACTGAACGACAACCACAAATATGAAGGAAATGATTTCAGCAAGTCTGGACACTTGCATCTTCCTATAGAAGATAGAAGATTGTTAAATCTCTTCATGAGAGAGATTTAGTTTTCTCTTAATTAACAGTGATCTTTTCGTATTCAGATTACCTGCCACTTGCTGCAAATGTGTATAACATTCCCACCGAATAAATAACTAAAATTTTAGGTTCGGGGGTTTTTTAGTTGACAGGGAGCCTTCAGAGCACAAATTGCAACCTTCACATCATTCTCCTGTTCTCCCGTCCCCACTGGACTTCTGTCCACAGCTCTTATCTTCATACATGATACCTTACTCTTTTGTTTTGCCTGCAGCTTCCCACTGGCCTGTAAAGCTACAAGAAGGCAAATGTAACGGGATCTACTGCACCTAAAACACTGCCTGACACATAACAGCAGTTCCTTAGACTTTGAATGAAATGAGTTAAGAGTCGGACAGGACTGAAATGACAGCAAAGCTTTCTCTGTGCCGGCTCTGTTCTCAGCCCTTTGCCTGGACTGCCGGCTATATCCTAGTGACCACCCTGTGAAGTAGATTACTATTACTGCCATCGTCTTTTCCCGGTTTTCAGAAGGGGAAACCAAGGCACAGACAGAGGAAGAATTGGATTTAGGATTGCAAGCCTGAAGGGACCGTGGCAGAAAATTTAGTGCACAGAATTCAGGGCAGGGGGCTTCCCTGGTGCTCCAGTGGTTAAAATTCCTTAACCACTTAAGGAGGATTCCTTGCAATGCAGGGGACACAGGTTCGATCCCTGGTCCAGGAAGATCCCACAAGCCGCAGGGCAACTAAGCCTGTGAGCCTCAACTACTGAAGCCCGCACGCCCTAGAGCCTGTGCTCCCCAACAAGAGAGCAATGAGAAGCCGAAGCACGGCAACTAGAGAGTAACCCTTGCTCTCCGCAACTAGAGAAAAGCCCATGCAGCAGCGAAGATCCAGAGCAGCCAAAAATAAACATAAGTATTTTTTAAAAATCCAAGGCAGGATAGGACCCATTGCTGGGCATACACACCGAGGAAACCAGAATTGAAAGAGACACGTGTACCCCAATGTTCATCGCAGCACTATTTACAATAGCCAGGACATGGAAGCAACCTAGATGTCCATCAGCGGACGAGTGGATAAGGAAGCTGTGGTACATATACACAATGGAATATTACTCAGCTATTAAAAAGAATGCATTTGAATCAGTTCTAACGAGGTGGATAAAACTGGAGCCTATTATACAGAGTGAAGTAAGTCAGAAAGAAAAACAATAATACAGTATATTAACGCATATATATGGAATTTAGAAAGATGGTAATGATGACCCTATATGTGAGATAGCAAAAGAGACACAGATGTAAAGAACAGACTTGGACTCTGTGAGAGAAGGTGAGGGTGGGATGATTTGAGAGAATAGCATTGAAACATGTATACTATCATATGTGAAACAGATCGCCAGTCCTGGTTCAATGCATGAGACAGGGTGCTCAGGGCTGGTGCACTGGGATGACCCGGAGGGATGGGATGGGGAGGGAGGTGGGAGGGAGGTTCAGGATGGGGAACACAGGTACACCCATGGCTGATTCATGTCAATGTATGGCAAAAACCACTACAATATTGTAAAGTAATTAGCCTCCAGTTAAAATAAATTAATCAATTTTTTAAAAATCCAAGGCAGGGAGACACAGGACCCCATGCAGGGGTCTTGCCCTCTTGCGCAGCCCACGCACCTACATCTATGAGCAGAAGGGTCTCCTGACACACCTCCCCAGGGTTACACTGCTCCTCCCCAGTTGTGGACCACGTGACAGGGTCCTGGCTCAGGTTTGGAGACATCCGCAGCATGCTCCCCCGATGACAGGTCAGAATGGCTGTGGAGAAAGAATCACCAGGGTCTGTGGGAGCCAGGCACCTGCTGTGTGCCTTGCTTCCTGGTCCTCCGCTTGGGAAGATGCTCACATTCTTGAGTCACCCTGCAAGCCCGTCGGGCCACTGGGTCCCTCAACCTCAGATTTAGAAGGGACCTTCAGGGCTTCCCTGGTGGCTCAGATGATAAACAACCTGCCCGCAATGTGGGAGATCCAGATTCAATCCCTGGGTCAGGAGGATCCCCTAGAGAAGAGAATGGCCACTCCAGTATTCTTGCCTGGAGAATCCCATGGACAGAGGAGCCTGGCTACAGTCCATGGGATTGCAAAAGAATCAGACATGACTGAGTGACTAACACTTTCACTTCTTTCATTTTGGAAGTCTGAGCCCCATCCTCATTCTTTACCTTGTTTCTGCTCAAACACACTACAGGGATCTTTCTCAATGCCCCCTTGAGGACAGCTGCTCTTTCCTTCAGCTGTGATGGAGACAGATGGCTCTTCCTTAGCCTGAGTCAATCTCTACTTCCCTCTCTGGGCCTCAAGGTCCTTATCTAGATAAACAAGAAAGTAGCCTGACACCATCTATGTCTTCACTGAGCAACTCTATGTTCTAAAGAAATACTCAGATGCCTTGTGTGCACTGAACACTTAAAAGGTGCCCAGCCGCCGTGATCTGTTTCCAAGGATGAACCCTCCCCAGAAGCTCACCTCACCTGGATTGCTTCATTTCCTCCTGGCACCCCCCTACCCCAAGCAGGTTGTCATCATCATCACCCCCATTTTCAAGGGGCGAAAGATTTATTCGATCTGAAAAGAAACCAGAGTATCACCCCCATTTTCAAAGAGAGAAACAGCGGAGTTTTGAAAGCAGCTTGCCCAATATCCCACTGTGAATGAGTTAGGAGCTAGGTTTGGAACTCAGGCATTATTCTGGCTCCTTGCAGGGAGTGATGGGGAAGAGGAGGACTGATTACCATCCTGGGTCACCTCAGGCCCTGTAGCCCTCAGCAGTCTAGTTTGAAAACCATTAGACCGTCTCTTGAGACCATCATACGATCGGCTGGGATGTGTCTCCTGATGCAGAAACCCCCGGGGCTGACTGTGCAAGTAACCCACAAATGTGTTAACTTTCACAACAGCCCCCATGAAGGAGAATGACTCATTCCCCCGCTCCTGCAGCCTCCCTCCCAGCCTGGTTCCCTCCCTGCCTACCTCCATCTTTCCTGTCTTGGCCAATGGCACCTTCTTTCTTGCAGTTGCTCAAGTTGAAGACATTGCTGTTATTCTCGACAATCCCTCCTCTCTTACACCCCATGTTGCGCCCATCAGGAAATCCTGTCCACTGAAGCTGCAAAATCCCTCCCCAACCTGACCACTTCTCACCTCCTTCATGGCTCCCACCAGGGTCTAAGACCCCTTGGTTCTCACCTGCTCCTTCCTGAGTCTCCCTGGAGGGTCCCCTCCCCCATATCCCCTTCCCCTTTACTCTATTCTCCACCAGGCATTCAGAATGATGCCCATAAAAGAAAGGTTGATTCACATCGATCCTTTGCTCAGAAAACTCCAGTAGATCCTCAGCCCATTCAGAATAAAATTCTAAGTCCTTGAAATGGCCCCAAAGGCTCTACCTGAGTTGCCCTCCCTCCCCTGCACTGTCCTCCCATCCTGCTCTGCTCCCGCTTGATGGCTCTGCTGGAGTCCCACTGACTTCTGGTCTTCTCTGAACCACACATGGAGGCGCACGCCTGCCCCGGGGCCTTTGCATATGCTCTGCCACCTCTGACCATCAGTGAGCGTCTCCTCCTCCCTGGACTTAGTGAGAGAGGCTCTGAGCAGTGGTAATCCTCAAAAGCTGGTTCAGTGGCAGAGCCCAGACTGAAACCCATGTCTTTCCATTCAGATGCTAAGCTCTTAACGGCTGGGCCGACCCACTGCTCTAGCTGGAACCACAATCCAGTCCTTAGGGGGACAGTCAAGGCTGTTGAAATCCTGGACCTTTGGTCCTTCTTCAGTCTGGGCTCCTGAGGCGGCCCATTTTGCACCCAGTCCTCTCCTGCCCCGATGCCTTCCAGGAGCTGTTCTCTGTCCCTGGGATGTCTTTCTGTTCTGCACTTCCTCCCTGACATCTTGCTCCACCCTAGCCCCCTTTTGGTCCAGTGGCTAAGACGCCACACTCCCATTGCAGGAGGCCCGGGTTCAATCCCTGGGCAGCGACTAGACCTCACATGCCACAACTAAGAGTTCACATGTCTCAACTAAGACCCAGTGCAGCCACATATATCAATAAATAAATAAACAACTTTCAAAAAAGATATGGCTCTGATGCGGAAAGCCAACAAAATAGGGAAATATATGAGGAATATCCATTTGTGGTGTAATGGCTGTGTTTTATGTAATACATGTGTGGTTTGGGCAGCACACATATGTGGGATATGCGTGGGGTGTGTGAATATGTAGCGGGCCTGTGGAGGGTGTGGGGTAGCACGGGAATGTGTGAAATGTGTGTGGTGGGTGTCTGGTATGTGATGTGTGGTGTGCGTGTATAGTGATAGAGTGTGTTGGTGATGTGTGTGGTGTGTGTCGTATGAGTGTGTGCGTGTCCTGCATATCCGTGCTGTGTGTGTGTGTTGGGTGTTGGGTGTGTGCTGGGTGTGGCGTGTGGTGCAGTGTGGTGTGTGACGTTTGTGGTGTGGGGGGGATGTGTGAGGGGTGAGGAAACAGGTGTGTGGTGTGTAGTGTGTGGTGTGTACATGGAATATGTAGTGCGTGGTTGTGTCTCTCGTGTGTATCGTGTGTTGTGTGGTGCATGTGGCATGTGTCTGATTTGTTTCTGAATGTCTGCTGGATTATGTTACCTAATATTCCTGCTAGTCCCAGAGACGAGGGCCGAATAAGTAAACTAGCATTAATTTAAAAAAAAAGATTCAGACTCTGTCCCTCCCTGATCATGGCTCCCCTGCCTTTAGCAGAAAGGCTAGCCCCATCAGTCTGGCTAGGAAGATATCTGACCCACCACCAGGACCCCCACCTACCCCTCAGCTTCCCCAACAACATTCATTCCCAAGACACAGCAGGACGTTCCTTCTGCTTGGAAGGGCTCTGCCTTCACCACCCACACTCACCTTGTCCACCTGGAAAACTTGTCTTTGCTCACCGCTCCCAGCTGTACCTCATCCTCGCCATGAGCCCTACTCAGGCAGAGCCCAGGGAGTCTTCTTGAAAACAGCGGGCTGCCCCCACCTCCAAGCCTTTGCCCATACTGTCTCTCTGCCTGTTTGTGCCCTTTCCCTCTTCTATGCATGAACTGCAGCTCATCATTAAGACATGGGTCATAGGTCACCTCCTCTGTGAAGTCCTCCCTGAATTCCCCCTCCCAGAACATCAGTATCTTCTTCCTCTGAGCTCCCCCAGGCCCCCTTCGTGACAGCCTCATGGCTACCTGTGTCTGTGATATCTCTGTTCCCAGTCCCAGAGGCCCTTTAGGGCAGGGCCAGGGTCTGAGTCCTCTGACCTGAGTCCTCTCCTGAGTCAGGGAGACCTTGGAATGCTGTATGAACTCCTGTCAGCAAACACATCCTGGGGAACCTATCCTTACCCAGCCCTTGTGCTGCCCGAGGCTGAAAACCTTGGTGTCAGGGACATCTGGGTTCTGTCCTCAAAGCTCCCAGTCCAGCCAGAGAGATCCAAACAGGAACATTTGCTGAACTCACTCAATTCTCTGCCCGAAGCTTGGTCAGGGAGGACCCTCCTCCCACTTTCTCCAGACCCCACTTCCCTCCGTGCCCCATCCCTCTCCTCATCCTGCTCCCCACCATCAGGACACTCCCGGCCACTCTCATCCACGGGTGTTCCACCTGGACTGGGTTTCCACGGGTGAGTGGGAACCCTTCCCGTGTCCTCGTTTGGCTCTTACTTTTCCTGTCACACCCGAAGCACCCTTGACATCCTCCTGATCACTTTTTCTCTGCAGCAGGGCTGCTGGGCCCTCCGGTACCAGGAGTGGGGGTTGGGTGAGGGTGGGATGCCCGAGTGGGGGTGGGGGTCAAGGGGAAGCCAGAGACCCCCAAAGTCAGGGAGGTGGAGAAATGGAATCAGAAGCAGCTAGTCACTGCCAGCAGGGAAACCAGCAGGCACTCCTGCAGCCAATGGGTAGAGTGGCATTCGATGTGGCCCACCCTCTTTGCTTCTCTGACCTTCCTCCTAGCTCCCTTGCTCCTCTCCCACCTGGACAGGCTGTCCTAACTGAGCCAGGCTCAGCATCATTAAAAACACCTGTCCTATAGATCTCCTGTCCTATAGATCTGTTCCCTGGACCACATACCTTCTCTGTTTCCGGGCATCCTCGCCCGAAGTGCCTACTGGGAGAATCCCTCCCATCACACCTGCCTGAGTGAGTAGTAACATCTGAACGACCTGTGATGCTGGTTTTGGTGGGATATGTTTGGATGCCTGCCTTTCGCAGGGTTATTATACCCCAGAACTTTCACCCCTGGCTCGGTCTTGCTGCTGTGACATTCACCTTGAGGATAGCAGGTCTCCTGCAGGCTGATGGGCCCGACTTGCCGGGTTCCATTCAGCAGGTTGCAGCCTGGTTGAGAAATGCATCCTTGGACTGGGAGTCTGGTGGTGCCGCCCCCTGGAAAGTGGGAGAAGGTGGAGACACTGTTACTGGGACCAGCCAACATTCAGGGGGAAGCCAGGCCCGCCCTCCTCAGCGTCCCCATCCTCACCTCCCTTTCCTCCCCAAGAGACTCAGATTTTGGGCCTCGGCCCCCACCCCCCGCCACCCCCGCCTCTCCCAACCCTGGCCCCGACCCCACCTCCCGGTGGCTCACCAGCAGTGAGGTGGAGGACCCCATTGTAGCAGTGTGAGCTCTCGGCCGGGCAGGTCAGCTCTGGGGCCGACAGACAGCTTTCTGCAGACAAGCAGACTGGACACCGCACAGAACCCGGGACTGGAGAGGCGAGAGACAAAGGGAGGGAGGAATAAGGGGGCTCTGAATTCAGGCCAGGCGCCTTCCCTCCACCCTCCTTGGCTTTTCACAGCTCCCAAGAATCAGCTCCCTTAGTCTCCCTGGGCTCCTCTCAGGAAGGTCTGGGGAGCAGGGCATTAGGACCCGCGACTAGAGAGAGGCCAAGGTGGGGACGGAGCATGAGATCTGCGGAGGGCTGCCTGGTAAGGGGAGGGGAGGGGTGCTTGGGGTCCTTGTAGGACCCAGCGGCTCCACTGAACCGTGGAAGATGCCCATGTCCACCGGCGATGCCCAAGAGTAGAGAAATGCAAAGGGCAGAGGGAAATCCGATTTACGATCTCAGACAGAAGAGGACAATGGGAAACCACAGGTCAATTTCAGTTCGGAAGAGGAGATGCCGAAACCCAACGGGCAAGTTCCCAAACCCCAGGGGAAAAAGAAGGAGTGGGCAGCAGGTTAGGGCCAGAGCCGCAGTCGGAGGTGGGTGGTCGAACATGAGGGAACATCAGTCCAGTGTGCTGCTAAGGGGCTGTTAGAAGAAGCTGTGCTGGGGAGGGCCTGCTGGTGAGGCTGGACGGGGTTGAGGGGAGGCAGGGAGGGATTCCAAAAGAACATTGCCTGTGTGCTCACCCCAACCCCCTCAACCCCATTGCCCCCCTCCTCCGGGCAGTGCCTTTCTCCCCCAACCTCCGGCACCTTTGGGTGGGCGCGGGCTCCAGAGAGGGAGGCTGGTGGCGAGATCGTTGCACAGATTCTTCCGGCATACCCGCGTGTAGGAGACGATGGACAGGCCGGGGCCTGTAGAGTGTTCGGTGACACGGGCCTCCTGATTGGCTGCCTCGGTGCAGCCCTTGAGGAGCACCAGATACATGAAGAGTTCTGCGCGGAGACAGAAGCAGGCCACGGTGGGGTCAGGGCTCCAGGGTCATAGAGGGAGGGTGTGCATCCCGAAGGTGCAGAGGAGGCCCCTGGGCAGCTAAGGTGGGCGCCGCTCCTGGTATTTCGGGGAGCGGTCTTTTGAGTTTGTACACAGAATGCAGGTAGGACTGGAGGGTGGGGTGATAGGGGCGTCTCTCCAAGAGAGAGGCTGCAAGTCAGGAGCGGGCCCGTCTCACCGTTCTGGGCGATCATCACCGTTTCCTGGCAGCCCAAACCTTCCCCACAGTTCTTCTGGGAAGTCGTCCACCTCAAGGGCTGTTCTGATACATTCCGCACGGTCTCCGCTACCCCAAAGTGGCAGTCCAGGGCCCTGGCTCCTGAAATGGGAGGAGCAAATCCATCTGAGCTCAGCCTCCAGGTGGATCCCCTCCCTGGCCGGGAATCTCACTTACGGGGCAGGGCGAGGGTGATGACTAGCAGGGCCAGCATCAGGGCAGGGCTCATGGTCTGGGTGGCGGGAAAGCTCATTCCCACTCTTTCTCCTAGGAAACAGCACTTTTATATCTTGTCACACCCAAGGTAGTCCAGGAAAGGGTGGGGAGGAAAGGGTCTTGCTAAACGAGGCCTGGGCCTCCCTCTGAGTCTCCATAGCTTAAAGGTGTTGGGGTGGGGTGAGGTGAGTAGGGTGAGGATCTGGGGGGAGGACGAGGGTGGGGGGAGCCGGCAGGGGGAAGAACCTGTGTCCTCCTTCCTTCCCTAGACCCAGGAGTCCAGGCCCCCAGCCCCTCCTCCCTCAGACCCAGGATTCAGGCCTCTGCTCCCCCTCTGACCCAAGAGTCTGGGCCCACAGCCCCTCTCAACAGTTAGAGACTGAGGCTTCTAACCCCCAGACCTCACTGGTCCAGGCCCCCAGCCCTCTTTCCTGCAGAGCCCAGCTCTGTGGGTCCCCACCCCCACCCTGTTTCAGGGTAGTTTGAGAAGGCGCTTTCCTCATCTCCTAGCAGCTTGGCCACCTTCTGGCCCGAGATGGGGAAATGACCCAACTGCCTGTGAGGACACTGCGCGGTGAGTCTTGCCTGGTCCTTTGGCTGTCCCTACCTGAACCCTTGCCCCCCATGGATTCCTGCTTCTCTTTCCTTCCTGTGTGCGTGTGAGTCGCTCAGTCATGTCTGACCCTTTGTGACCCCCATGGGCTGTACCCTGCCAGGCTCCTCTGTCCATGGGATTCTCCAGGCAAGAATACTGAAGTGGGTTGCCATGCCCTCCTCCGGGGGAATCTTCCCAACCCAGGGATCAAACCTGTGTCTCTTATGTCTCCCGCACTGGCAGACAGGTTCTTTACCACTAGCGCCACCTTCCTACACCGCTGCACTTTTTATTCTCTTTTTCACGAACTTCCTTCACGCTTCCTCTTCTCTTTTTTCCACTCTCAGCACAACACAGGTCCTAGAACCTCCGCGTTCCCACCACCCAGGAGGGAGGTGAGGAAAGGCGGGGGTGGGAGGGGACAGGCGGTGCTGGAGACTGAATATCTATCAAAGAATTAGGATATTCCTTGGCAAAGCAAATGTCTTTGCCAGAAATAGATGGAAGAGTGGTGTGCTAGAAGATCAGCTTTTCAGAAAAACAGCATCATAACATCAGCCTATTTCTATGGTGTAAATTCTCTTATCCTGTCTGGTTTTAAGCTACCAATCATTTTAACAACCAGCTCGAAAAATTCCTAAATATTTAACAACTGGCTTTTGCAAACCTGCACAAACCAGCTCTAGCATGCTGGGTAGGAAGAGACAGGGAAGAATAGGAGGTGTGTATCCGTGACTGCAGAGGCCAGATGTGAGTGTGTGAGAAAGAGAGGGGAAATGGAGAAAAGAGTGAGAACAACAGTAGAGGAGAAAGAAATGAATATGAAAGTTGCAATTACACGTTTATTTCAACATCCTTATATGTCCTATTTTTCTCTGCGTGTGCAAGTGATGGATAGGGAGGCCTGGCGAGCTGCGGTTCATGGGGTCACAAAGAGAGCGACTGAACTGACTAACTGAAAAATAATTTTGTTTATTTATATTTTTGGCTGCCCTGGGTCTTTGTAGCTGTGCAGGCTTTTTTCTAGATGCGGAGAGCAGGGGCTATTCTCTAGTTGCCGTGTGTGGGCTTCTCATTGCGGTGGCTTCTCTTGTTGCGGAGCATGGGTGCTAGGGTGCACAGGTTCAGCAGTTGGGGCCCATGGGCTCAATAATTGCAGTTTCCAGTCTCTAGAGCATAGACTCAATAGTTGCGGCACACAGCCTTGCTTCGAGGCATGTGGAATCTTCCCGGATCAGGGATCGAACCCACATCTCCTGCATTGACAGAGCAGATTTACCACTGAGCCACTAGGGAAGCCTCTGTCTTGCAGGTTTCAAATCTGCTCCATGGACAGAGGCATGTTCCGGTCGTCTGCCACTGCGTCTCCACCACTAACATGGCAGAGCCTAGATGCGCAATAAATATTTATTGAAAGAAGGGAGAGAGGGAGGAAGGAAGGAAAGGTACAAGGGAGCCATCACTACATGTGTATGGGTTGTGTTGCTGTGTGAATGGCGCCCTCTGGAGTTGTGCGCATACTGAAGCAATGTCCCTGGAGGGAGAAGGAAGGGGGGCAAAGAGGCCCATAAGGTTGTTGCTGTTAGTCGCTGTTGTGTTGGACTCTTTTGCAGCCCCATAGACGGAAGCCCATCAGGCTCTTCTGTCCATGGGATTCTCCAGGCAAGAATACTGGAGTAGGTAGCCATTTCTGGAAGAAGCCAGACACAAAAAGTCACATATTGTATGATTCACGGATATGAAATAGTCAGAATAAGTAACTCCACTGAGACATAACTGGTGGTTTCCAGGGGTTAGGGGATGGGGGAATTGGGAGCAACCTCTTAATAAGTAGAGTTTTATTGGGAAGCGATGAAAGCGTGTTAAGACTATCTAGGTGGTGGTCATACAACTTTGTGGCTGAACTGAATGCCACGGAATTGTTCACTTGAAAATGGTTTCCATTTGGTGAATTTCATTTCAATAAAAAATTATTACACAGGATGAAAGAAACCAGATGAAAAGAAAGAGAACGTACTCTAAGATTTCATTTATATACAACTCTGGAAAGTACAAACTAATTTATAGTAACTGAGAGGAGGTGAGTGAGTGCCTGGGTACTGTCGGGGTGGGAGAGGAGGTGAGTGAGTGCCTGGGTACTGTCGGGGTGGGGCTGAGTACGGAGGTAGGGATTACAAAGGCTCAGGTGGAAAAATTTTAGGTAAACATGTAAACTTGTTCAAAATTTCAGATTCCCCATCTCTTTTTCTTTAGTTGACTTAGTTGCCCTGAGGGATGTGGGATCTTCCCAGACCAGGGATCGAATCCCGAGTTCCCTGTATTTCGAGGCAGATTCTTCACCGTGGAGCCACCCAGGACGTCCTCATGTGGAAGTCCCCATGTGGAAACTTGGGTGGAATTGATACATTCACTATCTGAACTGTGTTGATGACCTTACAGAGTGTGTGTGCACATGAAAACTCATCGAACTGTATACTTCAAATGTGTGTGGTTTCTTGCCTGTCCATTACAGCTCACTAGAGCTGTAATCAAGACTTGAGGTTATGGATTGCCTGTGTTGTCAGGAGGAGAGAATATTACTCTACCACTAATATGCCCAAGTTGGTAGACCCTGGATGTGTCCACACTGGTGTGCAATGAGTATAACTGATGGCCTTTATGTAACACTCACTGTGTACAGGGCACATCAGGTGTCTTAGCTCATTTAATCACCCAGGTGAGTCAGTTGAACTTTATTTGACTCAACTTCCCTACCCCCTGGCCTTTGCACATTCTAGGTCCTCTGCCTGGAACTCATTTCTGCCCTTTTGTGAAAAGTGAAAGTGAAAATCTGAAAGTGTTAGCTGCTCAGTCGTGTCCGATTCTATGTGACCCCATAGACTGTAGCCCATCAGGCTCTTCTGTCCATCGGATTCTCCAGGCAAGAATACTGGAGTGGGTTGCCATGCCCTTCTCCAGGGGATTGTCCCAACCCAGGGATCCAACTTGCATTTCTTAGTCTCCTGCATCGGCAGGCGGGTTTCTTTGTTTTTGTTTTTTTTAACCACTAGGACCACCTTGGGAAGCCCCAGGGTGCTGCAGCCAAAAGTATGTGCCCATGACCATGACCTGGGAGGTGAAGGTATACTTCAACCAATATAGATTCTCCCTAGCAGTCAGGGCCCCAGCTCAAAAGGGGACCCATTCCACCTGCATAACTTGAAAAGAGATTTTAAATGAGACAACTGGCAAGAGCATGAGACTGTTGTGGAGACTCAAGGGTTAGAGCAGTTTCCTGGTTCGGATACCACTGTTTCTGTTGCTGTTTTACTGCAACACGGAGGGGTTGCAAGGCAGAGACTCAGAGAGAACCCTCTCTGGAGATGGCTATTTGACAGGAGCTCCAACTTCAGGCTGAAAAATTCACGCAGCCGACAGCGACAGTACAGGGAAGGAGCTGGGGAATTAATACCCCAACTTCACTCAGTGTCCTCTCTCTGGTCTCCTGCTGGGGCTCCGCATTGACTGAACCCAGCTGGAAAGTGGGAGATCCCGCTAACAGTCCCTACAGCACAGGGCAGGGGGAGAAGGGGCGAGAACGAATGTGAAGAAGGAAACAGCACAATTTTTTTTTTTTTTTACCATGCAACAAAACTTTTATTAACATTTTGAACAGGTTCAGCTATTACTAAAACTGGTAATTTCTAAATTTAAATTGGGGTAAATGGCTAGAGTGCCTTGCCTTTGTCCAGATGAAAATCAGAGTCCTCAATACAGAAGACACACAATTCCCATCTGTTACTTAATAATAGAATCATCTTGTGCTAATGACAAGGGGTCACACACCCACAGCTTTAGATGATCAGTTCTTCATGAACCACAGTGAGAGGAAGATGGGGGAAAACCTATAAAAGGGCTACGAAGGCCCTGACTGTGTAGCTGGTGGTGATGAGAACCGCCTTCTTCTACCACCCCTTCTACATTCTCTTACCACCTGCCAACACCGCCTCTCCACATTGTTGAGACACAAGGTTTCATTCTTAAGGGAAGTAAGTGTTCAATAGTCTTGTCTTTATTGGCTTTGGGATACTTTATGCTGAACAGGGCCACAGACAAGTAAATATTACCCCCAGTGCACCCCCTGGCTCCCAAACGTAGTCCTCCTTGACCCAGCAAACCAGCCTCCCTCTGGTGGTCACGTTCCCTCTGGTGGTCTCCTCCGCCTCTTGTTTCAGCAGCACGAGGAACACAAGATAGCATGGGGGCAGTCCTGGCTTCTGGGTCATTAGAGCTCTGATTGGGTTTCTCACCCACACCAAGCCCAAGGTCACAGAGACCAGGAGCCAGAATCCTTTAAGTGGGTTGTCATGTGTACTGATGGGGGGGCACACTCCCTTATCCTCCCCTGTGTCATGGAGCCCTGCATTCTGGCTCTAGGGGAGGTGGCGCGATAGACTGGCCAGTTTGAGACCTAGAGCATCTCCTGTTGGGTGGCAAGGTACCTTCTCTAGCTGGTGCCTTCATAAGCCATCATGGCCCTTCGACCCTTCTGATAAGCCAGCTGTGTCTGTGTAGTGGGGCATCTGGAAGGTCAGTGAGCTCCATGGGTGGGAGTTAATTGCCTCAGTTCCTTTGCCTTGAAATACATCCTCTAGTTGGAAGCAATACTTCATGGGGGGACTTCCCTGGTGGTCCTGTGATTCAGAATCCACCTGCCCATGCAGGGGACAGGGGTTCAATCCCTGGTCCAGGAAGATCCCACATGCTGAAAGGCAACTAAGCCCATGTGCCACAACTACTGAAGCTTGTGCTCCACAGGAGAAGTCACTTCAGCGAGAAGCCTGCCCACTGTAACAGTGAGTAGCCCTGGCTCGCAGCAACTAGAAAAAGCCCATCTGCAGCAATGAAGACACAGTGAAGCAAAAATTAAATAAATCAATTTTTTAAAAAAAGAATAGACCTATTTCTCACAGTTTTGGGGGCCAGAAGAGCTCAGGGTACTCATGTGATCGGGTTCTGGTGAGGGCCCTTTTCCAGACTACAGATGGTAGATTTCTCATTGCATCCTCACATAGCTGGAGGAGAGCCAACTAGCTCTGCCTTCCTTATAAAAAGGCACTGTGGTAATTAATGTTCAACTTGCCACATGTAAGGGGTGCCCGGATAGCTGGTAAAACATGATTTTTGGGTGTTTCTGTAAGGGTGTTTCTGTAAGGGTGTTTCCAGGAGACAATGGCATTTGAATTGGTGTACTGAATAAAGATTTTTGTTGTTCAGTTACTAAGTCATGTCCAACTTTTTGTGACCCCATGGACTGCAGCACACTAGACTTCCCTGTTCTTCACCACCTCCTGGAGCTTGCTCAAACTCATGCCCATTGAGTCGGTGATTCCATCCAACCATCTCGTCCTCCACCATCCCCTTCTCCTCCTGCCTTCAATCTTTCCCAGTACCAGGGTTTTTTCTAATTAGTCAGCTCTTCTCATCAGGTGGCCAAAGTACTGGAGTTTCAGCTTCAGCATCAGTCCTTCCAATGAATATTCAGGATTGATTTCCCTTAGGATTGACTGGTTGGATCTCCTTGCTGTCCAAGGGACTCTCAAGAGTCTTCTCCAACACCACAGTTCAAAAGTATCAGTTCTTCAGCGCTCAATCTTCTTTATGGTCCAACTCTCACATTCTTATGTAACTGCTAGAAAAACCATAGTTTTGACTATACAGACATTTGTTGGCAAAGTGATGTCTCTGCTTTTTAATTTTGCTGTCTAGGTTTGTCACAGCTTTTCTTCCAAGGAGCAAGTGTCTTTAAAGATGAATAAAGATGGCCCTTGTAGAAGCAAGTGGGTTTCTTCTAGTTCATTGAAGGCCTGAGTAGAACAAATATATAGCAGAAGGAAGAATTCATTCTCTGCTTGAGCTGAGACATCACTGCATCCTGCCCTGGGACACCAGTTCAGTTCAGTTCAGTCGCTCAGTCGTGTCCGATTCTTTGTGACCCCATGGACTGCAGCACGCCAGGCCTCCCTGTCCATCACCAACTCCCGAAGTTTACTCAAATTCATGTCCATCATGTCAGTGATGCCATCCAACCATCTCATCCTCTGTCATCCCCTTCTCCTCCCACCTTCAACCTTATTGGGCCTTCTTGTTTCAGGGCTTCTACCTTAGACTGGGACTTAGACCACTTGCTCCCCTAGTTATCAGGCTTGAAGTTTCAACTGTTACTGTCAAATTTTCTGGGCCTCCAGCTTACAGACAGTAGATCCTGGGACTTCCTAGCTTCCATAATTGCATGAACCAATTCTTCATAATAAATCTACATATGTTTCTATTTATCTGTTTGGGCTTCCCTGGTGGCTCAGATGATAAAGAACCCACCTGCAATGCAGGAGACCCAGGTTTGATCCCTGGGTTAGGAAGATCCCCTGGAAAAGGAAATGGCAACCAGCTCTAGTATTCTTGCTTGGGAAATCCCATGGATAGAGGAGCCTGGCAGGCTATAGTCATGGGGTCTTAAAAGAATCAGATATGACTTAGTGACTAAACAACAATAACAGCAAGCCTAGAGTCCCTTTCCAAATAAATGTCTGATTGCAATCTTCAGAAGGCGGCATGAATTTTCTCCAAAACAAGGAGTT
Organism: Cervus canadensis; assembly: GCF_019320065.1. Lineage (NCBI taxonomy): Eukaryota > Metazoa > Chordata > Mammalia > Artiodactyla > Cervidae > Cervus > Cervus canadensis. The sequence goes on along the minus strand of NC_057403.1, from coordinate 16,326,528 downwards.
CTGCACTGTGAGTCTCCTATTAGACTTTGTAAGATGTTCCATGTTGTAATATACTGGATTTGAAACTTAAACATTCTTACGGTTTTTATTTTCTGAATACAATCACCCAGGAGTTACTTAGAAGAACATTTTAATATTTCCAAGGGGACGATTTCTAGTATAACTCTTTTGTGGTTTAAATGGCTTGTCCTTTTTTCTAATTTATGGCTACTTCCTATATGACTGACAACTTACTATCCCTACTGTTTGATATTAAAATGTATCTGCATTTATCAACTTGCAGTTTTACTTTTTCAGAACCTGTTGAGGATTAGCCAAGTCTGATTTCCTCTTACAGAAAGTTAAGGCTTTTGCCCAAGGATATTTGTGAAATAAGGTTACAAGATTTTAAAAATCAATTTCAGAGAAGTTAATTTGTGAACCGGTTCCAGCTTCTCCATTCTTTGGCATTGAATAAAGCTTGTTTTGTTCTAGTCTTAAAAAAAAAAAAAATCAAACAGAAGTTCCTGATTCATTACAAAAAATCAACAGTGGGTTAAAAAACAAGTATTAGAATTTAGATTTTACTTATTTATTAATAGAGCCTTGAACTAACTAATGCTCCTTTAGTTTCTAAATTATTCCTGTTGGGACTAAAGTCAATTTCAGTTAGCAAAGAATCAACTTTTCAAGCTGTTTAAATTCTTCTAGTCTGAGTTGCAAAGGTGGAGGAGAAAGAAGAGGGATTAAGAAAAAGAGAGAAAGAAGGGGAGGGAGAGAAATGAAAAATAAAACCAAAAGAAAATTTGCTACAGAATGGAGAAGGAGGGAAAATACTAGAGCCAGAACGAGGTTCAGGTTTGTGATATCAAAAGATCAACCTCTCTCTTTTAGACATCAACCTCTCTGATCCCAGAACCAGATTGATTCTTAACTCTGATCCCAGGTCAAGCCCACATTCTATCAACATCTTCTCAATCAGCTCCTGATCCTGACCAGGCTAAGTCCTAACCCTGACCCTAAACCCCAGTTCCCTCTACACTGCGAACTCGAACTTTAACGAATTTAAAACAATCATTCGCCAAGTGGACATTCACATCCAGAGACATGGTTTCATGGTTTCATGGGATTGCTGTCTGTGCCCTGCCAGCCTTCAACTTCCCCCTCTGCATCTGCTTTGTCCCCCACCCCCCACATCCTCTAAAGCAATCTGCTGAAAAAACCCACTTCCTTGATCTTCTATCCTGTTCACTGCTTCTTCCCTTCTGGGTCAAGCATCTTCAACTCTCTGGACACTTTTTTTTTTTTTTAATTTACTTATTTGTTTATTTTATTTGGCTGTGTCAGGTCTTAGCTATGGCGTGAGGGCTTCATTGTTCCACCACATGTGGGATCTTAGTTCCCTGACCAGGGATCAAACGTGTGTCTCCTGCATTGGAAGGTGGATTCTTAACCACTGGACCACCGGGGAAGTCCCTGGACACTTTTTTTTTTTACTGCCCTGGGTCGTCATTGCTTTTGGCTTTCTCTTGTTGCAGAGAGCAGGGGAGCTACTCTTCACTGCAGTGCACAGGCTTATCGCAGTGGCTTGTCTGGTTACAGAGCATGGGCTCTAGAGTGCTGGCTCAGTAGTTGTGGCCCATGGACTTAGTTGCCCAGAGGCATGTGAGATCTTCCCAAACCAGGGATCGAATTCCTGTTCCCTGCATTGGCAGGCATATTGTTAAACACTAGACCACCAGGGAAGCCCACATTTTTTTATTTTTTGCTTCTATTTTTTCACTTTTCACTCACTCCTCCTTGCTTTCTTTCCTCCTCTTCTTCCTCTAAAATTGCTTTTACCAATGTTGATGTAGGAGATGGATGGGCCCCTGATCCGAACTGCTGGTGTCTGTCCGGTGGAGTAAAATCGAAGCTTTGTTCTCACCCAGACACTCTGAGGATAGAGCTAGTGGCAGGAGCTGAGCTCTGCTGAAGTAGAGATAAGACGACCACTCCTGAGGTCAAGGAAAACTTCCCTGTGTGTACATGTGCAGGAAGGCTCCTTGGGGGTCAAAAAGGGAGGCGGGGGGAGCGTCACCCCATAATACGTGTGGACATGCCTCTGCAGTGGGATCCATCTCAGCAAAAAGTTACCCATGTGACTTGGGGAGGATCCTAGGACAGGTCTGATGTGGAAAAAGAAGTTATATAACTGGCCAAAGGTAAACATAGACCCAGAAGGATCATCCTGTATAACTGATTTAAATCATGTCTTAACTGTGCTTCTCATTCAGGACACCCGCCTTCCTCTCTGGGAGTGTATTTCTGCCTTGCTTCTATCTTAAATAAACAAACTGCTTCTCTGTATGTTCTGCCACATATTATGCTGTGTCTCTAATAAAGCTTGTTATTGTTTTTAGTTTTTGCCTCCTTGACACATTCTTGCTTTCAGTGGGGGTAAAGCCAAGGGAACTTTGCCTCTAGCCCCTGGTGGTCTACTAGGATTCCTGGTTTTCATTCAGGCTAATCAGGTTCAGTTCCTGGGCAGGGAATCATTACCCATATACATCCACTACATTTTCATTAGTATTGTCATCTAGAAGTATCAAGTCTCCTAGTACATGAGCACAGAATATCTTTCCACTTATTTATGTCTTCTTTAATTTCTTTTACTATGTGTTCCCCTTTTTAAAAATTGTCTTTTAGTTTTTCTGTGTACAAGTCTGTCACTTACCTGATTAAATTAATTCCTAAGTATTTTATTCTCACTGACGCTGTTGTACATGGAATTTTGAAATTTTCCTTTTCATACTGTTTACTGTTTATGTATAGAAATATGGTGAGTGTCTCTCCCAGGGCCATGTCTCCAGGGAATTTTACATGGCTAGGCAGGGTGTGAGGACTTATCCCAAACTGAGGCTGCAACACTAGAAATTCTAGAGGTAGAGATTCGTTTGGAAACCCAGGATTCCCTGGTAGGGCAGGGAAGATCCGTGCCCTATCGTGGAGGAAGATCATTTCTCAGGATTGGGATTGAATTCACATCCCTAACTGGGAGCCAGTGTGAAGCGTGTTCTCTGTGCAAAGGGGCAGTGAATTCAGAGGGCCTTCCATCAGTAAATCCCCACCCCAAGACACATGAGAGGCACATATTCATACCTGTCACACTTGGTACCCAGAGAAAGCTGCAACCCTGAAAAGGTGGGAAGTTATAACACACAACAATAACCATCAGTCCTTCTTGCATTTCCAAAGCCTTCAAAAATATCTGAGCGCCGAAAGGCCCGATTGGAACTGAGTGAGAACTGGTTTGTTCCACCACGTGCCCTGACTGACCAGGGAACCCCTACCTTCTGAAATATGAGAGGTGATCTCAGTCCCCATTCTCAATTTGGTACAGGTCCTCACACCCTTCCTAGTCATGGAAGAGCCCCCGGAGACATGGCCCCTCTGAGGCCACACAAGCCAGGCAGCAGTGAGATGGCCGAGCTTCCAGGAGCCCTTTCCTCATCCTACCTCCTTCCCCCTCCTGCCTCTGTTAAGGATGCGGACATCTCCTATGGTGAGACTTTCCCTGCCTCTGGTGCTCTGGGTGCTGGGGGCCTCAGCCCGTCCTGCCTCTGGAGCCTGCTGCCTAGACACACACCTGTGAGACCCACCTGGGCAAAACTCAGGCCTTGTGAACTGGCAGAAATCTTCAGAAGTGCACTGAGGCCTCCCCTCAACACCCCCACCCCGCCCCACCACCACCTCGGTCTAATGCACTGGGGTCTGGACCACAGACTGAGGGAAGAGAAATCCTTAAGTCTTACTCATGGGCCCCTGCCCTCCCACCACCTGCCACCTCCTTCAGCTAGAAGTCACATCGGTTTAGGAACAGCCTGTTCTGAGGCCATAAGGCAACTCTGCATTTTCATGGTACAAACACTCTCAGCTCCTAGAAGACCTTCTCAGGTCCTAGGCATGAGGCTCCCTCTATCTCAGGGACTCAGAGAAATAACTCAGAGAACATCCCTTAAATCCAATCCCTCTGGTACTGCTTATCTCACTGACTTCTTTTCTGAGGCCAGCTAAAAAAAAGTCTGCTTTTAAAGTGCTCCTGTGATTACATTAAGCCCACTTAGATCACATCTCTTTTTGTTAAACTCAAAGTCAACTGATGACTGACCCTACTTACAGTATATCTGCAAAATCCCTTTGGCCACGTAACATAACAATCACCCACAGGATTACTCATCACATATTCTCAGTCCAGGGATTAGGAGTAAGTCTTGAGGTTCCATCCTAGAATGCTGCCGACAACAGCACCATACGGAAGCTGTTCTTGTTCTCAGGGAGCTCCTTCAGGGTCTCTGTTCTACAGAAGCAAAAAAGCCAAACCTGGTCGGTCCAAACTCAAGTTATTAGAAGACTCCGAAGACAAATAATAGAGATGAGAAAGCAAGGGCCCCTTCCCTGCTCACCTGTGAATCTGAGTCACAGGTGCATACATTGCCCTCAGACCTTTAGTAACGTTCACAGGCACTGATAGTAGCTAGCCCCAAAGTTAACTCCTAGTTAAAGTCATCAGAAACCAAAAGCCATCCTGACCAACCAACCAAAAGCGACAGTAAGATCACACTAATTCAACCAGGATTTGTTATAGACTTCTGATGGTTCATTCATTCAGCATCATTTACTGAGGATTTACTATATGACAAACACTAAGTCACTTGCTGAGAACAATGTGATGATTACAAAATAAAGCCCTTATTTGTATCTTTATTCAAAAAATTTGACTGTAAAAAAGGGAGGGGAGATATAGAGGAAATGAAAGAATAAAGAAGAATGAGACGGGAAGGGAAAAATGGTGAGAAAATTGCTAAAATTCAAACACTGAATACTTTATGATACTTAACAAAGTATAACTTTTTAGTGGGACAGTGATACTGGGATTATGTTTTTTAAAGACCCCTTCTATTTTAGTAACACAAATGAAATATTTACAGAGGCAGTGACGTGATATCTGGGACTTTTTCTAAACAATCCAGGTTGGGACTTCCCTGGTGGTTTGGTGTTTAAGAATCTGTCTGCCAAGGCAGGGGTCATGGGGACCCCCGGTCCAGGAAGATCCCCCATGCCGAGGGGCAACTAAGCCCATGCCCCACAACTACTGAGCCTGTGCTCTTGCGCCAGTGAGCCTCAACTACTGAGCCCGTGTGCTGCTGCTACTGAAGGCTGTGTGCCAAAGCCTGTGCTCTGTGACAAGAGAAGCCACTGCAGTGAGAAGCCCATGCACCCCAGTGAAGAGTAGCCCCTGCCCACCACAACTAGAGAAAATGTGCACGCAGCAACAAAGACCCATCACAGCCAAAAATAAAACAAAAAAACAATCTAGGTTGGAGAGGAAGTATAGATGCTGCAACACTGGCCACAGGACGATCACTGCTGTAGTTACATGATAAGTAACAGGTAGATTCATTATATTATTGCTTTCAGTTTTGCAACTATTTTTGAAATTTTCCAAAATAAAAAGGAACTTCCTCTCCAGAAGCTTATAACACAAAGCGTCAGATATCCCAAAGTGCTAGTCAAGCTCTGAGGACACTGACCGCCCCGGGATACACCGGAGTCAGACAAGATGTCAAAGGAGTCTCCCTTGACCAGAGTCTGTAAGAAAGAGTCTTCCAGGCAAAGGGGTGGGCAGGTGGACCCAAAGGCATGTGAATGTGAAGTCGCAGAGCTCTGTGGTCTTCAGATGACTTACTAGAAGCTGTATTACTTCCGAGCACCTGTCCTAGAGCCAGACCAGCCGTGCTGGAGTCCCTACTGTGAGACCTCAGGCAAGCTGTGTGTATTCTCTGTGCCTCTGATTCTTCACCATGAAAGGGGACTTGTAACAATACCTACCTACCAGGTCTGTTGTCGGCAATCAGGGAATTAATCCATATGCAGAGCACATGGAAGAAAATGGGGGAAGAATAAACGTTAGCTGTTAGTGATGGAAGAAGTAATCTCAGCCCACGATACCACACTTCTTGAAAACCGCATCTGATTTCTATTCGTTACTATCTTCTTTTGGTTAGTTAGAGTGTACACTTGTAAAGTAGGGGCCATGCCTATTGATCTCTGCAGCCCAGAACCTAGCCTAAGCCCAGAATGTGCCCATAATAGGCAGGGATCAGGCAACTCTTCTTGCAGGCAGCGGGGCTGGGACCACCCAAAGGCTCTGTCTAGCCCCCTCTCTGTTCCCCTAGGGATAGACTCTCACTGCCTACAACTCTTCGGCTTCCTGTGGCTCCCTTCCTTGTTTGCCGCTCACCCTTCACTCTGCGGCAGAGCCGTCCATCCACTCAAGTGCTCTCTGCTCCCCTCCCTGGCACGCGAGCCTCTGCCTCCCTGCTCTCTCCCCACCGCTGTTTTATGCAAACAGACACAGCAACACTTATTCCGCAACTAATAAAGGGTGAAAGGAGGATGAATCTGTAGACCATCGGCCTCATACTTACTAGTAAGAAGTAGACTCCTCTGGAAAAGAGAAACGCAAGTAAGATAGTAGCCAGGACATAAAACCTCCAAACATAGCCCCACTGCCGAGGAGACCTTGGAGACAGATTTGTACAATCAGCTCACATCTCACCGGTGTTTGGGGTGCTCAGAAACTTCTGGGGAGGAGAGGGAGTCACAATGGGCAGGAAGTCCAGCTTTAGGTTGTTATTTGCTGTGCAAACTAATTTATTTTTCCACCATTAGCAGACATCCTCATTTTCACCCCCCAAGAACAGTGAGGAACAGAAGAAGAGAATGTGAAGAGCCAGAGCCTGAGGCCTGAGAAGATACAAGACCACAGAGGACACAGACTCGAAGGTGAAGTGTGAAGCTCAGATGCAGGTCCCTCTGGAATCAAAGCTGTCTGGACAAAGTGCCCTCTGCCCTGAGCAGTGATGTGGGGCTGGAGTATAGTCCTGGCCCCAGACAAGTGGGAAGTGCTGGTAGAACATTAACTAACCACCCAGGGGCAGAAGGAAAGGGAGCCTCAGAAGGGCCTCTCTCTGTGGTTCTCCCTGCTACCCCTGAGAGTTAGGCAATTCAAGGTTATGACCCAGCCCGAGGATTTGATGGCTCTTTTCTGTTATAATGGTGGGTGAGGAATCACAGAGCAGAAATGGGACACAGGAAAGGACAGACTAAAAAGAGCTGCGTAAGCATGCTTTGTTTAAAGGTCAAGGTCTTGTGAACCAGGCCAACTTCCTTTCCCTGATGGGCTCTCCATGACCATTAGCCTTGCCCTGTACTTTGAGCCCCACTGAACCCAGAACTCGTCTTGCTTGGGGACTAGAGCAACACATTAAAAAGTGAACAGGAAACAGGAAGACAAATACAAGCAGAGTGGCAATACTCCTGAAACATTCAGTGTGGTTACAAGGAAGAGAAACTAGTTTTCTCATAGGGCTCAGACAGGTTTTGAGAGTAACTTTTACATGGGCTACCCCGGTGGCACTAGTGGTAAAGAACCCATCTGCCAACGCAGGAGATTTAATAAGAGACATGAGTTCAGTCCCTGGGTCGGGAAGTTCCCCCGGAAGAGGGCATGGCAACCCACTCCAGTACTCTTGCCTGGAGAATCCCATGGACAGAGCAGCCTAGTGGGCTACAGTCCATGGGGTCGCAAAGAGTAGGACACAACTGAGGTGGAGGTGACTTTGCACAGCATGCACTACATGATAAGCGGCCAAAATATCTTCAGTAATGACAGAACTTTTAGAATAAATGCACAGCAGTGGTGCCCATATTTATCTGGATATGACATACTTGTAAGGAAACTGATAACTCATTTGAGTCTCATAATTTTATTGTCTTAACTGACATAAGACTGAGGAACATTTTGATGCAACCAGGAGTTTGAAGAAGAGGAGAAAAGCAGGAATAAAATCGGAGTATATGTGGTTATATATGTGCATATATATATATATATATGTGTGTGTGTGTGTGTGCGGAGTATATGCCTATATGGCTTAGATGTGTGAAGAAGAAAAAAGAAGAGCCAAAAAAAAAAAAAGATTAATACAAAAGGAACAATAAATTCCCATCATGATGCAAAGACGGAAGCAGAAAGTTAATTATGGCTAAAATCAGCTAGCAGGCCCTCTCCCCCCGTTGAAATTTTTCACTTCCATATAAACCCAACAAGGGCTTTATCACCCTACAGTGGAGTGCTAAACTTTGTTGGCTAGTTTACATTAGACGGGGACTTCCCTGGTAGCTCAGATAGTAAAGAATCTGCCTGCAATTCAGGAGACCCAGGTTCAATCCCTGGGTAAGGAAGATCCCCTGGAGAAGGCAGTGGCTACCTACTCCAGGATTCTTTCCTGGAAAATTCCATGGACAGAAGAGCCTGGCAGTCTGCAGTCTAGGGGGTCACAAAGAGTCAGACACAACTGACTAACACGCACCCACTTATATTAGACAGAGAAATTTGATTAACATCAATTCTTCAAAGAACCAACTAAAAATGTGACTCTCACTAAATTAACAAGTTAAACAGCAAGAGTCATTCAAAGTGCTTCAAGTGTTCGTGAGCTTATTCTCTAAGGCAAGGTCTCTTCTTTTTTTATAAAAAAAATTATTTAATTATTCTTGGCTATGCTGGGTTGTCACTGCTGCGTGGACTTTGCTCTAGTTGTGGCAAGCAAGCGGGGGCTACTCTTTAATTGCAGTTCACATGCTTTTCATTACGGTGGCTTCTCTTGTTGTGGAGCATGGGCTCTAGGGTGCAAGGGCTTTAGTAGTTGCAACACATGGGCTCAGTAGTTGAGGCTCTTGGGTTCCAGAGCACAGGCTCAGCAGTTGTGGAGTATAGGCTTAGTTATTCTGACGCATCAGGGGTCGAACCCATGACTTCTGCATTGGCAGGCGGATTCTTTACCGCTGAGCCGCTAGGGAAGCCCCCATATCTCTCCTTACGGATCCCAAGGCCTCCATAAGAGCCAGCACTTTTACCCCCACATTTATATGCAAGAGAAATGAGAACCTTTGTCCACATAAGAACTTGTACACAAGCTTGAAGGGAGATTAAGATGGCAGAGTAGAAGGACAAGGAGTTCATCTCTCCATACGACCCATCAAAACATACATCTACAAATGATACCAACAAACTTACAAAACAGAAAAGAGACTCACAGACCTAGAAAATGAACTTATGGTTGCCTTGTGGGAGTAAGAGATAGGAAGTTTGGGAAGGTCATGTACACATTGCTGTGTTCAAAATGGATAACCAACCAGAACCTGTCGTAGCGCACACATCACTCTGCTCAGGGTTATGCGCCAGCCTGGGTGGAAGGTGGGGGTTTTGGGGGAGAATGGATACATGTATATGTATGGCTGAGTCCCTTCACTGTCCACCTGAAACTACTGTGGTATTGTTAATCAGCTATACCCCGGTATAAAATAAAAAATGTAAAGTTTGAAAAAAATACATCTACATAGTGAGGCTGGCAGAAAGATGCACACAGACTCTGGTAGGCAGAGAAGAGAAGCAATCAGGTCAGGACCTGCACCCCTGGGAAGGGACACAGAGAAGAATGGGGGTTATGGGGGCTACATGGCCTGAGAGATCGTCCCTGGGGAGCAAACTGTTCGAATCACATTCTGGGTGCTGCTGACGTGGGGTCCAAAACTAGGAAGACAAGATTCAACATCAGTGGGACTAACAGTGGGGCTCTTTGAAACCGATAATGTCACTGAAGAACGTGCACACGCTTGCTGACTCCCAGAACAGGAAGGAGGCGGCAGATTGAAACTGCCCAGGACTCTGGCTGGTTTCCTAGGAGTACCTGGGCACGTGACCCTGCCCCATCCAGCGCCCAGCCCAGCTCCTCCTGCTCCAGCCCTGGCACCCTCCTAGGGCGAGGGTGTCAGGGCTGGGAAGGGCAGGGACACACACACTTAGAGGGAACGGAGCCGCTTACAAACCGGCCCTCGGGGTTTCTGCTCCAGCAGCTTGAGACTCACCCCCGGCCCGAATACGGTGATGCTGGCCACTGTGCAGAGAAGCCCCAGCTCAGGCCTGGCTCTGGTTCTAGCCCCTCCGCCTCCTACCAAGTTGATGGCTGTCAGCACAGCCAGGGAAAAGACGGGACTGATGCTCACATCAGACTCAGCTCTCCCACTGGGCACACACGTGAAACAAATAGGGACGGTCCTGCAAGAGGACTAAACAGGTAACGGTTTCACTTAATTTCAGACAGACAGAGACAGTTAAGCAAAATGAGAAGATAGAAGAATTTATATCTCATTTGAAAGAACAAGAGAAGATCCCTGGATATGCAACTCATGAAACAGAATAAATAATTGACCAAATACAGAGTTCAAGGGACTTCCTGGTGGTCCAGGGGTTAAGACTTCACCTTCCAAAGCAGGGAGTGATGTTTCCACCCCTGGTTGGGGAGCTAAGATCTCACATGCCTCAGGGCCAAAAAACCAAAGCATAAAACAGTAGCAATAAGTCACCTCAGTGTGTCTGACTCTTTGCGACCACATGGACTGTTGCCCACCAGGCTCCTCTGTTCATGGGATACTCCAGACAAGAATACTAGAGTGGGTAGCCATGGCCTCCTCCAGGGGATCTTCCCCACCCAGGGATCCAACCCAAGGCTCTTATGTCTCCTGCATTGGCAGGTGGGTTCTTTACCACAAGTGCCACGTGGGAAAATAAAGACTTTTTTAAAAAAGAGTTCAAAGCATTGGTAATAGGCATGGTAACAATTACAGAAAAGGATAGATGGCTATTTGGGATCTTTTGTGTTTCCACACAAATTGTAAAATTTTTTGTTCTAGTTCTATGAAAGTGCTCTGTGACTTCCTAGAGGAACAAGATGGAGGGGGGAGGTAATGAGAGGGAGAGTCAAGAAGGAAGGGGTATGTGTATACTTAGAGCTGATTCACGTTGTATGGCAGAAACCAGCATGACACTGTAAAGCAATTCTCCTCCAGTTAAAAACAAAAATCAAAAAAAAGCAAAGACTAGATGAACACAGTGAGAATTTTAACAATGAATTAGAAAATACGTTTAAAAAAAAAACAAAACTGAAGTATACAATACCTGAAATGAAAAAATACCCTCTATGGAATTACCAGTAGACCAGGTGATACAGAAGAATGCATAAGTGATACAAAAGATAGAATAATGGAAATTGCCCAGTCAGAATAGCAAAAAGAAAAAAAATTTAATGAGAGCAGTTTAAAGTATCTCTAGGATAGCATCAAGCAGACGGACATTAGCATTATAGATGTCCCAGGTGGCGAAAAGAGAGAAAGCTATCCAAAAGCCACTTGGTGAAATTACGGTTGCCAACTTCCCAAGCCTGAAAGAGGAAACAGCTATCCAGGGACAAAAAGCACAGAGGGTCCCAAACGAAATGAATGCAAACAGACCCACACCAAGATATACCATCATGAAAATGGCAAGAGTTGAATAGACAAAGAGAAAAACCAAGAGTTGCATACAAGAAAACCATCATAAAGCTGTCAGCTGATTTTTCTGCAGAAACCGTACAGACCAGAAAGGAGTGGAAAGATACATTTAGACTGCTGAAACAGGAAAACCTACCAGTTAGGATACTCTGCTCAGCAAGATTATCATTTTGAATTGAAGGAGAGATTTTTTTTTTAAAGCTTCTCAGAGAAGCGAAAACTAAGAGCTCATTAATACTGAACTTTATTGTTGTTGCTTAGTTGCTAAGTCATGTCTGACTCTTTATGACCGCATGGATTGTAGCCCGCCAGGCTCCTCTGTCTTTGGGATTATCCCAGGCACAAATACTGGAGTGGGTTGCCATTTCCTTCTCCAGGGGATCTTCCCGACCAAGGGATGGAACCCATGTCTCCTGCATCTCCTGGGAAGCTCCAGGCAAAGGTAAAGCCTAGAAAAGTTGATCTATTAATTCAAGGTCAGGGTTTAGTCACCAGCCCCAGGGCCCAGGTTACTTGGCCCACACTTCTGCTGCTTCTGCCAACAGACCTAGAAAATGCTCCCAAATGCAACCATCTGGGATTTCCATAACCTTTCCCTGGACGCAACACAGGACCCCCCTACCCCACAAGCTTGCAGATTCTAAGATGATCTGGAAGAAACAGAACAGGGAACCTCAAACCATGGCACCAGTTGAGGGTGGAAACTCCTGAGGACAAACACGAGGGCTTTTGACTGTAGGGTATAGTTCTGGCGAGGCAGAAAAGGAAAGACGACCTCAACAGAAGTAGGTTACCTTTATTCAGGCAAGGAGGGGCGACAGTCGGCCTAACGACCAGGCTGAGCGCCGAGAGGGATGAGGGAGGCTTCATACTTATAGGGAGGTTTGTGGAAGCGATAAGGGACATGTTAATCAGGTGGGATATTTTGAGTATTCTTTTGTTGAGATGACATTTGTAGTTGGGCAGGGGGTGATAAGTCTTCTGGGCAGGTGTAGGGGGTGCAAAGTTTCCAGACAGGGAGCTATAAGTCTTCTGGGCAGGTGTAGGGGGTGGAAGGTTTCTGGACAGGGGTTGATAAGTCCCAGATAGATGCAAACGGCCTGTAGCATCAGGGTGGAACTAAAGTTCTGTTTTGTTTTCTCCGAAGTTAGATGATTCAGCAAGGGGCCTTTGAGACTGTTCTCTTTTCTAGGCCCAAAAGACTCCTTCATTGACTATAGAGGAAAAAATAAGCCCCTTGTCTTAACGGATGGAATCAAACTACAGCAGGATCAAGGAAACCAGTTTTATAGCCAGAGATTGGGACTTAGCAGTACAATATCAGGGTGGAGAGGAAGCAAGAGAGACCCACATGCTTTAAGAAAATAAAGGTGATTGCAATAGTTCTTATTCACCCCTGGTTTCTGTTTTTTGTTGGGTTTTTGTTTTGTTTTTCATTTCTCACACAGGCCTCTGAGTTCCCCAGGATCTAGGAAGACCAGGAAAAGGAGTGGCTCCCTGGAGGGTGGAGGACACAGGATGAGATTCAATGGCTCTGTTTTAGAAATGTTTTCTTAGTAGAAAAAGAAGTCACTCTCAGTTCCCTAACTGCTGGTGAGAGAAAAAAACAAAAAACACTCCACCCCTAAAAATACTCCCCCTGCAAAATACAAGGGCCCTATCTGGGGACATGACTAAGCGACTTCACTTTCACTGTTCACTTTCCTGCATTGGAGAAGGAAATGGCACCCCAATCCAATGTTCTTGCCTGGAGAATCCCAGGGACGGCAGAGCCTGGTGGGCTGCCGTCTATGGGGTCACACAGAGTCGGACACGACTGAAGTAACTTAGCAGCAGCAGCAGCAGCATTTGGGGACCAGGGCCCTGCCCCTCTCAGTACTGCAAGAAACAGGAGGGGAAAGCAGAAAGGCCTGAGCCTTAAACAAACATTTCATGAGCACATCCTCCCAGCCACCAAGACCACTTGATTTGATTTCGAGTTGCCGGAATGCCTTGTCTCACTCCGTAAAACGTCTCTGACCATCTTCCTTGATGCCTAGAGACCCATTCCTTTGGGTTTGATCCTTCAAGTGACTGAACTTTTTTTTTTTTCTGCACTGCCTGTCATGCGGGATCTTAGTTCCTGGACCAGGGTTTGAACCTGTACCCACTGAAGTGGAAGTGCAGAGTCTGAACCACTGGACCACCAGGGAAGTCCCTGATTGAACGTTTAGACTGAAGAACAGAGTCTCATGCTCAGCCCCAGACAAAGGCTCCCATCCCCGCTTCCTGCCCTGGCACAAGCCGCTCCTCCACCATGAAGTCCTTCCTTCTCCGGGCCTGGCCCTCGGCGAGCTCTCTCAGAGGTCCACGCGCAGACAAGTAGTGCCGGGTGCCCACAGTTCGTTGAACATACCTCTGTTTGTAACTACACACCATAATGATATTTAATTTTTTGTTTTAGAAAACTAAGATGAAGTATGAAACAGAAAACTATCACCAAGAATTCCATTTTCTACCCATAGAAAGTGAAAGTGTTAGCCACTCAGCCATGTCTGACTCTTTGCAACCCCTTGGACTGTAGGCCCGCCCCCCCCCCCCAGGCTCCTCTGTCCATGAGATTTCCCAGGCAGGAACACTGGAGTGGGTTGCCATTTCCTCCTCCAGGGGATCTTCCCAATCCAGAGATCAAACCCACATCTCTTGCATTGCAGGCAGATTATTTACCGTCTGAGCCATCAGAGAAGCCCTTTCTACCCACAGTCTAGACTTAATCTAGCAACTTGGCATGTTTCTTACAATTTCCTTTTCTGAGGTGGCAAACTGTAACCTCCCGGAATGCAAGGATGATATACCTTTTTTTTGTCCATGTGACATGCAGTATCTTAATTCCCAAACCAGGGATTGAACCCGTGCCCCCTGCAGTGGGAGCACAGAGCCCTGACCACTGGACTACCAGGGAATTCCTAACGACGATATACTTTCCCCCTGTTCGTACAGTTCTGGAGGTTACAAGTCCAACATGGTGTCACTGGGCTCACATCAAGGTGTCTGGCAGATGGTGTTCTTTCTGGAGATCCAAGGAGTGAATCCGCTCCCTCTCCTGATCCAGGCTCCAGAGACGCTCACACTCCCTGGTGCCCCCTGCATCCGCCAACCCATCTGGGATTCTGCTTCCATCTTTCTTCAGATGGAGTCGGATATCACTCAAGATAGCTCACTGCATTTACATGGAGAGATCCTCTTTTTATAAGGGGCTTCCCAGGTGGCACTAGTGGTCAAGAACCCGCCTGCCACAGCAGGAGAAATAAGAGATGCCGGTTCAATCTCTGGATGAGGAAGATCCCCTGGAGGAGAGGATGGCAGCCCACTCCAGTTTTTTTTTTAATAAAGTCCTTTTCTGTTTACATGAAGCTTATATAGACGTCTTCATAACTTATACCTGTCAGTCCTAATTCTGCCCTGATAATTTTTACATGCCTTTTCTTATTTCATCTTTTTTCAGTCTTTCTCTTTCATATTATAATTAAGGATAGTACACAGACAAAAGTAGTGCCTGGGCCACAACAATGAGTGTAAGACATCCCCTCTGAAGACTGTTGCTAGGCTTGGCATTCAGCAAAACCATTTAACTCTAGGACACATTCCCAGAGCCCCAGAGACAATAACTGTGACACAAGCCCCGTGCCTTCTGAATATCCCTGCCTTCAGATTAAGACATTTTCCAGAATGTCACTCTTGAGTTACTGCTACCTAGTCTTTCTAGTCCTGCAAGGTAAGACTTGCCCATCATGTTCGTCTCCAGCTGGCCTGCCCAGACCCTCGGCTACAAGATCCCTTCCCTCGGATGACTAGGGTGACACTTTCACCTGTTACCATAATTATAAGAGCTCACACTCACCAAGTGCCAGGCAAATACCATGAGTGTTATCACTCATGTTTTGCCAGATTAAAAAAAAAAAAACTAAGACAGGACTTACCTGGTGGTCCAGTGGTAAAGAATCTGCAGGGGTCACGGGTTTGATCTCTGGTCTGGGAAGATTCCACATGCCCTGGAGCAATGAAGCCCATTTGCCACAACTACTGAGACTGTGCTCTAGAGACCATGCTCTGCAACAAGAGAAGTCACCGAAATGAGAAGCGCCTGTGCCGAAATGAAGAGTAGAGAAAGTCTGTGCTCAGCCAGCACAAACCAACAAAAACCCAGCACAGCCAAAATTTAATTATAAAAATTTAATTAAAAAAAACACAACAAAAATGAGACAGAGAAGTTAAGCATCAGAAGAAGACAGCATCGTACCACATAATTTAATCTCCTCTCCCACCCAAATAAATGTTAATGATTCCATCTTTGCAGAGGACACCCTAAGATTTCTGAGGTCTCCTTAGTGAAATCCACCTTCTAGAGGGATTTTTGCCCCTTCCATTTCCAGGATTCCACACTCAGCCTTTTGTTTCCTGTCTTGCCCTTCACTTAGACACCTGTTCCCTAACAGCACACTCACAATTACACCTCACTCTACATGAGAGCTTGCTTTTATAAACTGCAGCCTCTGTCAGGGAAGAAACAGGGGCAGGATCCCCGTCCCCATAAAATGCCATTTTTATTGAACTGTCAACTGTTTGCACAGCCATTCTCTGGCCATGGGAAGGGTGCACTGGGAAAAGAGTGTGTAATGAGGAAGAAGCAGGAGTGGGGAGAGTCCCCGGAAGGGTCACAAAGAGCAGGAGATTGCAAATGCAGAAACCATCAGAAAACACACTCAGAGATTGGAGCCTTTCAACAATAGCAGCCCATCTGCCTCTTTCCATAGCTGTTAATTCCGACTTCCTCCTCAGCCCGCCCCTCCTGGCCTCGTTAGACCAGCACTAGAGGCCTGCTGGTGTGTTGAGGGCATGCTCTCCCTCACCTGTATCCAACTCATTGCAGTCCTATGGACTGTAGCCCAGCAGGGTCATCTGTCCAAGGGATTCTCAAGGCAAGAATACTGGAGTAGGTTGCCCTGCCCTCCTCCAGGGGATCTTCCTGACCTAGGACTCAAACCCGCGTCTCCTGTGAATCCTGCACTGCAGGCAGATTCTTTACCACTGAGCCACCAAGGAAGCCCGACATGACGGGTAAGGGAGTAATATCCAACATATATAAATAGCTCATAGAACTCAGTATAAAAAAAAACCAACTGAAAAATGGACTTTTTTTTCCAAAGAAGACACACAGATGGCCAAGGGGCTTATGAAAAATGCTCAATATCTTTATCTTTAATCAGAAAAAATGGAAATCAAAATCAAAGTGAGATATCACCTCATACTGGTCAGAATGGCCACCATCAAAAATACCATAAATAGCAAATGCTGGCAAGAAGGTGGAGAAAATGGAATCCTTGTACAAGGTTGCATGCATACTCAGTCACTAAGCTGTGTCCCACTCTTTGTGACCTCATGGACTGTCGCCCAGTAGGTTGCCATTTCCTCCTCCAGGGTATCTTCCTGACCCAGGGATAGAATCCACATCTCCTGCATTGGCAGGTGGATTCTTTACCACCAAGCCGCCTAGTAAGCTCCTCATAATAAGTAGAGCATAATCTATAAACATATCAAATCACTAAGTTGTATACCTGAGTCTAATTTAACATTATAAATGGACTATACCTCAATAAAAAAGAGAGAAGAAAGGAAGGAAGGAAACAGGATACTTAAAAACAAACAAACAACAACAACAAAAAAAAAACAATTAAACGCCTGCCTTCCTGGAAGTTGCGTGTGTTCAGTTGCTCAGTCATGTCTGACTCTGTGCGACTCCATGGACTGTAGCTAGTCTCCTAGGCTGCAATCCTCACTTGGGCTCAAAAAAGAAAAACAAAAAAAAACACCTCTTTTCTACTCTTATTATAGATAGGCTATTGATTATTTCCATAGACACGGGTTAACCAAAGTGGTGCCCTGAGCAAAGACCAAAGGGGATGGTGGTGAAAATGAGAGTTTTAGGCTACAGAGATGCCATCACAACAGTAAAGAGGGCCACAACATACAGCGGAGTAAAAAGTGGACTAAGAGAGTGAGAAGCTTGGGTTAAAATGTACAAAGCTAAGTGCCGAAGTCATGGCTATGCCAGGCAAGAAACCTTCTCTCTCTCTGGATGTCAGTCTTTCTTCATCCATAAATCGGGGGAAGGGAGAATTAATCTAAATGAGTTTTTGGGCGGGGGAAGGGGGGAGCAATTTTAAGTTTTAATTACTTAGACTAAACACTTTTATAAGCCATCTACAGATAATACAGATAATTTAAACAAGGTGAATACATTATACAATTGATTGCAATATTTTTATTTTAGTTATTTATTTTTGGCGGCAGTGAGCCTTCGTTGCTTTGCGGAGGCTTTTCCTGGTTATGGTGAGCCGGGGCCACTCTTTGTTGTGATGTGTGGGATTCTCACTGTGGTGACTTGACCCAAAGCATGTGGAATCTTCCCAGACCAGGGATTGAGCCGATATCTTTTGGACTGGCAGGTGGATTCCTATCCACGGTGCCACCGGCGAAGTCCAATTACAATATATTATTGATACTTTGGCTTCTGTCTCGACATCTCCTTCAATATATGGCAAACTACACCGATGGATCAGCAGGTAAAGAATCTGCCTGCAACGCAGGAGACACAGGAGCCTCGGGTTCGATCCCTGGGCCAGGAAGATCCCCTGGAGGAGGACATGGCAAGCCACTTCAGTGTTCTCGCCTGGGAAATCCCATGGCAGAGGAGCCTGGGGGGCTACCGTCCACGGGGTCACCAAGTATTGGACAGGACTGAAGCAGATGAACCCGGCACACAGCAAGGCCAGCACAGAGTCCTCATCATAGTAAATATCTGTAAACACCATTAATCTCTAAAGTTTAAGGGAAACAAACTGTAGCTTGTTTTTCAGATAGAGTGGCTAAGAGGCAATTAAGTCATTCTCCCAGCTGATAATCTTTCACGTAGTTCTTTTACTGTTCTTTTTTCACATTCTCTGTTCTTTCACAATTTACAAGTGGTCCTTTTTAAAATTTATTTTAAAAAAATTATTGAAATATAGTTGATTTACAATGTTGTGTTAGTTTCAGGGATACAGCAAAGCGATTCAAATATATATTTGAATCTGCTCTTTTTTAGATTTTTTTCCATCGTAAGTTATTACAAGATAATGAGTATCATTTCCTGTGCTATACAGTAGGTCTTTGCTGCTTATCTATTACAAGTATACTTTAATCCCAAACTCCTAATTTATCCCTTCCCCATTTCCCTTTGGTAATATAAGTTTGTTTTGTCTGAGTCTATTTCTGTTTTGTAAATAAGTTCATCTGCATCATTCTTTTAGATTTCACATGTAAGTGATATCGTAGGATATTTGTCTTTGTCTGACTTACTTCACTTAGTATGGTTATTTCTAGGTCCATCCGTGATGTTGCAAATGGCATTATTTCATTCTTTTTGGGGCTGAATAATATTCCATTGTGTATATATACCACATCTTCTTAGGTTGCCTCCATGTCTTGGCTATTGTAAACAGTGCTGCTATGAACAGTGGGATGCAAGTATCCTTTTGAATTATACTTTCTTCTTGATAAAGGTCCAGGTAAATGACTTCTAAGCTTTATGATTCAGAGTGTGGTCCAATAACCAGTAGGAATGGCATCACTCAAAATCTTAATAAAAATGCAGAATCTTGGGCTTCCCTAGTGGCTCAGTGGTAAAGAATCTGCATGCCAATGCAGGAGACACAGGTTTGATTCCTGGTCTGGGAAGATTCCACATGCTGCATAGCAACTAAGTCCGTGAACCTTAACTATTGAGCCTGTGTCCTAGAAACCAGGAGCCATAACTAGTGAAGCCTGCGTGCCCAGAGCCCATGCTATATCACGAGAGACGCCACCACAGTGAGAAGCCTCTGCACTGCAATTTGAGAGTAGTCCCTGCTTGCAGCAACTAGAGAAAAGCTCGTGCAGTAACGAAGACCCAGCACAGCCAAAAATGGATAAACAAATAATTTTTTAAAATGCAGACTCTCATCAGGATGGGGAATACGTGTAACTCTATGGCTGATTCATATCAATGTATGACAAAACCCACTGAAATGTTGTGAAGTAATTAGCCTCCAACTAATAAAAAAAATAAATAAATAAAAATAAAATGCAGACTCTCAGGCCCCACTAGAAGAATCAGATCTGTATTTGATCAAGATAATCGGGAGATCAATTAGCACCTTAAAACTTGAGTCACTTCCCTAAAGTGCCTGCCACTTTTACAAAGCAATTTCTTGAGACTCACCTCAAGTCTGTCACTTAGCAGGGGGGAAAAAAAAAAAAAGGTTCACCTAGTCACTTCACTTGTACCCTTTTTCTAATCCTAATCAGAGCTCTCAGATTTGCCCACATCCCAGAATAGAGTGGAGCCTTTGTAATGGCTCAGAGAGTAAGAATCTGCCTGCAATGCAGGAGACGCAGCTTCAATCCCTGGGTCTGGAAGATCCCCTGGAGGAGGGCAGGACAACCCACTGCAGTATTCTTGCCTGGAGAATCCCCACTGACAGAGGAGCCTGGCA
The DNA here is from genome assembly GCF_019320065.1 of Cervus canadensis. Lineage (NCBI taxonomy): Eukaryota > Metazoa > Chordata > Mammalia > Artiodactyla > Cervidae > Cervus > Cervus canadensis. The sequence goes on along the minus strand of NC_057403.1, from coordinate 16,306,564 downwards.
GGCTACAGTCCAGGGGATTGCAGAGTCACACGACTGAGCGTCTAACAGAATAGAGTGGTTGGAAACACGAGTGGGGCAGTGCTGCCACCTTGTGGGCATGAACATGCAGTAAATACACTTGATGGTGACCATTCTCAGCTATAAAGGCGGCGGGAGGGTTGGCAGAGCACGTGACGTCCAAGTGTCAGCCTAGGTAAGAGAAGCACAACCATCTACACTGGTTGGGAGCCAGAATCACGGAGACCTGGGCTGACATCATAGAGTAGTGTCACTTTTCAAAGGGCAGATTTTATAATACCTAATAAAATGTAGTATTAGTGGAATCCTGGGTTCCAAGCCAAGCTCTACCCTTGGAATCTTCAAGAAACAACAAATCACTGTGACAGCTATTTTCAGACACCCAGCTCCTGCCTGAACTCTGCCAGTAAACCTGTAGTTGTCCAAGGATATTTACTTTCCTCTGACAGTTCTTTCTCATCCTGAGCCAAAATGTGTCTGGTGCAGACTCGCCAAGCCTCCTGTTACTCTCTGTAGGCATGGAAACAAGTCTCAAACCTTTTCACACACAGAACTTCAAATGCTTGTGAATAATCACCATGCACCCCCTATGTCTTCCCCGAGCCATTTCCAAAATGACGTATTCTGAAGCTCCCCGACGCTTTCCGGTCACTTTCTGATGGGCAAGTGAAGTATGTCAACCAGAGCAGAAACTCATATCCTGGGAGTATTCCAAGCACAGCTGCAGAGCCATAGGATGAGCCCCGTCCTCATACTGAACACTTCTCCTGTATTTAGAAGCGAAATTCCACCTTAGTTCACCCGAGGAGATTGGAGTCTTGACTTACGCTGCTGCCCCAGTCATTCCATAACTCTGGACGTGTATACTTTTTGTTCTTTTACTTATTGTCTGTGCTGGCTCTTCACTGTTGCACAGGCTTTTCTCTAGTTGTGGCGATCAGGGGCTACTCTCTAGTTGCGGAGCACAGGCTTCTCATTGCCGTGGCTTCTCTTGTTGCGGAGCACTGGCCCTAGGGCGCTCCGGCTTCAGCAGTTGCAGCGAGAGGGCTCAGTAGTTGTCGATCCTGGGTTGCAGAGCGCGGGTTCAGGAGTTGTGATTGCACGGGCTTAGTTGTTCCACAGAATGTGGGATCTTCCCGGGCCAGGGATAGAACCCATGTCTCCAGCATTGGCAGGCAGATTCTTTTTTTTTTTTTTTTAACTTTTACTTTTCACTGGAAGATAATTACTTTACAATATTGTGATAGTTTCTGCCATACATCACCATGAATCAGCCACAGGCAAACACATGTCCCCCTCCCTCTGAAACCTCCCTCCCAACTCCACACCCCGAGGTTATCATTCCCACTGAGCCTCCAGGGAAACTCTACTGTTTTATTTTTTTATTTTTTTTTTTCTGAGTTTGAAAATTGTAATTTATTGATGAAAGTGAAGTCGCTCAGTTCTGACTCTTTGAGATACCCCATGGACACCAGGCTCCTCCGTCCATGGGATTTTCTAGGCAAGGATACTGGAGTGGGTTGCCGTTTCCTTCTCCAGGGTACTGTTTTATTTTTAAGAAGTAATTAGTGAAATCAGTCAGAAAGAGAAAGACAAATATCGTGTATTAACACATATACATGGAATCTAGAAAGACAGTACCAACAATCCTACGTGCAGGGCAGCAAAGGAGACACAGACGTAAAGAACAGACTTTTGGACTCAGTGGGAGAAGGAGAGGGTGGGATGATTTGAGAGAACAGCTTTGAAACATACACATTACCATATGTAAAATAGATAACCAGCCCGAGTTTGATGTATGGAGCAGGGCACCCAAAGCCGGTGCTCTGTGACAACCTGGAGGGATAGGGAGGGAGGTGGGAGGAGGGTTCAGAATGGGGGGGGACATATGTGTACCTATGGCTCATTCACACTGATGTATGGCAAAAACCATCACAATATTGTTAAGTAATTATCCTCCAATTAAAATAAGTAAATTTTTTTTAAAAGAAATATCTATTAGAGCCTGCGATGCGCTAGAGACACAAGGATGAATCAGACCTGGTCCCTGACCTTACTGAGGGAGAGAATCCAACCCAGCATCAGAGCACTGCAGTCACGTGAGAAACATGTTGATAAGAGGTAACACAGGTGTCTGGGCGCATCTCATCAGCCCCCTGGGTTTTCCAGGCTCTCATATTCCTCATTTCAAGTTCAAAGTGAAAAAGAGAGAGAATGCAAGTGTCCCAGATTTTTGCAGTCATGGTTTAACCAGACATTTACCTCTGGATAATCCAGGGTATTGGTGCCCCGCCCCCCACTGGCGCACATAGCAGCCAGGCAGCTGCCCACTAAGGCATTCCAGCAGGTCGGGAAACTGGAGTTCTTCTCTGGCTTGGAGGCAAACTAACCGTGACCTTGAACAAATCACGGAGCAGTTGGACTAACCCTCCACAGGTCTACGTGTTGGGTGAGAGCCCTTCAGAGAAACGCCACACCTTCTTCTTCTTGGAAGCCACCACCCAAATACATTAGGGACTCTGATGCTCCCTGAGTTGCTTCAGTCCTGTCCAACTCTTTGCAACCTTATGGGCCATAGCCCACCAGGCTCCTCTGTGCATAGGATTCTCCAGGCAAGAATACTGGAGAGGGTTGCCATGCCCTCCTCCTAGGTCTCTTGTGTCACTGACTGTGTGTATGAATAAATGACTCTTAGAGCAACAGGAAGCATGGATATGATACGATCAACAAGCATTTTTAAATGTCTAAGTACACTGTACATGGACAGAGGAGCCTGGTGGGCTACAGTCTATGGGGTTGCAAAGAGTCGGACACGGCTGAGCACACACACACACACATACACACACCAAGTATACTGAAGAGGGGGGAAACCAAATAACAGTAGAAAATGGTTATTTCTCCCACTTTCCCCTCACCTCCTTCCTGGAAGGAGACCTTTGTAAGACACAAAGACTGTGCTTGACATAACTGAAGTTCTCAGGGTGAGCTCTAAGTGTGTGTGCTCAGTCGTGTCTGACTCTTTATGACCCGAGGGACTGTAGCCCACCAGGCTCCTCTAACTGTGGGATTTTTCAGGCAAGAATACTGGAGCGGGTTGGCATTGCCTACTCCAGGGGATCTTCCTGACCCAAAGAGCGAACCTGTCTCTTGCGTTTCCTGCATTGGCAGGTGGATTCTTTACCACTAGCGCCACCTGGGAAGCCCTAAGTGATTGTCTATATTAACAAGAGAAAAGTCTGTCTTGGGAGTGTCTTACATCAGTGCAGCTGAGAGACCAACCCAAAGTCCTCTCCCATGGGAAATAGGACCCAACATCCCTTTTCAAGTCCATAGAGGGGAAAATCAGATGGAGTGAACCGCTTAGGGAGCCAGGACTTGGGGAGACGATGGGGGTGAACAGATTGAGGGGACCTGGAGGAAGCTGCGGGAGGAGCCCCCTGATTAGCAGCCTTGGGGCAGACTGGAGGAGGACTCGATGAGGAAGTAAAACACCACCTCAGGCTCCATGTGTGTGCGTGACCTTCTATCAGAAAAATGTTTTCCTGATAATGGACTGCGCTTTCACATGCTTTCTAACATAGCAGGTCTAGATAAAGGCTTACAAAAATATCAGTCAGTTCAACAAATATTTGCAGAGCACCCACAAAGTGCCAGGCCCTACGTAAGTTTAGGAACTTACAAGTGAACAATTAACAGCCCTGCCTCAAAAATCCCCACCCAGTCAGCTCTGTGCTCCTTCTCAGCCCTACCCTCCTCCCTGCCTTCCATCAACAGAAACCCTACCCCACCCTCCAGACCCAGCCCAAGTTCCACTGAACCCCGAGGTTTTGGAGCTACTCATCGTCCACCGTGAACTGCTGCCACTTCTGAAATTTGATTGCACAATATCCCCAGGTTTTATGAAGTGTGTGTCGTCTCCCTGGTTAGACTTGAGGGTCCTGAGGACAGAGAGCATGGTTAGAAATTTCCAGGGAGTAGTGGCTCAGTGGATAAGAATCCACCTGCCAAAACAAGGGACATGGGATCGATCCCCGGTCCGGGAAGATTCCACATGCCACAGAGCAATTAAGCCAGGGTGCCACAGCTAATGAGCCGGTGTGCCCTGAGCCCATGAACCACAACAAGAGAAACCACCACAGTGAAAAGCACCACAATGAAGGGTAGCCCCCTCTCACTGCAACTAGAGAAAGCCTATGCAAAGCAACAACTCAGGGCAACCATAAGTAAATGAATAAAAAAAAAATTTTTTAATAGTAATTTTCCAGGGAGGAGCCACATTAGTGCTTTACACATTAGACCAAGCTCAGACGGCGCCTTCAACTCAAGGACAGTCTCCACTATCCAGTGAAGTGCCAGGCACCTGCCGATGCTTATAAACTTCATAGCAAAGTCTACAATCAAAGTCTCCAACAGGTCCACAGGTGAAAATCATCTGAAAATGACAGAGTAGGGATGAGCAGACAAAAGCCACGCCTGGCCTCTTCCCTCCTCTGGACTAGAACAAAGTCACACCACCTTTTCTCACACCTGCCTGGAGGAACAGGGAGGACTTCCTTGTTAACCTTCCCCTCAGCCCCACAAGGGCTTCCGCAACGGCTCAGCAGGTAAAGAATCCGCCTGCAATGCAGGAGACACAGGAGACTCGGGTTCAGTCCCTGGGTCAGGAAGATCCCCTGGAGGAGGACGTGGCAACCTGCTCCAGTATTCTTGCCTGGAAAACCCCGTCGATAGAGGAGCCTGGTGGGCTATAGTCCAAAGTGTCACAAAGAGTCGGACATGACTAAGCACTTATTTTCTTTCTTTTAGCCCCACAAACAGCTCTCAGCCCTTAAGACCAGCCTCTCTTCTACTTTTGAGCCCAGTTCCTGAAGTCTTTGGAATGAGTCACGTCAGTAAGTGCTGCCCTTCTGGACCCTTGATGTTTGCTCCAAGAAATATCACTTCTCTCTTTCATCTTGGACTGATTTCAAACAAGATCTCGCACCAGGAGTCCCAGCAGCCTGGGCAGACATTGTCCCTACTGTGGCTTTTACTTCTCAAATCCTCTTGGACCTGAAGCCTTGAGGGTCTTCCGCCAACCCACGTCCCTCTCTGCTGGGGTCCAGCCTCAGCATGATCCAGGGGATACCCTCAGGATGAACGGCGTCAGCGAGTGAGCGAGAGAAGACACGTGAGACCAGCCTTGATAGGGCCAAGTCTGTGAGGGAGAGAGAGAGAAAGAGAGAGAGAGGGTAGGGGTGGGGGGAGAGAATGACCAGATGGGGGGTGCAGCAGAGTCTGGCAATCCTTTATTTTTACCGTGGCTTTTATGCCCTAAGTTAGTACATTTCTAAGGGGAAGATAGTTTAACATTACGTCAGCTTGTCCTTCACGAAACCAGGGTGTTTTCTGCATACTTCTTTATGAGGGTCTTGTATATTATCTTCTGGCCTTGGGGCCTATTAACATTTTATGCAGGTCAGGTGAATGTAAACCTATTTTCTGTTTCTATGGTGACTGAAAGGTAGCAGTCTCATAGGGCAACAGTATAGAGTAGAAGTATAACCTTGTTAACACAAAAATTAATCCTTCTGCAGAAGTTGTCAGTTGCGTTTATCTAAGAAGTTTACCCCAGACTGACTCTGCGACTTTGGTGAGGCAGCTTCTGCCAAGCACTCTTGGCTGACAATTAACAACCATCTCATTGTTACCACACTAGGGCTAAGTTCTTATTTCTCTAGATCTTTAACTATATTAACAACGGTTTCTATAACACAACCTTAGCACATTAAAAGCAAAAACACAGCAAGCAAATGTTAACCCAATAGCTACTTTTAGAATAATTTTTCTTATGTTTTCTAATAGGACTCCTTCACCCCTCAAAAATGCTCTATGTCTATTAGGGCTTTTATATAATCAGGTTCTTTATGCTATTTTATGATTAGGATATTATAAGCAATCATGCATATTAGTACCAAGGGCATAAATGCATTTGGCTAACAAACTACCAGCAAAGGAGTTTAAATTAAAACACTCCTTTCACCCTGAATAATCTCATAAAGTACCACCACCTGGGAAACTTATTGATTAAAGTTCTAAATTGATTTTTATTTGGGAAGAGATCGGGGAAGGCCTTCTGCCTGTGTCACAGAAATTAGGGAGTAGTCTATTGAAGCAAGCATCAGAAAGACTGATATCATCTTTAAGGTGAGCACCGGGGGCAGCTTTTCGAAATCCCTGAAAACCTGATCCGCCTTGCCTGTCAGGCTTTCTCCTCGTGACCTTGTCATGGGTGGGATCTCATGTGCCGGCTCCCAGCACCTCTCCTCTAGGCAGGAGCCATGAGCCCATATACCACGAAGTTCCAATACTTTGGCCACCTGATGCAAAGAGCCGACTCATTGGAAAAGACCCTGTGTTGGGAAAGACTGAAGGCAGGAGGAGAAGGGCACGATAGAGGATGAGCTGGTTGGATGGCATCACCAACTCGATGGACATGAGTGTGAGCAAGCTCCAGGCACTTTGACCCAGTGCCCCAGGGCAGTGTTTGGGCAAGAAGAGCCTCTCCTCCACCCTCTCTGCTTCCTTCCTTATGCAGCCACAGACTTGGAGGACGCTCTCCACAGTGGGGACACCACGACGTCTGATACTGTGCCAAGGCTGGGAGTGGGGAAGGCAGAGGGGAGACAGGCCGTGCCATCCTCTTTGTCAACCCTTAGCCCTCACTTTTCCTGCCAGACACTAAGCTAGAAAACGTCACTCAAACGTATAAGGAAATTCACACAAGCCACAAGAAGAAATCATAACACATTGCGGGGTGGAGAGGCGGGAGGGAGGAGGGAGGGGATGAGCATGGCTGCCAGGTTACCAGTCACCCTCTCGTGTTCCTACAAAGGCTTCATTTGTTTGGCCAGTTTTGCCTCCCAGATTCCCATAAAACACATGGTCCGACCTGTTACCTAACAAGGCCAGCGCCACTCGGCCCTTCCCGCCCTCTAATGAGAACGCTGGTCTGGGAGTAAAGTGCAGACCCCGCCCCCCACCCCAGCGACGTCCCACGCACGGCCTGAGCCGCCGGGAGAAGTGGGGACCCTCTCACTGGGAGCTGCTGAAGAGTCGCCACGGAGCAGCATCGACAGGCGAAATGAAGGTTCTAATCTCCTCCCTCCTCCTGTTGCTGCCACTAATGCTGATGTCCGCAGTCTCCAGCAGCTCACACACAGGTAAAAAAAAAAAAAAAAGTCCACTTTCTATGAAAGATAAAAAGGGGGCAGAAATGTGGCGACACAGAAAAGAGCATGACCACACACGTGGTAAAATGTAGCCCCTGCAGGCTACGGGGATTAGCGGTGAGTTAGCCTGTCTGCGTGCCTGTTTCTTCATTTACAAAAAGGAATGAACTAAACCTAAATCCTGAGTGTCGTGTAGTTAAAAGAGCCTGTGTGTATGGAGTGTCTGCAAGGGTAGCTGGCGGGAAAGGACCTTACCTCTCCCCCAGCCCCTGTTTGGGGGTATTGAGTGTCCTGGGGACCGAGCCTGGAGGCCATGCAAGGAGGGTGTTGAAAGCAAGTGTGCGTCCAGTCAGTCAGTCATCCTCGATTATATTCTTCCTAGTACACCAGACATGCCCCAATAATTCTTAATGCTTTTTCATGGTAAGGTGATAAACCAGAAAAATCACACCACCAGGTAAATACCTGTGTTTGAAGCTGTGACCACACTGAGCTATTGAGGCAATCTGAGCGCCGGTTGGAAAAGAATTTCCAAACATAGAGCATTACAGAAGGGAGTGAGCTTATTAAGAACAAAGAGCAGAGATAACGTGGGCCCTGCGAGCACAGCGGGCCGACAACTCCTGACAGGCCAGGGAGAGTCGACGGTGTTAGTGGGTTAATAGCCAATTTTTATAGCCTCAAGACAAAGACAATTCCTGCTGGAAGGCTGGCGTTAGGGGACTGATTGGGGCTTTATAGGGTGTTTACTGGAGTGGGCATCTTTGACTAATTTGGAGTCAGGAAGCCTGTTAGTGATGATCGTGGGCTTTTGGCAATGGTTACATGTGTGTGTCACGTCACTTCAGCCATGTCCGACTCTTTGTGACCTATGGACTGTAGCCTGCCAGGTTCCTCTGTCCATGGGGTTCTCCAGGCAACAGTTACAAAGGGGCTCAGTCAGCTTTGGGGGTGACCTTGGTTCTCGGCTCTGCTTCTGTGTTCTGGGTACAAGGCCTCGCGCCTGTGGCCTGGGGCGGGGGCGGGGCAGGACTGCACACCAGCCCTGTTTGAACAGCTCACCTTTAGGAAGCAGATCCTGGGTTAGGAGTCCTGAATCCGCTCCACTGTTCCCTACAGCCAGAGTGGCCCAGCCCTTAGCAGAACAACTGTGCAGATGGGACCCCCTCCCCACGTATATTCCCATCCTAAGTGACCATCTCCCCAAACGCTACTTTCAGGTGAAATAGCTTTGTTACACACTCAGCATCGAGTAGGAGAAGGCAATGGCAACCCACTCCAGTACTCTTGCCTGGGAAATTCCACGGATGGAGGAGCCTGGTAGGCTGCAGTCTATGGGGTCGCTAAGAGTCAGACATGACTGAGCGACTTCACTTTCATGCACTGGAGAAGGAAATGGCAATCCACTCCAATATTCTTGCCTGGAGAATTCCAGGGACGGGAACCTGGTGGGCTGCCGTCTATGGGGTCGCACAGAGTCAGACACGACTGACGTGACTTAGCAGCAGCATCGAATGGGTTCTAAAATCAGGAGTCTACCCTCCTGCACCCATTTCCAGAATCTTCTCCCTTATAGAGTTCTCTGGAAGCCACTGGGCCCCATGGCCCGGCGGGGGTGGCCCTAGACCAGCATTCTGGGAGGGAAGTCTTTTCCACCGCTGTGACGGGCCCCCAGGCTGGAGACCTCAGCCTGGACTCCAAGCTCCAGTCATGGCCGCCTTTCCCGACCATCCCCCCGCACCCCCGCACTAACAAGGGCCCGTGTTCCTCTCAGCCGGGATCTCAGAACCTCGGCTGCTCCCCAGCTGCCCTTGCGTCCTCCCACCAGCTCAGTTCTGCTCCCACAGCCGCCCTGATGTGTCCCAGAGGCAGACGTGAGCCCTCCCCTCCCTGCACAAGCTGGGCCCCGACTGGACTCTCTCTGCACGGTCCACGTTCCACCTTGGGTTGAGTGTTGGTGGGTCTCCTACCCCAACCCCTGCCCTTCTGAGCTGTAACCTCGCCCCTGGCACCACCTGGTATCTTGTTTCCATGTCCCTCCCATGACCCGGCAAGGTGCTAGGTAAATACATCTAAGTGGAAGAATAAATCCTCAGGTTTCTAAGTTCAAAATGTTCCCCTTAAGAGACTGGACACCTGGGTTTCATAGCAGCTCTGTTGACATTAGAGATTAAGTCCTCTTGTAAGAGGGGCAGGGTGCACTGTTCTGGTCTTTCTAACCTGTTTAGCAACATCCGAGTGGCCTCTACCCTCTAGAAGCCAATAGCAGCCTTTCCCCGCCCCCACCCTGTTAATACAGCCAAAAATATCTCCAGACATGGCCAAACATCCCCTGGAGGGTAACCCACTCCCCAGGGGAGCCACTGCTTTACCAATAATTCTCAAATATGGTGACACATTTAGACTCACCCAGACCTTTAGACTCAGACTTGAATTCAGGGGATCGACCGTGATCCAAATCTTGGCTCCATCACTCACTTTTTAACCCTGGTGTGTGTGTGTGTGTGTGTGTGTGTGTGCGCGCGCGCTTGCGTGCTTAGTCATGTCCGACTCTCTGTGACCCCATGGACTGTAGCCCATCAGGCTCCTCTGTCCACGGGATTCTCCAGGCAAGAGTACTGGAGTGGGTTGCCATTTCCTTCTCCAGGGGATCTTCCCCACTCAGGGACCGAACCCGCGTCTCCTGCTTGGCTGGTGGATTCTTGACTGCTCTACCACCTGGGAACCCCTTGGAATCCTGGACAAGATGCTTAAGTTTTTTAAGCTTCATTTTAAAATGAGTAAAACACCATTTAGCATGTACAACTGTTGTAAAGAGTAAATGATGGATAATGTGAACCTAGTAAGTGTTCAATAAATCGAGTGAGTAAAATTTCATTCTCAAGTAGCTTCAAAGGCATAAGGGCAATGAGATGCAGAAAGCTCACTGAGGCCCCCAGGGAATGCAATTCCAGGCTCAATTCCCGTTTCCCAGGCAAGGGTAGTTGCAATGTTGGACCCAGTCTGGTGAGCAGAAATAACACTACATAATCCTGCCCAGAAATCTCCAAATAAAATCTGATCTTGCTTTATCTCTTAAAACAACCACGTACCTGCTTAATATGCTTTTCATGGGGAAATGGGGAAAAAATAAATAACTGAGAAGCAATGACAGTGTTAAGAAATAAATTACTTACAATAACAGACTAATTCCTTATAAGATTACCTATTAATTAGAAAATTACTTATGATAAATAGCTCCCATGACATTAGGTCATGTAGGTTCGAAGAAAGACTAAAAGGCTAAGAGCCTTGGACCTAGGTTTTAGCTCCAGATGAGTCACCATTAACGCTGTGAACTTGGGCATTGCATTGACTCTCTCTGGGCCTCGGTTTTCTCACCTCAAAATAAAAGAGATGGTGATTCACTTAATTAGTGCAATGCTATAACAACAGCTTGGTAATGATATCAAGAAACACAAAACGGGCATAAGAGAGCATCAGGTGATACGACAGACTTGAATAGAGACAAAAGGAGAAATGGGTTTGTTCCAGAGGGACAAAGGTAAATACCATCCTCTTATGTTAACAGTTGAACGGGGACTATGGATTCAAATACAACCAAACACAGAGGTCAGGTGAAGTTCTTGACTGGTTTATGGAATAATCTACTCTTTGCTCTTATTTCTTAAGTCAGGAGAATAACGTGTGTAGGGTAGGGACTTTAATGGGGGAAGTTGTCAGGTCTTGATCAATATCCCTACCTTTTGTCCTCTCTTCTATCCAGAAGCTATTCTTTCTCTGCCTACCTCCAGCTAAGCTTTTCTCTAGGCCGGATTTTATGCTTTGATTCCTTATCCATTGACAATACCCCTCTCTTGAAGTACCCTAGCTCCCTCAGTAAATAGGAAGCGCGATGGAGCTGCGCGGACCCAGAGGCACAGGGAAAAGGGCCTTGGCGCCTTCCCTTTCCAGTTCCTGGAAGTGACCAGTTTCCTTCCCACAGGGGTCGCCAGAGGCCAGAGGGACCAACGCCAGGCTTCTGGGAGGTGGCTCCGAGAAGGAGGCCAAGAATGTGAGTGCCAAGGTCAGTAACACAATATCGACAACAGCAGTGCACCGCCGAGATCCCCACTTGCTCCCCTGAATCTTTCTGAGAGCAGAGCAGATATTACCAGAGCTGCCCTTGCCCCCTGCCCTCTCCCCCAGCCCACCACTCATTTCTTCCTGAGTCTCATGTAAGAGCCAGACTCCTCCAGGGTCCAGGGTCCAGGCTGAAGGTCTGGCTGGCCCCCTCTCCCTTACCTTTTCCCCCAACAACCCAGGGCTGCCTTCCAAGACCTTCCTGGACCCCATTCTCAGCCTTATTTTACTCACAGGCAAGACTGAAATCAGAGGGGCAAAATGGCTTAGTCGAAGTAAAGCAGCCACTGAAAGGCAGACACCTCTTATTCCTCATTTTTTAAAATTTATGTTTAATTGGAGGACCATTGCTTTACAATATTGTGTTGGTTTCTGCCACATAACAACGTGCATCAGTCACATGTATACTTATGTCCCCTCCCTCTTGAAGCTCCCTCCCACTCATTGCTCATTTTTTTGGTCTCCCTAATGACACTCTGATGCTTCCTCCAAACCTGCCACCAAATTCTTGCCCATGAAAGTGAAACACGCTCAGTCGTGTCTGGCTCTTTGCGACCCCATGGACTGTACAGTCCAGAGAATTCCCCAGGCCAGAATACTGGAGTGGGTAGCCTTTCCCTTCTTCAGGGGATCTCCCCAACCCAGGGATCAAACCCAGGTCTCCTGCTTTGCAGGCAGATTCTTTACCAGCTGAACCACAAGGGAAGCCCCAAAATACTTGAGTGGGTAGCCTATCCCTTCTCCAGCGGATCTTCCCGACCCAGGAATTGAACTAGGGTCTCCTGCATTGCAGGTGGATTCTTTACCAACTGAGCTATCGGGAAAGCCCATTCTTGACCATACAGGTCAGCAAAACAACTTAGAGACCCTGGTGCTCATATAACTGTTCTGTGTTGACCCTTTCCCACTGAAATATGAAAAACAACTGGGAGGTAAGGAAGATGGCAAGTCAAGTCCTAGCCCTCAAACATGTGAACCTTCCTAAGCAGCAACCCCCTTATTTCAGATTGGTTCCTGAGAGGCCCTAGAAGAACACTCATGACAGCGCCCAGGCTGACAAAGCCATGTCCCTGTGATCATTTCAAGGGCAGGATGAAGAAAACCAGTAAGTTGTCAAAGAACGACCCTCCTTAAACCAGAGTCGCTCTGTGGAATCGACTAGGGATGAGAGTGCAAGCATCAGTCATTCAGTCGTGTCTGACTCTTTGCGGCCCCACGGACTATAGCCCCCCAGGCTCCTCTGTCCTTGGGGTTTTCCAGGCAAGTGGGTTGTCATTTCCTTCTCCAGGGGATCTTCTTGACCCAGGGATCGAGCCTGGGTCTCCTGCATTGCAGGTGGATTCTTTACCGTCTGAGCCACCAGGTAAGCCCCAGCTAGGGATGAAGCAGGGGTTAAGAGACAAGAGAGATGAAATGAAGATCAGGATTAGCTCATCCTACTCAAGGTCAACGAGTGGGGAAACAGGAAGAGCAGGAAAAGCAAAACACAATTCCCCTAATACTAGAAGACGGCTCACCAAAGCCTCTGATGATAGAATGCCATTGCTTATCCAAATGGAGGGAGAGGGGCTGTTGGCGACCTGGTCACTGATCTCTGACAATGACACTGGTGTCGGAGTCAAACGATGAGATCTAGACCTACCCTGGTCTAGGTATAATGAAATGTCATATAAAAAGTATACTGTTAAGTGTTAAACTGATCGATATTGTGGCATTATTATGATATTACATGATCAAGAACGGGATGATACCTGGAGAAAGAAATGGCAACTCACTCCAGCATTCTTGCCTGGGAAATCCCACAGAGGATCCTGGCGGGCTACAGTCCATGGGGTGGCAAAGAGAGGCCATTCAGCGACTAAACAACAACAATTACATTTATATACAAAAGGTTTGGAAAACCATACAGCAAACTAGTAACAATAGTGCTCACCAGAATCAGGAGTGGAAGCAAGGGTTGGGGTATCTTTTATCTCCTTACTGTAGATATTTTTTCATTTACATTGTTCCCCCATGGGGGAAATCATGGGGTGAGTCTCACTTGTAACATTTTAAAAGTTCTCATTAAAAAAAATTAAATTCTAAAAATGTTTCTAACTGCAGTGTCTCCCTTTTCTCTTCACCCTAGGACACCAAAGACACCACAGGAAGTCAAACACGCCCTCCAAAGCCTGCCAGCAATTTCTCACACGATGTCTGCTAGAAAGCATTGCTCTGCCCTTATAGGCGCTCTGAGACCCCACCCTCCCGATGAAACATTCTCAGTCAACAAAGCTGTGAGTGCACCTAGAAGACACTCTTCTCCCACCTCACGTCCCCCCATTCCTGTCCCCACTCCCTAAATCATCCCAAAAGCATTTTCCCTGAGATTATTGCCCCCTCTAGTGCCTTCTTCATTTTCAGTCTTTTCCTGGGGCTGCCCCTGACACAGCCTTAAGCTTACTTACCTGAAAGAAACCAAGAATCTCTGAGTACCTAGAGCTGGTCCTCCCTGACTATAAACACAAACAGGAAAACAGCAAACAAAATCAATAAATATACTTAAATGTAATAGATCAAAATCATTTTCAAATGGGGTCTCGAAACGCACGTTCAATCCAGACGGTCCACTTTACCCTGTTCATTCCAAACCATTTCCAGATTATATACACACCTCTATCCAACACCACCTTCAGTCTCTCTCTGCTGCCCAAATTTTTACTCTTTTACTCATCCAACAAACCTTCCTGAGGTAAGAGCTAGGTAGGGCAAAGAAAGCAGTGAAAGCAATGAATCAGACATTGTCTTACTAATGATAATATAAGTTTAAAAAGAACCTGGCTCCATTTCCTAGCACATAAAATGCCTACCCAGTATTTATGATTATCACCACCATCATCATCATCAATGGTCACCGGACTCTAAGCTTCCAGGCAACTACAGAAGATATATGTGCAAAGGCAGAGCTCAAGGCTAGAGTGTTCAGTCACCAGTCATGACGGACTCTTTGCGGCCTTACGGACTATAACCTGCTGGGCTCTGCTGTCCGTGGGATTCTCCAGGCAAGAATACAGGAGTGGATTGCCATGCCCCGCTCCAAGGGATCTTCCCAACGCAGGGAATCGAACGAGCATCTCCTGTGTCTCCTGCATTGCAGGCGAATTCTTTACCACTGAGCCACCTGGGAGAGACAGTATGTAAGATCTCAAATGCCACTGAAAAGGGCTTTCCAGCTGTAGAAATGGGAAGCTGTCTTTTTTTTCTTTTTTAACATGGGAATAAAATGATCAGAACAATAATATAATGAAATAAAAGTGGGAACCATTAGAATAAATAAAGAGCGGAAAGTTACAGTGGGGTAGATCCCGCTTCCCTCTCTGACCCTTTCCTCAAACATCAGAAGGAGAAGTAAGAAAAGGAACACTCGAGACTTCCCTAGAGGTCCAGTGGTCAAGACGCCGCATTCCTGATGCAGGGGGCCCCGAGTTTGGTACCTGGTCAGGGAACTAGATCCCACATGCTGCAACTGAGAGTTTGCATGCCGAAACTAAAGATCCTGCCGACAGGAAGATGTCAACAGGAAGATCCCACGTGCTACAACTAAGACCCAGCGCAGCCAAGAAAAATTTTTTTTTTAATCGAGAAAGAAAAGGAACATTCCTCCAGAGTCTAGCTTCTGTCATCTGGATGAAACAGAGGACTCAGCTGGGATGCTGCCCTTATGACAAGAAATATTTTATCTGAGTGGGGAGTGGGATGGGGCCCCTTTAAGACATAACCCTCTGGTGGTCAGCCCACTTGCCGACCACCTCCAAAAGGAAGACCAGGGATGCCAGGTTGAAGGAGTGGAACCCAAGATGGTGGGGGAGCCATCATGAGTAACCCATGAGGGATCTGTGACAAAGGAGGTCTGTGGGGACCCAGGGGGATGAAGCTAGGGAGATCAATATCTCCCACAAGGGCTTTCCTGCTGGCTCAGGGATCAAGACTCCACTTGCCAATGCAGGAGACACAGGTTTGATCCCTGGTCCGGGAAGATCCCACATGGCGCGAAGCAGCTAAACCCGTGCACCTTCACTACCAAGCCTGTGCTCCACAAGAGAAGCCACCGCAACTAGAGAGCAGCCCCTGCTCACCACAACTAGAGAAAAGCCCGTGCAGCAGCAAAGACTCAGCCAAAAATAAATGCACAGCCAAAAATAAATAAATACAATTATTTAAAAAATATATATCTCCCTTGACCAAAAAAAAAAAAAAAGCACAGCAGAGCCAGGTTCTAAGTTGGTATTTAAGCCTGTTAGAGAATCAAAGCCACACCAGACAACTATAACCCAGTTGGAGCCTGCACCAGAAAAAACATCCAGACCAGCCAGTATCCAAGGATCAGCAGGGACCCAATAGACAAGGATCCAATAGCCCACTGCACAGCAAAGACCCTCACTCAGCAGGAGCCCCTTGCCCATCACCAAGCTGAAGCCCAGCAGGAACCTCGAGCACAACAAAAGTCTGCTCTGTACCAAGAATTTCATGCCCCACAGGCCTCTGCCCTGCAGACGTCACCTCCCATCCAAAGGGTGCCCTTCAGTAAACAGGAAGTTGCCTCGCAGCACAGACCTGGGCCAGGAAAAGAATCTAGAACTCAACAGGACCCAGAACTGAGACAGGGATCTGGAGCCCAGTCAGAACCTGGTCCTATAGAGCCTCTTGTAGCCCCACAAGAAGCCGGATCAACCACCTCTGGCGCAGCCTAGATCCCCACCCAAAACTGAACCACCAGCCCAGACTAAACCTATGTCCTGAGAAAGATGGCAAGAGTCAGACCCTGCGGGCTCAGCACACAGCTCCAGCCCAGGGAGCCAAAGGCCAGCCGGGGTCTTTACCGTGGAGATTTCTAGCAAAACCAAACCAGGGCTTCTCTGCTGGTCCAGTGGTTAAGAATCCACCTGCCAATGCAGGAGACACGGTTTGATCCCTGGTCTGGGAAGATCCCATCTGTCGAGGAGCAACTGAGCCTGTGCTCTAGAGCTCGGAAGCCACAACTACTGAAGTCTGTGCGCCCTAGGGCCCGTGCTCTGCAACAAGAGAAGCTGCTATGATGAGAAACCTCACACTGCAACTTAAGAGTAACCACAGCTCGCTGCAACAAGGGTATAACCCATATAGCAAAGAAAACCCAGCATAATAATAAATTAATTAATTAAATTATACACACACACACACACACACACACACACCCCTCAAACCTACCACCATGCAGAAACCCACTTCAGAGCGAAGACATTTCTTGAATGAGTAATAGAGTTTGGTGCAGATTCGGATGTGGGGTTTACTTTAGAGACTGATTTGCCAGCCAGGAGAGGTGAACGGTGACCCCCGGAATGAAGTTGGCCTTCAAGGGGCAATCTGGTTATGAAGTGATGCCAGGATTCAATGGGCCAGCAACAGTTCAGTTCAGTCACTCAATCATGTCTGACTCTTTGCGACCCCATGGACTGCAGCACGCCAGGCTTCCCTGTCCATCACCGACTCCCGAAGCTTGCTCAAACTCATGTCCATCAAGTCGGTGATGCCATCTAATCATCTCATCCTCTGCCATCCCCTTCTCCTCCTGCCTTCAATCTTTCCCAGCATCAGGGTCTTTTCCAATGAGTCAGCTCTTCGCATCAGGTGGCCAAAGTATTGGAGTTTCAGCTTCAGCATCTGTCCTTCCAATGAATATTCAGGACTGATTTCCTTTAGGATGGACTGGTTGGATCTCTTTGCAGTCCAAGGGATAGCATATTAAAAAACAGAGACATTACTTTGCCAATAAGGGTCCATCTAGTCAAAGCTATGGTTTTTCCAGTAGTCATGTATGGATGTGAGAGCTGGACTATAAAGAAAGCTGAGTGCTGAAGAATTGATGCTTTTGAACTGTGGTTGATGGAAAAGACTCTTGAGAGTCCCTTGGACTGCAAGGAGATCCAACCAGTCCATCCTAAAGGGAATCAGTCCTGAATATTCATTGGAAGGACTGATGCTGAAGCTGAAACTCCAATACTTTGGCCACCTGATGCGAAGAACTGACTCATTGGAAAAGACCCTGATGCTGGGAAAGACTAAAGGTAGGAGGAGAAGGGGATGACAGAGGATGAGATGGTTGGATGGCATCACCAACTCAATGGACATGAGTTTGAGTAAACTCTGGGAATTGGCAATGGACAGGGAGGCCTGGCGTGCTGTAGTCCATGGAGTCACAAAGAATCAGACACGACTAACCAACTGAACTGAACTGAACTGAGGTTGGTCATAGCTTTTCTTCCAAGGAGCAAGTGTCTTTTAATTTCATGGCTGCAGTCACCATCTGCAGTGATTTTGAAGCCCCCCAAAATAAAGTCTGTCACTGTTTCCCTTGTTTCCACATCTATTTGCCATGAAGTGATAGGACAGGATGCCATGATCTTAGTTTTCTGAATGTTGAGTTTTAAGCCAACTTTTTTACTCTCCTCTTTCACTTTCATCAAGAGGCTCTTTAGTACTTCTTCTCTTTCTGCCATATGGCTGGTGTCACACCAACACCCAGGAAGAAAAGCAGCAGCCAGAATCCCAGACAATACCGGTACACAGGTGAGTTGAGCTTGGAGGAAGGGAGAGGGGGAGGGGCTCCCAGGGATGGTCTTTCATTCAGTCAGGAAGAACTAAGACCTGCCAGAACGTCAGGTGAGCTCAGGTGACCCCCCAGCAGTCCAGACACAGAGCCAGAGCCCCCTTTGATGGAGGAGGAAGCTGAGGCCTAGAGAAGAGAGGGAGCCTGTAGGGGGCTGGGCAGTAGGGGTGGCTGGTGGCACCAGGATCCCCAGCCAGCCTCGGATTCCTTGTTCGGCTCCAGGCCACCTCCCCGCGGGCACACGGGGGAATCAAACAGAAACCAAGAAAGGCTGTGGGCGAGGGTGGGTGCTCATCCCCCAGGCCCAGAACTCTGAGCACCACTGGGGCAGGCGCCTCGCCGACCGGGCGGGTTTCCACGCAGGCCAGGCCAGACACCAGGCAGGGGCAGCCTTTCAGTTCTCTGGGGTGCCCAGTTCTCTGGGATGCAGGAGGACACGCGTCCTGGGGAGTCCCAGCCCTTCCAGGCCTGTGGCCACATGGGGTATGATCTCAGGAAGTAAGTCAGGGGACCCAGCCTGGAAAAGGGCCCAAGGGGGGTCCAAGAGCCACAGCCACCACCGTGATGGCTAAAAGGCAAAGCAAGGGTGAGCGGGCGGGGCTGGGGAGTGGCCCTGATGGTACCTTAGACATCCCACGAGAAGCAGGACAGAGGGCCCTGGCCCGCCGCCACGAGAAGTGGGGAGCCCATGGACTGGCTCACTGGGTGGGTGCGGGGATAATCCATTGAGAGAAGGGGGTGATGTGTGAACAAAATATCACACCCAGCATAGAGACTATTGGATCTTGGGAGGAGAGTCCAGAATGTGAGTGTCCCGAACCAGGGTTCCCTCTCCGGCTCCAGACTTGCTGCATGACTGTGGGCGACTCCTGCCCTCGGCGTTTCCAACGTGGGAAATGGTTCAAGTGCGATTTTCCTGTCTCTGACGCTCTTGAGACGGTAATGGGGGAGAGGTTTAGAAGCTCTGGCCCAAAGAGGAAGTTAGGCAGTGAGTCAGGGAAAGGTAGGAGGAAGGGGCATGCCTGGAGGAGGGGTGAAGTACAGCTTCAAACAGCCCTGTTCCAGCGTTCTTCACTCAATCTGCTCATCTATGGCCAGTCCACCCTCAGTTTCCTGACTCCTACTCTTAGGACAAGGGGTTGTGGGTCGACTTGGGACAGCCTGACCTTCACTTCGGCTTCCCTGGTGACTCAGACCGTGAAGAATCTGCCTGCAGTGTAGAAGACCCAAGTTCAATCCCTGGGTTGGGAAGATCCCCTGTAGAAGGGAATGGCAACCCACTCCAGTATTCTTGCCTGGAGAATCCCATGGACAGAGGAGCCTGACGGGCGACAGCCCATGAGGTCAAAAAGAGTTGGACACGACTGAGAGATTAAACTTTCACTTTTAACCTTCACTTGGGAGAAAGAAGAGCTGCCCCCAAGGTTCCCTAGGGTGTCACATTATTTACAAGTCTCAGCAGGCTGGAGAAACTGACAGACAAGACATGCTGCCAGCCTCAGGCCCACATGAAGTCCTTGCTGGATTAGGAGTGTCGACCCACGTGAAGACCTATGGGAATCTCCTCTGCAGGAAAGAAGCTGACTTAGCCCTCGGACCCAGAGACCCCAGACTCATCGCCCTCCCTGCCATAGACATCATTAGTAGCCAAGGGTAGAAGTGGAGCTGGCTCTAGACACACACAGGAAGGCTCAGAGCTCACACTGGGGCCCGAGGGCATTCCTTGTCACTGCAGGACACAGCTTCACAGACAGGACAGAGTGCCCAGAGGCAAGACAGTGATCAGGAAACGGGCCTTGGAGACCTGGTCCCTCAGCTGTGAGGGGGTGGTACACTGGACAGAGGCTCCCTCCCTCCCTGCCTCAACTTCCTGAGCTATAAAATGGGCATAATGACAGGAGTGCCTATCACTGGGCAATTATGAGGTCGGGAGAGTGTAGGAGGGTGTTTGGTGCTACAAGCCCTCAAGAGGTTGGAAGTGATCCTTACTGTCACCCCGGCTAGCCTGTGAGTTCCCTGCGAGCTGGCTGTGTCCACTTTGTCTACCCCACAATTGCAGAGTCAGGCACACAGGTATTCAAACATTCATTTGATTAATAAGGGAAGGCATGCATGAACTGTAACTGTGTCCACTATATCCAGGGAACTGGAAATTCAAGGACCCTGCACAGCCCCAGACAGGCATCAGGATCAAAGCAAAGGGATGGAGTGTCCCACGTGATGTCTTGGGGACAGTCTGAGTGACAGACTCACTCAGAGTATGCTGTGAGGGCTGAGATGGAACAGTGGTGGACAGATGGTTTCAGAGGGGTGGGCACTGCGGGGAGTGGGGAGGGGTGTCAAGCGTAGGAGTGGTGTCATGAGAGGCGGGGTGGCAGGACCTCACCGTCCCAGCACCCTGGGTCCTAATCTGGGGTTGATGGTGAACCTGGGACCCCACCTGCTCCCTCAGGCCTCGGAAGAACCTGTGCCGCAATGATGGACGCATCTCCCCTGACTCT
Source organism: Cervus canadensis (assembly GCF_019320065.1). Classification (NCBI taxonomy): domain Eukaryota; kingdom Metazoa; phylum Chordata; class Mammalia; order Artiodactyla; family Cervidae; genus Cervus; species Cervus canadensis. The sequence goes on along the minus strand of NC_057403.1, from coordinate 16,286,087 downwards.
TCCTGGCATGGGGCTCCTGAAGTGCCCAGGAGGACTCGTCTCCTGCTGTGGGGGGTCCATTCTGGAAGGTTCCTCAGCAGCCCAGCCAAGGCCACATGCACAGATCCTCAGTGATGGGGCTGCAGGCTCACAGCTGTTTCCCCCAGTGCCCGCGCCGGTGGCCTAGGTGTCTGGGCACCCGTGTCCAGCCCACACTGCCCTCTGTGCCTGAAGCTGTCCCCTGCAGCAGTGACTTGGGTCCTGCGATGGGTTCCAGGTCATCCGTCCACCCTGCCACCTCCTCCAGATGAGGTTCTTCCTGGAGGACCCTGATGTCTGTCCCAGGAGCTTCGCCCCCAGCAAACCTAGAGAGTGATTGAGGGCTGTTGGTTGTGGCAGTGAACACACCTGCATTGGCCTCAGGTGATGGCAAAAGCGGAGCGTGAGTGCCCTCTAGTGGACTGATCGTGCTAGAAGAGGTGCAAAGAGGACCCCGGGGAGCTGAGACTGGGGCTGACCTTGGACAAAGGGCACAGTCGGGTTCAGGAGGCATATTTGGGGGGGTTAATTTATGGCTGCCTGTGGCACTAGTGGTAAAGAACCTGCTTGTGAATGCAAGAGATGTAAGCGATGTGGGTTTGATTCCTGGGTCAGGAAAATCCCCTGGAGAAAGGAATGGCAACCCACTCCAGTATTCTTGCCTGGAGAAACCCATGGACAGAGGAGCCTGGTGGGCTACAGACCATAGTGTGGCGAAGAGTTAGACACAACTGACTGACTAACATTTTCACTTTTCACTTTCATTTCCACTTAAAGTCAAGTGAAAAACTGGAGGTTGCTCCTGGGCCGTCTCCCAGAGCCAACTGCCTGTGACCAGTGGCAGGATAAGCTGAGGCTCGGGCTCTGCTGGTCCTCAGGACAACAGAGAAGCCACCCCCACCTGTCCCCTGAGCTGGCTTTCAGCCACGAAGCCCCTGAATTCACTGGGGGGCTAATTGCTGGATGCAGGGCCCTGCGGTTGCCCAGGGCGGTCTCTGGCTCTTTTAGTCGCTCAGTCTAAAACATCACCAGAACCATAGGCTTCACCTCCAGCCTTGTCCAGGGACATCAGAAACTCCTGAAGCTTAATCCTACTGGAAGGCAGTGATTCTACCCTCAGGTCTCATGGGCACCCGAACACCTCAAGCACCTGATCTGCGCCCCCTGCCAAGATGCCACTGGGAGGAACCCACCAGTTCCCTCAAGTGGTGGTCGTCAAGCCTCGGAGGCAACTTCCTACAGACTGCCTGATGCCATCACCTGGACCTTCTCCCCGGTACTAGAAGAATCAGCTGAAGCTCTGGGTTGTGGTCGACTCGGCTTCAAGAGCACCCAGCACCCAGACTGTTGTGCCAGGGAGGCTGTGTGAGACCTCGGGCAACTCAGGGATGGGAGGCAGAGTGATAATGAGGACTCACTCTTCTTTGAGAGCCAACTAGGAGACCTGGGGGCGGAGCCAGGGCAAGGGACTTCCACGTTAAGCCCCTGACGGCAAATGTGTTCATCGGGTCTTCCCTGGTGGTTCAGATGGTAAAGAATCTGCCTGCAAAAAAAAAAAATTTAAAAAATTAGAAAAAAAAAAAAAAAAAAGAATCTGCCTGCAATGCAGGAAACTCGGTTTCAACCCCCGAATTGGGAAGATCCTCTGGAGAAGGAAATGACAACCCACTCTAGTATTCTTGGCTGGAGAATCCCATGGACAGAGGAGCCTGGTGGGCTGTAGTCAATGGGGTTGCCAAGAGTCGGGCACAACTGAGCAACTAACAGTTACTTCCTTGAGACCACGGGGAGCTCTGAACAGAAGGTTCTGCTCTGGAATGATGAAATGGAAGCCAGACAAGATATTCAACAGCATGTGTGCACTCAGTCATAGATGATCAATAAACACTCATAAAATGGATGAGGGATACCACATCCATTTTGGTGGTGGTATGGTCCACCCCTAGTGTGACACCCAAAGGTCAGAGAATATTTCCTGGGGACACAGGGGCACTGGCATCAGCCTGGGAGGAGATCTGCAAGTGTCTACGGCTGCTGCTCCATGACAGGACTTGATTCCTCGAGGAATCAGGAGAGAGGACACGCTAAGTGCTAAGTCGTTTCAGTCATGTCCAACCCTCTGTGACCCTATGGACTGGAGCCTGCCAGGCTCCTCTGTCCGTGGGATTCTCCAGGCAAGAATATTGGTGTGGGTTGCCATCTCCTTCTCCAGGGAATCTTCCTGACCCAGGGAGATGACAGGGTCCTCTTAACTGTGAGGAGTCAGACAGCTGCTCATTCTGAGATAATCACACCCCCTCCCATCTCTACTGGGGAAGAATCTTGTAGTCTCTCTAGAAGGCCTGGGCCAGCAGCTTGAGACCTTCCCCTTCTCATGGAGACCTGACCTGGCTCAGACTCCCAATCTTCCATCCCATCAAGAGTCACCCTGGGGAGGGGGAAGCCCCAGTGTGAACTCACAGGAAAAGGAGAGCAGCTCCTCATCACAAGGCCCCTGATCTGTGAGGACACCTGGGTCTGGACCCTGAAGACATCTCAGCCTCCCCAGGCATCTGGGGAAAGTTGGGGAACTTCCAGAGCAGCGTGGAAGAGGCGAGCCCAGCTTCTGCAGTTGCTCCATCTCAGAGGGGCTGGGGTCCCAGGAGGGTCTCCCATCCCCTGACAGGGGAGCCTGTGTGACAGAGTCTCCAGGTGGAGCTGCCCCAGGTCCTGGTACCGTGGGGAGGCCAAGAACAGACCACTGATGGGGAAACAGACGACTTGAGGGCAGCCCCAATGCTGTGAGAGGGGCAAGAACAGGGCCTTCTGGGGTCCAGCCCACAGGCCGCCACCCTCTCCCCAAAGCCCCAGAGACTCCCCCACCGGCCCTTCCTTTGAAGTCTCAGGGACTGAGAGCTCCTCCTGAGCACACGTCCACCTGGATGGATGGTTCTCCTCACACTGGATAACGCCCATCATCTCCCTGGGCTCAACCTACGCTGGGATGGAGTCAGGAAGCCTGGGCACCCACAGTGACCAGGACCCCAGCTGACCAGCCCCAGGCTGGGGGTCAGAGCCCGCCTCTGCCCGGGGCTCAGGTCTGGCTCACACCCTTTGGAGCCTGATCAGCATACCTGGTACATCCAGACACTGGCCCCAGGTCTGCTCATGACCTCCAGGGGGTGACATCGGGTCAGACAGAGAACATACAAGAAATTAACAGGTGAACTTCACTTTGGTTAAGGAGGCAGAGACATTACTTTGCCAACAAAGGTCCATCAAAGTTATGGTGTTTCCAGTAGTCATGTATGGATGTGAGAGCTGGACTATAAAGAAAGCTGAGCACCGAAGAATTGATATTTTCAAACTGTGGTGTTGGAGAAGACTCTCGAGTCCCTTGGATTGCAAGGAGATCCAACCAGTCCATCCTAAATGAAATCAGTCCTGAATATTCATTGGAAGGACGGATGCTAAAGCTGAAACTCCAATACTTTGGCCACATGATGCGAAGAACTGACTCATGTGAAAAGACCCTGATGCTGGGAAAGATTGAAGGCAGGAAGAAAAGGGGACGACAGAGGATGAGATGGATGGATGGCATCACCAACTCAATGGACATGAGTTTGAGTAAACTCTGGGAGCTGGCAATGGACAGGGAGGCCTGGCGTGCTGCAGTCCATGGGGTTGCAAAGAGTCAGACATGACTGAGTGACTGAACTGAACTGAAGGAGGTGGAGAAGGAGCCTGAAATCCACCCTTCCCTCTAAACAGACCCTCGGGGCCCCTCCTATTGTGCCTGCTCTGTGCCCCACGCTCCTTCTACGGGCCTAAGGACACCCTGCCACACTAGCGCCCATCCCTGCCTGGCACCACCCATGGGAAAGGTCACAGTGACCACAGGAAAATCAGCTAGGGTGACAGGGCTACCTCTAATGGCAGGGAGGAACATGGACAGTTTATGAGCCAAGACATGAAGCAGGAGGGTCTCCCCAAACACTTCCTCCGAGGACCAGGGAGCCCACAGTCAGCCCACCCCCCAGCACCAGGTTCCTCTCTTCCCAGGACACACAGGAAACCTTTCCCTTCTCACCTGCAAACTGCAGCTCTTCTGACACCCAGGTCTGGGTCTCTGTCCCTGAAAACAGACTCCAGGCTGGTGACACTCTAAGGTGGAGGTCAGGTCCCCTCACCAGTCATCACTCAGCTGACCCCTTTCTCTCCTCCAGAGTCATCTATAACCTTAACCTTCTCAGATATTTGAGAACAATGGGAAGACCTGGGGCACCCATCTGGGTTTCTATGTCACCACAGAAATTATCACCAATTTTGGAGATCCCAGGGTTTCTGTGTCATGCTGGCAGACCCCAGACCAGAACACGGCAGAGGCCGACAGTGGGGGGAGGGCGGCGGCCTCTCGGTTGACTTGTCACCATCAGCCTTGCTATTGAAAGTGTGCTCCACAGTCCAGTATGGTCAGCATCACCTGAGAGCTTGTTAGATGCAGACTCTCAGGTCCACCCCACCCCTGCTGAATCAGGCTCTGCATTTTAACAGGATCTGCAGACCCTCCCTGTGCATTGAAGTTGGGGAGAGGCTGCCCCGCCCCACATTATGAAGTCTCAGCCAGGCTGGGCAAGCATATGACCTGAGCGACTGCTAAAACATTTCGAAGGTGTCACCTGGGGGTTCGCAGTCTTCATGAAGCTCCACAGGTGATTCCCATGCATCGTGGGGATGATGTCCCTGTGACAGGAGTTCCTGATGCGCCTCCCCCGCCAGGCTCCTGCTCTGAAGGGAAAAGCCAGAGGGGATGAGGGAGGGCTGTGGGGGAGGCTGTGTGTGCATCTGGTCCAGAGGAATGGGGACCCCGGAACTGGACACCCCAGGTTTGTGCTTGTCCACGCAAGTGTGTGTGTAGGGGTGTATGTGTAGGGATGTGTGTGTGTAGGGATGTGTGTGCAGGGGTGTGTGTGCAGAGGTGTGTATAGATGTGTGTTTGTAGGTGTGTGTGTGTATAGGTGTGTGGAGTGTGTGTGTGTAGGGGTGTGTAGGGGTGTGTAAGAGTGTGTGTAGGGGTGTGTGTGTGTAGGAATGTGTGTGTGGGTGTGTAAGGGTGTGTAGGTGTGTGTGTCTGTTGTAGGTGTGTTGTAGGTGTATGTGTGTGTAGGTGTCTGTGTGGATGTGTGGATGTGTTTGTGTGGGTGGGTGGAGAATCACTGCTCTAGAAGGCAGAGGACTCAGCAGAGTTCAGGGAATAGAAAGACAGAAGGGGAAGGGGGCGGGGCCACTAGGGAGGGAAGGATGATGGGGAGGGAGTGGGAGGGGCCTGCGCAGAGGCCCCGCCCCCGGGCCACGTGACCCAGCCAAGTGCTCCTGCCCCGGGAGGAGGCCCAGCACAGAGCGGGAAGGACAGCAGAGCTCACACAGCGACTGCAGGGACTGTGAGCGTTTCTGGACCGGAAGTTCTCCTCACAGAGAGAGGGGCCAGCAGACAGCAGACCCCATGGAACCCCCGTCAGGCCCTGCAAGCAGGAGGCATGTCCCCTGGAACAGGATCCTCCTGGCAGGTGAGAGGGGCCAATTTTCAGGGGGTGGGCAGAGACTGGAGAACAAGAGACTGGCTGGTCTCTGAGGGAGACGGGGCTCTGAGAGGGGACAGAGGACTTCTGTTCAGGCCTGAGGGCAGAGGGCGGGGAGCAGGGAGGGTGGGGGGCTCAGCCACAGGAGACTCCATGAACTAGAGTTGGTGAGGGGCGGGAAGACCTCAAATGGTGTAGGTTTTAGAAGTTATTTAAGAAATTATTCTTCACCGAGCAATAACTGTTGAAGACTGATGGCAATAATAACAATTTATGTCTGGGTGTTACTCCAGAAAGAATATACCAGGACACTTAGACAACACCCTTTTCTACAACTCCTAAAAGGACAAACACCAGGCTGTAGAGGTTCCTTCACCAGGAATTGGGGTACAAGAAAATCAGACAAGCCCCTGCTCTCACGGAGTTTACACTCTGTGGGGAGGAAGACAGACAAGCAGAGAGATCTAGAATGTGCTGTCAGGTGCTGACAGGTGTCATGCAGGAAACAGACAGGGAAGGGTCAGCAAGTGAACACGGAGGGTCTTTAGAGCAGGTGGTGGGGGGCATCTCCCAAGAGCCCCTGAGTGTGAGCAGGTGTGTGAGGGCAGTGAGGGAGTGAGCCGGGGGACAACTGGGAAAAGAGAGGAAAAAACGACCCCAGAGGGGCTGAAGTGATGGGGTCATGCTGCTGACCTTGAACCACACACACACACACACACACCCCCAAGGCTGAGGGATGAAGAGAGCTGCTCAGAACCCGGGGCACCATTTCCCCATCCCCCACACAGGTCAGAATATTAACTGGTTTCTCTCTCTTCCCTCCAAGTCGTGCTCTTATCCTTCTGGCCCCCGCCCACCACTGCCCGCCTCACTGTTGACACGGTGCCCCCACTGGCTGCAGAAGGGTCGGTCGTTGTTTTCAACATCCTCGGAAAAGAAGGGCTTGTCCTAGGCTATGGCTGGTTCAGAGGGAACAGGGTAGATAGAGCAACTGCAATTGACGTCTACCAGGTACTTAACAATTCATTTACACCTGGGCCTGCAAACACCGGTCGAGAGACAATAAAACCCAATGGCTCCCTGATAATCCAGTCTGTCAAGAAGCGGGACTCAGGAACCTACACTGTGATCACTGTAAAGGCTGATTTAACAAACGTTTCGGCATCTGGAGATCTCCAAGTATACAGTGAGTGCTTCCTCTCTGACCTCAGGGTGTTGGGTGAGGTGAATTCTGTTCACACTCGCAGGACTGACAGACCCGAATGGTGCCTCCATCTCCCTCTACATTACGTGCTGTGTTGGGGTTTGAAGACTTAGTGCAGGACACACACAGTGGAGACAAACTCCAATGGGTCAGAATTCCACTCAGGGGATCTGGACCCTGCAGACACTGCAGAAAGAAGGACGGTCTGATGGGAGGCACTCAGCAGAGGGAGAGAACTCTCAGTCCAGCCCCCCTGGGTCCCTCCCTGAGACCATGACCCTGAGGAGGAACCTGCAGGTCTCAGTAGGGGCCTGACCTGAGGGATCCTCACAGAGAAGCTCAGGCCCACAGGGAAGCCCCTCCCCAGACCCTGTCCCAGGGTCCCGGCTCCAGTGACCACGGAGAACCTGTGCCGCTGGTGGGTGTTGGCCTCCCAGGCGGGGCTGACTGGGGCGGATGATTCCCAGCTCCCTGAGGCCAAGGTCTCTCTGGATGCAGAGTCCTAGGAGGCTCTGGCCACGCCTGCCGCCTGTCTCTCCAGGGAGGGGACCGGTGTTTTATCCTCTGACCACCTGCCCCTAAAGCGCACTGGGAGCCGAGTCTCACCGTGGCTGTGGGGCTGCTCTGCTGTGGGAGGGTTTCCAGGGGTGGGGGGCAGGGGGCCTGCTTCTGGGCAGTGGTGGGGCTCTTGGACCTCTGGATGTTTGAAGTCACTTGAAACCCCCACTTTAAAGTCGCTTGTAAATGGACATTTCTCACTCTCTGATCTTTCCATGTGTCTTACCTTCTTTCTCCTTCATTCCATCAAGGACTGGCCCTGCTCTGCACAGCTTCCCTGCCCTTAGATGCAAACATGTGCGCTCAGTCATGTCTAACTCTTCACGACCCGATGGACTGTAGCCTGCCAGGCTCTTCTGTCCATGGGATTCTCAGGGCACAAATACTAGAGCAGGTTGCTGTTTCCTTCTCCAGAGAATCTTCCCGACCCAGGAATCGAACTCACATCTCTTATGTCTCCTGCATTGGCAGGCAGGCTCTTTACCAGCTGAGCCATCAGGGAAGCCCCTGCCACCGCCACCACCCCCCCTCCCCCGCCCTTAAGCCTTCCACAGGTATTTCCCCAATTGACTGACTACCCTGTTCCCAGCCTGGCTTGTGGCCAGGCACACCCTCTTAGGCGATAGTAAAGGACTCAGAAATCTGGGAGCAGCAGCCTCTGTGGGGCTCCAGCACGAGCCACTTTTCCCAGGTTACCAGGAGAATGAGCTTCTGCTGTCATCATTTTATGATGGGAGTAACACATTAATGTCTCAGACGCAGAGTGATGGAAAATGAGGGGTGGTTGTGGTTGGAAATCTTTCCAACAAGATTGTACCAAGCTCAGAGGGTCACTGTCACTATATACATCTAGACCGGGAGACTGGACATGGTCATCCTCATTCCCTAATAAATTATTTTGTTGTTGTTTCTTAGTTGCTCAGTCAGGTCTGACTCTGTGACTCCATGGACCATAACCCTCCAGGCTTCTCTGTCCATGGGATTTCCCAGGCAAGAACACTGAAGTGGGTTGCCATGCCCTTCTCCAGGGGATCTTCCCAACCTAGGGATCGAACCCACGTCTCCTGCATTGGCAGGCGGATCTTTTACCTCTGATTCTCCGGGAAAGCCAGTAATAAATTTTTTAAAGAGAAATAATTGCCTTTCCTGCTTTGTGTAAAGTTCTCTCGGCCCCACAGAAACACAGGTGTGGCACAACTGTCTTCCATAACATACACAGAAGGGTATATAACGAATGAGACCTGAAACTTTTTAGAACCAAAGGAAATTCTAGGAAAGGGTCCATCAAAGTTCACAGGAAAAATTTCACTTTAGGCTGAGGATGCTGTATACACAGGTTGAGAAGGTACTACAGAGATGTCTCATGGACGGGTCAGGGTCATCGAGGTATTGTTGGGGTGAGGGAGGAAAGGGAGCCTTCTCCTTACACATCCTCTCTTGAAGAGAGACCCACGACCTTGTTCACAGGCTCAGGGTCCTCCTCGGGGTCGCCTTTGCAGAGCTCACTGGGCCCCGGCAGTGGCTAAGACACCTGAGGAAGGAGCATGGCCCCAGGCCACTGACCTAGTCTCAGTCACCTCTCTGTTCTCTCCACAGGCCTGCTGCAGCAGCCCTCCATCCAAGTCAGCGACCCCATGGACAGAGATAAAGAGAACAAGGTGGTCATTACCTGTAACACAAACGAAACTGACATCAGCATCCAGTGGATCTTCAACGGCCAGTATATAAAAGCCGCAAAGAACATCTTCCTGTCCGAGGACGGGAAGAAACTCACCATAGACCCCATCAAGAAGGAGAATGCGGGGAAGTATCAGTGTGAGATCTCCAACATAGGCACTTTCAACAGAAGTGGGATCTTTGAGCTGAAGGTGAAGAAATGTAAGTGACTGCGTGTCCTGTGTTCCACCTTCCCAGCAGGATGGCTCCACCAATGGGAGGCACGATGGCTTGAGGTCACAGCAGGCAGAATATCAGTGAGGAGACCATTACAATAAAAAGCCAGCAAAATCTTAATAACTCCATCTCTGAAAAAAAAGGTGGAGGGGCTTCCCTGGTGGCTCAGAGGATGAAGAATCTGCCTGCAATGTAGGAGATCCAAGTTTGATCCCTGAGTTGGGAAGATTCCCCTGGAGAAGGGAATGGCTACCCACTCCAATATCCTTGCCTAGAGAATTCCATGGACAGAGGAGCCTGGCGGGCTACAGTCCAGGGGGTCGCAAAGAGTTGGACAGGACTGAGCGACTAACACACACACAAACATGCACACACACACACACACACACAGAAAAAAAAATACAGTAAGTTTCTAATCCTGGGGCTGGCATTTACTCTGTGACCTTACACAAGATTTTTTTTTTCTGGTACACTGTCTTTATAAGGTAAAAAAAAAAAAATGTAAGATTTATCATGTAAATAATTTTGAAGTTTATAGCTCAGTGGTATTAAGTCCATTCATGTTGTTTTGCAGTCGTTACCCACATCTATCCAGTACACCTTGCTTAGTACTGTCATCTAAGCAATATTAAGTCTTCCAGTCCATAAACACTTTACATTTATTCATATCTTCTTTAATTTCTTATACTATGTTTTTCCTTTGAAAAAAATTTTTTTTTAGTTTCTCTTGTACAAGTCTGTCAGCTCCAAGATTCCTAAATTTTATTCTTGTTGATGCTGTTGTAAGTGGAATTTATTTTTATAAAAATGGTGGTTAGATACTATGATTCAGGTAGCAATGCCTTAACTGTATGCATATTGTCAGGTCCAAAGGCCTCTGCCATTTTTGTTAAGGGGAGTGTTAGGCTTATCTCCTTCGTAAAATATATAAAGGGAAGTTTTAAAACTTTCTTTTCATATTGTTCACTGTTCATATATACAAATACAACTGCATTTATGTGTTGGTTTCATATCCTGAAGCTCTATCAAAAATGTTTATTAGACCTAACAGTTTTTTGTGAAATTAGGGTTTTCTGTTAATATATAAGGCCACATCCTCTGCAAACAGTTAATTTTGCTTCTTAATTTACAATTTCAGTATCTTTTCTTTTTTCTTTCTTTGGCACTGGTCTATTACTTTTTTTAAATGCTATTTTTTGTAATTCACAAAGTTTTATTAGAATTAAATGAGATACCTGGTATAGGTTCTTAATGCAATGGGCACTTTTTTATTAATTAATTTTAAAAATAATTTTTTAATTTATTTTTGGCCGGGCTGGGTCTTTGTAGCTGTGTGGGCTTTTTCGCATAGGCTTAATTACTCCATTGAATATGGGATCTTCTCAGACTGGGGTGGAACCCATGTCTCCTGCATTGGCAGGTGGACTCTTTACCACTAAGCCACCAGGGAAGTCCTGTCTATTACTTTTAATATTGTTTTGAATAGAAGTGGCAAAAGTAGGCATCCTTATCTTGTTCTTGATCTTAGAGGGAAAACTTTCAGTCTTTCACACTTAGAATGGTGTTAGATGCGGGTTTTAATATATGGCCTCTATAACACTGGAGCTTCCCAGGTAGCGTGAGTAGTAAAGAACCTGTCTGCCAAGGCAGGAAATGTAAGAGCCACAGGTTCAATCCCTGGGTCAGGAAGATTCTCCTGAAGGAGGGCATGGCAATCCACTCCAGTATTCTTGCCTGGAGAAGTCCATGGACAGAGGAGCCTGGCGGGCTACAGTCCATGGGGTCGCAGTCTTTGTGATTCCACTTTGGTAGCATCTGTGTTTCTAGGAATTTGTCCATTTTACTGAAGTTATGCAATTTGTTGGCATGCAATTATTCATAATACTCCTATAACTCATCATTTCTTGAGAATTAGTAGCAATGTCCCGACTTTCCTTCCTGATTTTAGTAATCTGAATCTTCTCTGTTTTTCTTGATCAGTCTAGTTAAAGTTTTGTCAAAATTGTTCATCTTTTGCCCCCAGTTATTTATTTTCTTTGCTGTGCTGGATCTTCATTGCTGTGTTGGCTTTTCTCGAGCTGTGGTGAGTGGGGTTTACTCTCCAGTTGCAGTGCACGGGAGTCTCATTGCGGTGGCTTCTCTTGTTCTGGAGAATGGCCTCTAGGGCCTGCGGACTTCAGTAGTTGCAGCCCATGGGCTCAGTAACTGCAGCTCCGTGGCTCTAGAGCACAGGCTCAGTAGTTGTGGAGCACAGGCTCAGCTGCTCTGCGGCGTGTGGGATCTTCCCAGATCAAGAGTCAAACCGATGTCTCTTGAATTGGCAGACAAATTCTTTACCACTGAGCCACCAGGGAAGCCTTTCTTATTCTTTTCTGAAGAACCAATTTCTTGTTTTATTGTTTTTTCTCTATTACTTTTCCATTCTCTATTTTATTTATCTCCACTCTGTTATTTTGTCTTTCCTTCTGCTAGCTTATGGTATGGTTTGTTCTTCTTTTGCTGGTTCCTTCAGTTGTAACATTTGGTTTTTGATTTGAGATCTTTCTTCTTTTTTAATTGTAATATAATTACAATTATAAATTCTTGCATGAGATTCTTAACTTCACTGAGCCTCAGAGTCCTCAACTGAAATCATACTAAAAAGTCTCTGCTTCATGTCATTGTTTCAAAGATTTAACGTACTATTCAATTAAACCCTTAGTAAAATGCCACACGCTGAGGAAATGTTCTGTAACTATTAAATGCTATTATTACTATTACTACCATTGGGCTCTATAAAATCAGGTATTCCTACAGTCAAGGACTACACTAGATCCACCTCTTATTAGTTATATGACTTTGGGTACCTTTTTTTTTTTATCATCACTGGAAGTCTCGGGTTTTTCATCTATCAAGTGGAATAATGTTGACCTGCACTCAATATGCCAGCAAACTGGGAAAACTCAGCAGTGGCCACAGGACTGGAAAAGGTCAGTTTTCATTCCAGTCACAAAGAAGGGCAATGCCAAAGAATGTTCACACTACCATACAATTGCATTCATCTCACACGCTAGCAAAGTAATGCTCAAAATTCTCCAAGCCAGGCTTCAACAGTACATGAACTGTGAAATTCCAGATGTTCAAGCAGGATTTAGAAAAGACAGAGGAACCAGAAATCAAATTGCCAAAATCCATTGAATCATAGAAAAAGCAAGAGAATTCCAGAAAAACATCTACTTCTGCTTTATTGATCACACCAAAGCCTTTGACTGTGTGGATCACAACAAACTGTGGAAAATTCTTAAGAGGTGGGAATACCAGACCACCTTACCTGCCTCCTGAGAAATCTGTATGCAGGTCAAGAAGCAACAGTTAGAACCGGACGTGGAACTACAGACTGGTTCCAAATTGGGAAAGGAGTATGTCAAGGCAGTATATTGTCACCCTGTTTATTTAACTTATATATAGAGTACATCATGTGAAATGCCAGGCTCGATGAAGCATAAGTTGGAATCAAGATTGCCAGGAGAAATATCAATAACCTCAGATACACAGATGATACCACCCTTATGGCAGAAAGTGAAGAGGAACTAAAGAGCCTCTTGATGAAAGTGAAAGAGGAGAATGAAAAAGCTGACTTAAAACACAACATTCAAAAAACGAGGATCATGGCATCTGGTCCCATCACTTGATGGCAAATAGATGAGGAAACAGTGGAAACAGTGACAGACTTTTATTTTCTTGGGCTCCAAAATCACTGCAGATGGTGACTGCAGCCATGAAATTAAAAGACTTACTCCTTGGAAGAAAAACTATGACCAACCTAGACAGCATATTAAAAAACAGAGACAAACAAAGGTCCATCTAGTCAAAGCTATGGTTTTTCCAGCAGTCATGTATGGATGTGGGAGTTGGACTATAAAGAAAGCTGAGTGCCAAAGAATTGATGGTTTTGAACTGTAGTGTTGGAGAAGACTCTTGAGAATCCCTTGGACTGCAAGAAGATCCAACCAGTCAATCCTAAAGGAAATCAGTCCTGAATATTCATTGGAAGGACTGATGCTAAAGCTGAAACTCCAATACTTTGGCCACCTGATGCAAAGAACTGACTCATTGGAAAAGACCCTGATGCTGGGAAAGATTGAAGGCAGGAGAAGGGGACAACAGAGGATGAGATGGTTGGATGGCATCACTGACTCGATGGACATGAGTTTGAGCAAGTTCTGGGAGTTGGTGACGGACAGGGAAGCCTGGTGTGCTGCAGACCATGGGGTCGCAAAGAGTCGGACACGACTGAGGGACTGAACTGAACTGAGTGTTGACCTGGCAGGGTTATTATATGAATCAAATGTGGTATGTGTAAAGTATATAGCAGAGAGTCTGTCATATAATAAGTACCTCATAACAATAGCTAACATCAGCATTCATCTTCAGATTTGAGTTAGCTAGTGAAGAAAACAGAAATAAGAGAAAATGATGCAAACAACATTACATATTGGAAGGGAGGGAAAGGATAAAACAAAAGACTCATAGGAACATGTTACTGACTAAATATGGGAGAAGAAAAAAAAAGGATTTGACTGCAAGGTTTCTTGTCTGATATGATACTTTTCATCCTTCAGATGCAGCCAAGATGGCACTAGACATACAAGACATTTACTGGGAGAATGCCTGTTTGGAAAGTGGGGCAGGAGTGGGAGGAGCCTGGGAAGGTCCTCAGACCACAAGGCATATCTGACCCAAGTGAAAAAGAAAGAGAAGGAAGGAAGTTTTAGGCTGCAGTGCAGTTTTAGAGAGTGTCTGCAAAGCTGATGGGGAGTCCTTGAGCTAAAGTTACCCATGGAGGAAGATCATTTCTCATCAGTTCAATTAAGTCGCTGGAACTGGAATTCCATCACCTCCACTAGCTTTGCTTGTAGTCATGCTTCCTAAAGCCCACTTGACTTTGCATACCAGGATGTCTGGCTCTAGGTAAGTGATCACACTATTGCGGTTATCTGGGTCATGAAGATCTTTTTTGTATGGTTCTTCTGTTTATTCTTGCCGCCTCTTCTTAATATCTTCTGCTTCTGTTAGGTCCATAACATTTCTGTCCTTTATTGTGCCCATCTTTACATGAAATGTGCCCTTGGTATTTCTAATTTTCTTGAAGAGATCTCTAATCTTTCCCATTTTATTGTTTTCCTCTATTTCTTTGCAGTGATCACTAAGGAAGGTTTTCTTATCTCTCCTTGCTATTCTTTGGAACTCTGCATTCAGATGTGTATATCTTTCCTTTTCTTCTTTGCCTTTGGTTTCTCTACTCTTCTCAGCTATTTGTAAGGCCTCCTCAGCAACCATTTTTCCTTTTTGCATTTCTTTTTCTTGGGGATGGTCTTGATCACTGCCTCCTGTACAATGTCATGAACCTCCATCCATAGTTCTTCAGGTACTCTGTCTATCAGATCTAATCCCTTGAATCTGTTTGTCACTTCCTCTGTATAATCATAGGGGGTTTGATTTAGGTCATACCTGAATGGTCTAGTGGTTTTCACTACTTTCTTCAATTTAAGTCTGAGTTTTACAATAAGGAGTCCATGATCTGAGCCACAGTCAGCTCCTGGTCTTGTTTTTGCTGACTGTGTAGAGCTTCTCCAGGTGAGAATAGTGCAGTGGATAGCCTATCCCTTCTCCAACAGGTCTTCCCAACCCAGGAATCAAACCGGGGTCTCCTGCATTGTAGGGAGATTCTTTCCCAGCTGAGCTACCAGGGAAGGCCCTATCATTTCTCATAGAATTATTGAATTCACATCCTTACCGGGAGCCAGTGTGAAGGGTGTTCTCTGTGCAAAGGGACAGTGAATTCAGAGGGCTTTCCATCAATAAATGCCCACCACAAGACACCTGAGAGGCATATATTTATAGCTGTCACACCTGGTACCCAGAGAAAGATGCAGTCATGAAAAGGTGGGAAGTGATGTGTGGGTTAGTCACTCAGTCGTGTCCTACTCTTTGCGATCCCATGGACTGTAGCCCCCCAGGCTCCTCTGTCCATAGAATTCTCCAGGCAAAAATACTAGAGTGGGTTGCCATTTCCTCCTCCAGGGGATCATCCCGACCCAGGGATCAAACCCATATCTGCTACATTGCAGGCAGATTCTTTATCAACTGAGCCACCAGGGAAGCCCCAGGAAAAGGTGGGAAGTTATAACGTACAAAACCATGAAAAGGGGGGAAATAGTAACATACAAAAATAACCATCAGTCCTTCTTACATTTCCAAAGCTTTCAGAAATATATGTGTGCAGAAAAGGCCAGATTGGAACTGAGGCAACTCTGGCCACCAACCTAGAAATACATGGAGAGAGAAAGAAAATCACAAGGATCTAGTCACCTAATCACCACACAACAGCTGTCCCAGAGAAAATCGATTTCTTGAAGGCCCAAGTAGAGACTACTTAATGTTGACGGCTCTTTCGTAGAGCACCTCCCACTGTAAAATAATGTCACTTTCATTCATTCTTTTCTTTTCTTTCCATGACAGCCTCTCTGTTTGACCTCACAACTGGTACTGTTGTCGGCATCCTGACTGTAACCTCAGTTTGTTTGGGTCTGATAGCAGCCCTGGTGTATTTTCTGTTTTTCAAATAAACAGTAGGGTATGCTGCCTTTCCTCTTGTTCCACTTTCTTCGAGACTGACTGCCCTGCTTGGGAGAGGGAAGGAGACTTCGTCTCCATCTCTGGCCTGGATCTGTTCCTCAGTCTTCCTAAAGCCCTACTTCTCAGCACTGATTTTTATGGGTCTCCTCTTCCCTGGTCTTCATGCTTCCTGAACCCCCCTCTCTCTTGGACATGGCTATTCCCACCCCCATCTGATTTAGAGGGGTGTCAACTAAAAAAGGTGAACAACTTGGAGAGCTGCGAGTTACGTTTTATTTGGGGCAAAATGAGGACTGCAGCCCGGGAGGCAGCACCTTGGATAGCTCTGCTAACCTGCTCTGAAGAGGCGGTCGGGAAAGGTCAATATGTAAGATTTCGTTGAAGGGGGAGTTCAAGGCAATTAAGCGCTTACTTTATAAGAGGCTTTCTGCAAGACATGAGGAGGTAATGTCATCATGACGGGATTTAGTGCTTTTCTAGAGATGAGGAGATGCAAGGATGGAAATCATGAAATCAGTTCCTGAAAATATCCAGCTACCCCACCAGATTCCCTGGAGCACAGAGTGCCTCATGCCACCCTGAATTCCCTCAGTGGGTGTTGAAGGTCAACAGCTGCAGTAGCACAGGGTTCAGTCTCCACAGAAAGTGAAAGTGTTAGTCATTCAGTCGTGTCCAACTCTTTGTGACCAAACGGACTATAGCCTGTCAGGCTACTCTGTCTATGGAAGTCTCCAGGCAAGGCGACAAGGGAAGCCACCCCAGTGAAAAGCCTGCACACTGCAATGAAAAGGAGCCCCGGCTACCCACAACTAGAGGAAAACTGTTTGCAGCCACGAAGATCTAGCGCAGCCAAAAATAAATAAATTTTTAAAAACCTGTTTCTAAAAAAATCTATGAACTTTCAGGAGTTGAACAATCCAGGTTAGCAACACCGAAATCAATCAATTAATGTGTCATTCCTACCCTAAAGAAGACCTCCAGTTAGTTCCCTTCAAAGAGTAACCAGCATCCTCACTTCCAATGCATGAGATAGGTCTGCCTGTTCTTGCTCGTCTACACAGGAAAAACACAGTACGTCCTTAATGTGTCTGGTTCTCTCATTCAAAATCATGAGAGTCCTCCATCTCATTGTATGCTGTTGTGCTTAATTTATTCTCATTGCTCTATCATTGTATCTGTTGTAACCACGAGTTCCGGGAAACAAACTCACTCAGAAGGACGATGCAGATAGTGGAGCGCAGTTTACTACACTGGCGGGCACACGGCAGAGTCTCTTCTTAGCCAAGGACCCCGACCAGTTTTTGTGAAAACCTTATATACCCTAAGTGTACATGCCCAAACCCACCTCCCCAAGATTCCCTGAAACTAGTCTGAACAAGGGAAAAAGAAAGATACAATCAAAGTTAACCCATGATTCATATGTCTTAAGCCTAGGTAGTTAACAGTGGACAAATACCAATAGGCTTGTGATCATACCCCAATAAACATAATAGAATGTATGATTCTATTCGGTTACACAGATATTTAGGGGTTTTTTAGGTGATGGAGAGCCCGGCTCTCCACCCAGGGGGCCTGGTTTTCCAGTTGGTATGTCGTTTCCATAGATACTGGGCATATAGCTCAAAGTCCACAGTACGGCCCAAGGTGGAGTCCTGCTTTCAAATGGAGCCTGTTCTGTTTCCTCCTTCATATCCATTGTAGAATTTCATAATCTATCTCTTCTAATGATCACCCAACAGAACGTTAGAAAGCAGAAAAAAATGGGTAATAAAAGCCTTTCTCTGAAGCTAAAAGTTTCAAAGGGATGGAAGCCTGGGGTGCTGAATCACCCCGCACATGGTGAGGGCCTGGCCCGTGACGCTGACTTAAACAACCACTGTTGATGCCTTTCAGGCTGACAAAGGTGCACAGTCTTCTCTGAACTTTAATGCCCAGGAATCAAACAAAGCAACTTCAGGTCCCCCATCTCCAACAGCCACAGAAGCAGTTTATGGAGAAGTGAAGAAGACGGAGGAGGAGGGGAGAAGAGAAACAAAAAGGAGGAGGAGTGCAAAAAAAAGAAGAGATAGTGCTTATGACACTGCTGACATCTCAAGGTTCTTATTCCATCACCAGGAGATTCTTTCACCATTAGGGAAAATGGAAGACAGTCTTTCCCCAACTCTCCTGTAATCCCCTAACAAGGCTCCTCCAGGCTGCCTGGTCACAGTCCTTTCCTTTGGTGTCAGTAGATGAAAAGGCACATCCACGAGGAGGTCTGTAGGAAACCCAACCTTCCTGGTCATTGAACTTTGGCAGAGAGGACCTTAGGAGACAGTTGTCAGAATCTCTGCCCCTCCCCGTTTGCTGACCTAGACCAGCTGTAAATTTGCTTATTCAGAGCACACTGGCTGAGTAGTATTCCATTGTATGTATGTCCCACAGTTTTATCCATTCATCTTGTGATGGACACCTAGGTTGCTTCCATGTCTCAGCTATTGTAAACTGTGCTTCCCACCCCAGTCCTGGCCTATTGGGGTCTAACTTGAATTTGCCACAAAGTTGCAAGTTATGTCCTTCTCACTGAAATGCATGTGTCAGAAGAGGCGAGAGAAGAAAAGGAAAAGCTCTTCAAAGTCCAGTATGAATTCAACATCCACAGGAAATACATATATAATCGAGTTAGGACTACAAATTTGACAGCTTTGTCCCCTATCAAGGTTGTCTACATGCAGGACCAGGGCTTAAACACCTTGATGCTTACCTAGAAGACCACCTGAAGGAAAGTTACATGGCTCAAAATAGCCTGGAGTTAAAACTCCCCTCTGGGTCCTCCCCACCATTTTATGCAAAACAAAGAACTCTCTCACTGAAGGAAAAAGAAAATGGACATTAAGGTTGATTACGCCCAGCTTCCAGCAGGTCCAGCCTCTGGCCGATCTCCAGAATTCCTTGCCACAGCCATTTAAGATATAACTACTCCAAACAACTTGGAGAAGAACAGGCCCCCTTAAGACAGTAGATTTCCACAAATATGCCTATATATACTTACTCTTTTCTTGGGTTAGTGCAGCAGCTCACTAATCTGACTGTTGCCTCTTCTCGCCTCATTAAAAGTGATCTGTTCCTGTAAAGTGCTGGTCTCATTCTTTTCCCTAACCTCGCCTTCTCCAACTCCTTTACCCTACACCACCAGTTCCTTTGGAAAGCTTGTCTTTAGAGATCCTACTGCGTGAGTGCATGCATGCTCAGTTGTGTCCTGTTCTTTTGGTCTCCATGGACTGTAGCCAGCCAGACTCCTCTGTCCATGGGATTTCCCCCAGGCAAGAATACTGGAGTGGGTTGCCATTTCCTCCTCCAGAGAATTTTCCCAACCCAGGGATTGAACCCGTCTCCTCATTGGCAGGAGGATTCTTTATCACTGAGCTACCAGAGAGCCTACTAAAAGTAACTAAACAACTACCTGTCTAGGTCCATAAGTAATTCTTAGTTTTAAAAATGCAGGTATGTTTAAAAAACTTCATGGGCTTCATTTCAAGAAATGCCCACAGAAGAAGGGATTATCACTTTGGGGTGGAGGGGGCAGTCAACTCTTGGTGGTGGTGGTTGTTCAGTCTCCCAGTCATGTCCGACTTTTGTGACCCCACGGACTGCAGCATGACAGGCCTGTCTGTCCCTCACCATCTCCCGAAGTTTGACCAAGTTCATGTCCATTGCATCGGTGATGGCATCCTGCAGTCTCATCCTCTGACATCCTCTTCTCCTTCTGCCCTCAATCTTTCCCAGCATCAGGGACTTTCCCAATAAGTCAGCTGTTTGCATCAGATGACCAAAATGCTAGAATTTCAGCTTCGGCATCTGTCATTCCAACAAGTATTCAAGGTTGATTTCCCTTAAGATTGACTGGTTGGATTTCCTTGCTGTCCAAGGAGCTCTCAGGAGTCTTCTCCAGCACCACAGTTTGAAGGCATGGAGTCTTTGGCACTCTGCCTTCTTTATGGTCCAGCTCTCACAACCACACATGACCACTGGGAAGACCATAGTCTTGACTATATGGACCTTTGTTGACAAAGTCATGTCTCTGGTTTTCAACACACTGTCTAGGTTTGTCATCACATTCCTGCCAAGAAGCATATGTCTTCTTGTTGTAGCCACACGTTCTGGGAAACAAACTCACTCAGAAGGACAATGCAGATAGTGGAGTGCAGTTTATTACACCGGTGGGCCCAAGGTAGAGTCTCCTCTTAGCCAAGGACCCCGACCAGTTTTTGTGAAAACCTTATATACCTTAAGCGTACGTGCCCAAGCCCACCTCCCCAAATTCCCTGAAACTAGTCTGGACAAGGGAAAAGAAAGATACAAAGTCAACCCGTAAATCATATGCCTTAAACGTAGGTAGTTAACAGTGGACAATTATCAATAGGCTTGTGGTTGTTCCCCAATAAACATAGAGCGTATGATTCTATTCGGTCACACAGATAATTAGGATATGCTTTTAGGCGATGGAGAGCCCTGGGGCTCTTCCTTGCAGGGGCCTGGTTTTCCAGTTGGTATGTCGTTTCCATAGATACTGGGCATATAGCTCAAAGTCCACAGTCCGGACCAAGATGGAGCCCCGCTTTCAAGATTGAGCCTGTTCTGTTTCCTCCTTCATTGTGATTTCATGGCTGCAGTTACCATCTGCAGTGATTTTAGAGACCAAGAAGAGGAAATCTGTCACTATTTCCACCTTTTCCCCTTCTATCTGCCATGAAGTAATGGGGCCAGATGCTATGATCTTAGTTTTTTTAATATTTACTTTTAAGCCAGCTCTTTCACCCTCCTTCACCCTCATCAAGAGATTCTTTAGTTGCTCTTCGCTTTCTGCCATTAGAGTGGTATCTGTATATCTGAGGTTGCTGATGTCAACATCAACCAGATACAATCTGGTTTCATCTATCACCTCTTATCAGATACAATCTGCTGGGACTGGGGAAAGGACTCAGAAATTTACCCTCTAGAGATTATTTAAATAATGGTCAAACAATGTACAATTTGGGTTATTGTTTTTTTCCCCCTTCCTTCTGAGATATTCTGCCATTTTAATTTTTGTAACTGCTTGTTTATGTGAAAGGGGTTCTGTTTAACTTGCTGCATAAGCCAGTCTGACTGCTTTAGAGGAAAGAAGCCACCAAAGTCCTGCACGTCCCTCTGACCAGGAGCTCCCCAAGGCTTCTGTGTGAGGGGCCCCACACAGAAAATGAGAAGCAGCAGTTTTCTACATTCATGCCCGGAAATGGATCCCACTCCCGTTCTCGGCACCTCAGGCCAGTCATCTGCTCAGTTGCTCAATTACATCCGACTCTGTTCGACCCCATTGACTGTAGCCCGCCAGGCTCCTCTGTCCATGGGATTCTCCGGGCAAGAATACCGGAGTGTTTTGCCATTAGCTTCGCCAGGGGATCTTCCCCACCCAGGGATCGAACCTGAGCCTCCTGCCTTGGCAGGCCGGTTCTTTACCACTAGCACCACTTGGGAAGCCCCAGGCCAGTCACCAACCCCCTCCTCTTGCGTCCGTCTGCCCCGCTCACCTTCTCAGGATGCCTTGGTCTCTGCTGAGGGGTGTTTGGTCCTTGAGAAGCTGGAGCGCCCTGAAGGGAACACGGCCCCTTGCGCTGTTAGCATTGTTTACAGCCCAGGAGGCCGCACTGCTGCGCACGCTCCTTAGGACACAAGGTGCAGATTATGACTCAGCCCTGGGTTTCTTGAAGAGCCTCTGGAATTCTTCTCCCATGGGGTGCACGGGACCCAATGTGTCTGCAAAGAAAGGGAGGACGGGAGGAGGAGAGGTGCCCCTGCTTCCCACCAGCCTTCTGCACAGACGGGGCCTCCTTGGGCTGCTGAGAGAAAGGCTTTATTCCACCTTCATGACGGACCTCCTGCTGTGCGGAACTGGCCCCCGAGAGGGGTGGCTGGGAGCGCTCTGTACTCAGGTACTTCTTTCAGGGTTTTCTCACCCTGATACAGACTGTGTACACCTCCCCTCATGCAAGCACTTCTGCGTAATTTAATTTTGCCTGGCTAAGGCCACTTCTGAATGATTTGTAAAATTTGCTTTATTTTATAATAAAAATTATATATCAGACACCAACATGTTGCCTCGCAGTTGGTACTGCTTTCTGCATTACCTTCTTTACAGGCAGAAGAAACAGAAATTGCTCAACAGAGAGTCAGAGTAAGCCTGTTTCTAAGTCCAGAGGTATTGGATCCTGGGATCCGAGAGCTCAATCAATTCATGTGCACACCTGCTGACAAAGTGCGTCCACCTAGAGCCACAGGTCACTGCTCTAGGTGGACCTGTGGAGGACCTGCCTGGAGGACCTGCCTGGAGGACCTGCCTGTCTTCCTCTGGGAGAGAAGGAGAGAAGATGATTTCATGAGTAAAAGGTCTGCTGGGCTCTTCACTAGGGACACACCACACTGCCGACACAGATGGCTCCAGTGCATCCCATGTCTGATCCAGCGTTCACTCCCACAGTCTCCATGGGCTCAGGTGTGTAGAAATCTCTCCAGCACGTCCCACCTCCTTGTTCCGTGTCCCTTTTTCTGCCCCTCAGAGAGTCAGAGCTCTTCCAACAAGGATAACCTTCCTTTATTAATTCCACCAAGAATTAGCCTGTCATCTCATTTCCTTCACTTCCAAGCAATTGGAACATGTGCTGTCTTTCCCCTCCTCAGCCCCTGACTTCTCCTGGCCCTCTGCTGTGGTGCCTCCTTCCCAAGACTGCTGGAAGCAGCACTAAAATCAGTACCCAGGGGACTTCCCTGGTGGTTCAGTGGTGAAGAATCTGCCTTCCACCACAGAGGGCACCAGTTCAATCCCTTGTCCAGGAAGATCCCACATGACTTGGAGCAACTAAGCCCATGGGCCACAATTACTGAACCCATGCTCTGCAACAAGAAAAACCACCCCAATGACAAGCCAAGCACCACAACTAGAGAGTCGGCCCCCACTCACTGCAACTAGAGAAAGCCTGAGTGCAGCTACAAAGACCCTGTGTAGCCAAAAATAAATAAATTTTTAGAAAGAAATAACATGCTGGCTTCTAAGTCTGTAAGTGAAAAAAGAGTCAAGCAGACTTCATTGTGGTCTTATTCCAAGAAATTGCCACTGACACCAACCTTCAGCACCCACCAGGTGCTTCAGATGGCCCAGACGCCCCCACCACTTCCTCCTCAAACTCCTGTTACCATCCAGAGGAAAACCTCATCTCTCCTGCCACACAGCTTCTAACCCAGCCACACAGGATCCTTGGCTTGTCAATGCGAGGCCCCAGAAATAAACCCAGGTTCTCTTTATCCCCAACCACACCATGTACTCAGATCCAACATTACCTGACAGGCCTGGATAGCACCACAGTCAGAAAACTGGGGTCTCTAATAAGTGGTCCCTTGAGCATTCTGACTGAGCCTCAGGTGGAGATCTCTCTGGTTTTCTTTCTTCTTTCTTTCTATCTTCTTTCTCTCTTTCAAGAGAAGGTTGGAGGGGTGGGAGGGAGAAATAGAGAGGCAGAGACAGAGAAGTGAAGTGAAAGTGAAAGTCGCTCAGTCCTGTCTGACTCTTTGCGACCCCGTGGACTGTATAGTCCATGGAATTCTCCAGGCCAGAAAACTGAAGTGGGTAGCCTTTCCCTTCTCCAGGGGATCTTCCCACCCAGGGATCGAACCCAGGTCTCCTGCATTACAGGCAGATTCTTTACCAACTGAGCTATGAGGGAAGCCCAGAGACAGAGAAGGGAGAGAGAAATAGAGAATTGGGAGAGAGAAACAGGGAGAGAGACACAGAGCGAGGCTTCTCTGGTCTTCTAAAACATCCTGGGAGTAATTATTAACCAAGCAGTGTCCCATAGACAGTTCCCCTAGTTTATAGAAGGACTAGTTTTTACAGCCTTTTGTTAAAACCATAACCACTTCTCTCTAGAGATTTCCTTCACCATGATATTCACTCCACAGGCCAGGATTAAAAGACTTCTTCAGATTAAGAAATCATTCAACTATAATCTCCCGTGGTCCTAAGATCATGAAAGCTAACCAGATCATCTTCATTCCCAACTAAATTATTTCACAAATGGGAACACATTCCTTAATAATATAAAGCTGTTCTGCCCAAAACATGGAGAGAGCTGGCAAGCCTGCCTCCCCAAAATAAACAGATGTGTGAAGGTCCATATAGTCAAAGTTATGGTTTATCCAGTAGTCAGACTTGTGTGAGAACTGACATAAAGACGAATGTGAGAATTGACCATAAAGAAGGCTGGGTGCCAAAGAAATGATGCTTTCAAACTGTGGTGCTGGAGAAGACTTTTAAGAGTTCCTTGGACAGCCAAGAAATCAAACGAATCAATCCTATAGGAAATCAACCCTGAATATTCATTGGAAGGACTGACGCTGAAGCTGAAGCTCCAGTACTTTGGCCACCTGATGCAAAGAGCCGACTCATGGAAAAGACCCTGATGCTGGAAAAGACTGAGGGCAGGAGAAGAGGGCAACAGAAGATGAAATGGTTGGATGGCGTCACTGACTCAATGGACAAGAATTTGAGCAAACTCTGAGAGACAGTGGAGGACAGGGAAGCCTGGTGTGCCGCAGCCCCTGGGTCACAAACAGTCAGACATAACTGAGCAACTGAACAACAGTGTACTGAATGAAAGGGGCTAACATTTATTCTGTCACAGAAGACCTTTGGATAGGGTCACATGGAAGCATCCTAGAAGATTTCCACCTGATGGTGAGGTTGCTGGATACATGGGCTGAGAAGAGGTTCCCAGGGCTGATACTACAAGCTGTCCAATACTACAATGTTGTCCCAGCAACCAGGCAAGAGTCGCCCTGGTGTGATCTGGGGGTCAGAGGAGATGTGCGATCATCTCTTTTCCATTGTCACCTGAACAAAGACCCAGGGCCTTCCTTAGAGTTGCCTTTACAGAGGTCACTGGGCCCCGAGACTGAGGAGGGAGCATGGCCCAGGCCCCTGACCCCCTCTCAGCAGTCACCCCTCTGTCTCTCCACAGACCCAGTGGCACGGCCCTCCCTCCAAGTCAGCAGCACCACAGTCACAGAACATGAGGGTCCCGTGGTCCTGACCTGCCTCAGAGATGAGACTGGGGTCTCCACGCACTGGTTTTTCAAAGGTCAGAGAAGATGACAGAGGGGATGACCCTGCCCCCAACAACAGCACCCTCACCATAGACCGGGTCAGCACAGAGAATGCCGGGAATTATCAGTGTGAGGTCTCCAGGGGGGGCAACTCCAGAATAAGTGACCCCCGTAGGCTGAGTGAGTAACCATCATTACCTCCTGTGTTAGTCGTTCAGTCCTGTCCGACTCTTGGCGATACCACAGACACCACAGCCCACTAGGTTCCTCTGTCCATTGGATTTCCCAGGCAAGAATCCTGGAATGGGTTGCCAGTCCCTTCTCCAGGGGATCTTTCTAGCTCAGGGATTGAACCCGTGTCTCCTGCATTCTTTATTGTCTAAGCCTCAGGTGAAGCCCATTTTAACCTGGATAAACTTCTTTTATTAATTCCACCAGGAATTAGCCTATCATCTCATTTCCTTCACTTCAAGCAATTGGAACATGTGCTGTCTCTCCCTTCCTCATCCCCTGATTTCTCCTGGCCCTCTGCTGTGAAGCCCCATTGCCAAGACCACTGGAAACAGCACTAAAATCAGTACCTGGGACTTCCTGGGCAGTCCAGTAGTTAAGACTCCACCTTCCACTGCAGGGGTTGTCGTGCCCTCCTCCAGGGGATCTTCCCCACCCAGGGATTGAATCTGTATCTCTTACATCTCCTGCAGTGGCAGGCAGGCTCTTTACCACTAGTTCTACCTGGGAAGCCCCAGTGAGGTATTAAAGTCTAAACCTCCCTTTTTCTTATGTGTACAGTGGTGTTTATATGCACTTTTATAAAATTTTGTGATAGGCTTTCCAATGAAGGTGGAAATCACACGGCAGATGTGTATTCAGGAGGTAGGGCTTCTCTGGTGGCTCAGCTGATAAAGAATTCGTCTGCAGAGCGGGAGACCTGGGTTCAGTCCCTCAGTTGGGAGGATCCCCTGGAGAAGGGAAAGGCTACCCACTCCAGCATTCAGGCCAGGAGAATTGCATGGACTGTATAGTCCATGTGGTCTCAAAGAGTCCAACAGGACTGAGCGACTTTCACTTTCACTTTTTCGCTTTCAAGTGTTCAGTATGTTAGTTGGCACTGGTGTTATTATTGGCTTGCTGTCACATTCAACTCCAGGTCCCTCCACTTGTCTTTCTTAGTTGCACCATCATCTCTACAGTGGAAGTGACACCATTTCTTCACAGGATGGACGGTGGTCATGTGTGGTGAGAGATGGGAGCCTTGAGGCTGTAATTTGCACAACATAAACTCCCATGATTGTGTGTTGCCTATTGGTTGGTTAGGTCTCTGCTTACAGTGCTTTCATGTTCTCTAGTTTCTCACTGAAATTCTCTCGGATGCTGTGTCCATTATTGAAAGTGGGGTGTTTTAGTGTCACTATTATGACAGAGCTATTTCTCCCCTCGATGATGTCCATTTTTGATTCACAACTCTGGTGCTGTGTTGTTAGGTGCATGATGCTTATAATTGTTCAATTTCCTTGATGAATGGAAACTTTTCTTGATATATAAGGTCCAACTTTGTCTCTTGTAGGCTTTTTAGATTTAGAGATGATTATGTCAGACACTCATACAGCCACCACAATTCTCTTTTTATTACTATTTGCATAGAATATCTTTTTCCAATCTTATTTCAACCTTCTATGTCTTTGTATCTAAAGTGAGTCCTTTGAAGAGAGTAAAGAGAGGGTCATAATTTTAATCCATTCTGTCAATCTCTGCCTTTAATTAGAAGGTTGAATCTATCTATGATTCAAATACTTCCTGGTAAGAAAGAGCTTCTGCCATCTCGCTACTTGTCATATGTCCTACAGGCTTTATTCATTAATTCCACTATTACTTCCTCTTTGGTATTTAAGTGATTTCCTTTCTTAAGTGTCATTTTGGTTCTATTCTTTCCCTTTCCAATGTATTTCAGTTTTTTTCCTTAGTGGCTAACTTGAAGATGACAATATCTTAAACATGTATCTATCGAGTTGAAATAGCAATTAGATTCTATAATGTATAATATAAACAATGTGTAGTATACATCTCCATTCCCCCCATTCTATACACTTATTATCATAGATTTCAGCCATCATTATACAATGTATTTCCATTATATAGATTTATAAATATTGTTTCATGAAATACCTTAGAAATGAGAAAGAAAAACAAGTGATTACAAAAAAGACAATAATACTGGCTTAAATAAGATATTATGTCACTTTGACCACTGTTCTTTATATATTCCAATGACTTTGAGTTACTGTCCAGTGTTTCTTCAGTCATCTTAAAGGATTCCTTTTACATTTCATATGTGGCTTGCATCCAAGGAATTCACTCCCTTGACTATCGTTTATCTGGGAAAGTCCTAATGAGCTTCATTGAAGGAGACTTTTTGTGTACATTGCTTTCCTGGTTGACAATCTCCCTTTTAGGACTTAAATCAGTGGTCCCACTACCTTCTAGCCCCTTTTCTCTGATGTGAAATTTGTTTTTCACATTATTGAAGAACCATTGTGCATGATAAGTCACTTCTCTCTTGCTGCTTTAATCATCCCCTCTTTCCCTCGGTCTTTCAGTGATTTGACTGATTTGTGTCAGAACATCTGTATCTTGAAAGATCCTTTTCTGGAGTTCCTTAACCACCCTTGATATGTAATCTCTCATCTAGTTTAGAAAGTTTTAAGCCATTAATTTTTCATATTTTTTTTTCATTGCTTTTTTCTCTCTTCTACTTCAGGAACTGCCATACTGCATATGTTTGTCCACTTGATGGAGTTCTGCATAATATTTTGCCTGGTTTCACTATTCCTCATTTTTTTCCTTTCTACTCCCGAGTCTGAATAATTTTTTTTCTATCTTCATGTTCACTAATTCTTTCTTCTACCTGCTCAAATGTCCTGATGAATCACTCTTGTAAGTTATTGCTTTCAGTTCTTGTACTTCAGCTCCAGATTTTCTTCAACCATGGATAAATAATTTAACAGTAAGAAAGAACATGTTCTTCTTGAGAAGCAGGTTCTTCTCAGACCTCTCCAATATGGATGCAGCCATCCTCCCACACTAAGGACTCCAGTGCTTTAGACATGAACACTGATTATAAAGCTACCTGGGTCAATCTCAGACAAGCACATTAGGAGTAGAAAAACAGAACAGAGAGGAGGCTAGTTTTGGACCCTGAGAAGGAAGGCTCATCCCAAGGAGCACTCAGATGGCATCGATCAAGGAGCTGGACTTGTCCTCAAGTTTGATGTACCTTCTTCCCTCTCTAAATGATCAGGAACCACAGACAGAGTCATGCTCTTCAGTAGTCAATTCCTCCCTCCTAGAATTCCCATGCACATTCCAAGCTGGGTGCAAACAGGCCAAGTGACATGGGGACATGCATCCAATGGTCAGTGAATCAATGAGCAGAGTTTACGGCTCACGGAGAAGATGATGCTGGTCTGAGACAAGCAACCATGTCAGGATGGAGGATGCAGGGTCCCATCAGTGTGAAGTCTTCCCCCAGTCAGAATCTGTAGTTGTGACCCCAGCTCCCCAGAGGAGCACCGTGAATGACCCTCAACACCTTACATCTTCCCTTGTAATTTCACTGGAACTGGGTGTGTAATGAATGCAAATAATGAGGGTGTGGGTAGTCTCCTTTCAGAGCCTGTAGAAGAATGTGTCCAGTTAATTATGCAAGACTCAGCTAATCTTGTCATGGTTTGGTTATTATTTGTGTGAGTTGTTAGACTGTGAGCAACACACTGAATCTTGTGCTTCAGTTTCCTCACCTGTAAAACTGGAGAAGAACAGCTGGATCTTAGGGATGTTGCGAGGATGTTCACTAGGAAGTTGATGAGATTAAAATCCTTACCCGGGTACCTACACAGAGTCAGCATGCAAGAAACATTTTCACAGGTGATATTTTGTTTTTCAACGTTGTGGTTTTGGGCTGTGAAGTCAAACAACTTGATTACATTTTGTTTCACCCAGTCCTAGTTCTATGACTTCCATTGAGTTTTTGAACTACTGTGTGTCTCAGATCTATGTTATGGTCAGCAGGGATGACAACCCCTCCCTCATGGGGATGGAAAGATCCAAACAGATGCGTGTGAAGGATTTCCCACTGTGCCAGTCGCACAGGAGGACCTAGAAACACTTGGCTAATATTATCACTACTAATCAGTGTTGAGTGGACTGGAGAGGACCTGCCCTCTAAGACCAACAATAATGATAGAAAGAAAAAATCAGAGGGAGGGGGCATAATGTTTGACGAAAAGAGTCCTTCAAAGGAAAATGAACAGGATGTGGAACTAGCTACAGTGAGAGAATGGAGAGTTAGAGCAAGTCCAAGGTTTCAAATTTGATAAAGAGTGAAACGATGCAAGCACGTGCAGTGGGAGAGTCAGGAGGACACTGTGATGACAAAACATACAACTACATGCCGATCTCAGAGCATTTCCTTCCTCCTAACCAGGACGTCTCCCTGTAAGACTCCTCGGGATATTCCCTCCAGTGAACTCGGACCCCATTTCCCCTCTCTCTTTTTCTTCTGCTTTCAGGGCAAGGAAACACCTGAACCCTCAGCGTGGGGACCATTATTGGCATCATGATTGGGGTCCTGCTTGTGGTGACACCACTGGCTGTCCTGGGATGTTTCATTTTTCTCGCAAGAATTCACAGGCATAATGGCATTTCTGGATGCTGCTCCTGCCCCTAGGTTGACCTAGTCCTAGAGGAAAGACACCCCATCCTCCAATTTTTGGCCTGGATCTCCAGGACCTTGCCACTTCCCCATGGATATTCTCTTTCATCCTTCAGTTCCTCCCTCACCAGGTATTGACCTGTGTCGGCTGCCTTAACACCTTCCTCATTTATTTTATTATTTAGTCGCTCACCTGTGTACAATTCTTTTTCCACTCCATGGACTCCTCTGTCCATGGAATTTCCCAGGCAAGAATACTGGAGTGGTTTGCCATTTCTTTCCCCAGGGAATCTCCTGACCCAGGGATCAAACCTGCATCTCCTGCATTGGCAGGTGGATTCTTTACCTCTGAACCACCAGGGAAGCCTCATCATTCAGTTAACACAGTTAAGACCCCTACGCCACCTGAGTGTTGTCCTATTTCCCTATATGTAGGTATAGAGGGAAAGATATCAGAAAAAGGTATCTCTTCCTGGATATTTAAATCCAACTACTCTGATGAGGGGCAGTCATAGGGCCAGGATCTGAGGGGCATCCTGACCAAGGTCACGCTTGGCCAGAGAGTGGAAGGCTGTAACAGCCACATGGGGTCAAATGCCCCCACGTGGCCGATGCATTAACAACAGCCCCTGATGCATGAGACAGGACATCGTGCCAGGTCAGCAGGAGGTGGGATGTCTTTACACTTAAGGTCCAGGTAATGGAGACAGAGGACAAGGCCACTGTCACATTTCAGCATCTCCTGGATGAGGGCAGGTGGCCACAGCAGCGACACTGCACTCAGTGAGATCCCAGAGTCACTGGCTTCCCCCTTCTTCCCCATGCACTGGCCCTGCTCTCTCCACAGGCGTGATGCATCCACTCAGACAAAGCCTTTGGATGGATGGATGCCTTTCCCAGCACCTTGTTGCCTTCACTGGCCACTTTCTCCTGAACCCTATTAGCCTATGGTACTGCCCTCTGGACACAGGGCAGATATAGCTTCTTAAGGACTTTCCTCATTTTCCTTCTGGGCCCTCCCCTCTAAGCAGCCTTGATGGAGAAAGGAGGTGTCCAGCCTCTGCCTGGACATGGGGATCCTCCTGTCCCATGTTCTGACACCAAAGCCTTGACCTTCCTCTACACTCCTCACAAATAAGCCTGTTTGTTTTTTTTCCCTAACCCCGGTTGCCTGCACCACAACAGAGGGAACTGGCCCCCAGAATCCACCTCAGGTGAGTGTCTGTTCAGCCCAGGACAGCAGGGAGTCCCGATCAGGCCCTGCCACGTCTGTTCCTGCCTGCCACCCCCAAAGTCTCTGGCTCTTTCTCTGGGGCTTCAGCACAGGGGACCCTGATTGGCTAGTCTGCTTGTCCTATGGGTTCTAATCCTGGGAGCCTTCCTCGCACTCACTGGGAGGGAGTGTATTGCCAGAGTATCTCTTCCTTTGTGGGGATCTTTCTCCCATGCTTCTCTGGAAGGTAGATTCAGCCTCTCCTCAGACAATGGGCTAAGCTTCCTCACACTCCCAGTGCTAACCCCTGTCCCTGCTCCCAGGACGTGGTTCTTTTGGTGTCTCTGTCTCCCCGGTAAGAACATCCCTTCCTTGTCTCTTCTCCCCAGGGTCCCGGCTTCACAGGCTCAGGGCAAGGGGACTGTCCACCCCTGAAGCACTGTGCAGACACCCGTCACTCGAGGGTAGTTGAAAGTGAAAGTCATTCAGTTGTCTCCAACTGTGTGCAACCCAATGGACTGTAGCCCTCCAGGCTCTTCTGTCCCTGGGATTTTCCAGGCAAGAATACTGGAGTGGGTTGTCGTTGCCTTCTCCAGGGGATCTTCCTGACCCAGGGAATGAGCCTGGTTCTCCCACACTGCAGGCAGATTCTTTACCTCTGAGCCAACAGGGAAGCTCAATAAGAGTTGTTAAGACATGGCAATTCCCACCATGCCAGAACCTGGATGTGTTTCAGGGACATGACCACCCACCACCTTATCCTGAGGCTGCCCTGGTCCCCTCACTTGGCCTCAAGAAAACCTTGGAGTCCAAAAGGAACTGAACAGGCACTGGATCATCAGTCAGGGGAGCCAGGCTAACAAGGGTGGGATACACAGCTCAGATGGGATTTGGGGTGAGGGCTTTGGGCTTGGAGATGGATGCTTGGGAGAAATGATTCTCCTTCCCTCTCCATTGGTGCCCACTTTCTCCCATGCCCCAGGCCTCCCTACCTGATGCCAGGCCACCAGTTCCCATCTACCAGGTGAGTGTGGGGATCCAAGTTCTGGTCTCATAAGCCCAAGGGGCTGAGGAAATGCCCCCTTTATGCCTGGCTGTGTTTGGAGGTTCAAGCAATAGGAGGAAAGATGGCAAATGGGATGAAGAGGAGATCAGTCTGAACCAAAAACCTCTGACACAACCAGGCCCCCAACAGAGCAACCCTGGGGGACCCAGGGCCGGGAAGTCCCTGGTACAACATCTGAGAAGGTTATATGAGCTCCGAGGCATCGGTTTTCTTTTGCAGGAATTACTACGCCCTGACACAGATGTTTACTGTCAAATCAACCACAAAGCAGATGTGGGTCATTAGTTCCTCCAGACAAGTCTCCTTATGGACTGTGGGAAGGAGCTTACCGGAGACCCAAGACCTGAGTGAGGTCAAGAGGTGGAGCCTGAGGCAGAGGACCAGCTCTGAGCCCTGAGGCTATTCAGGAATCTGGGTCCAGCGTCCGGGTCCCTCCTGGATTCCTGGAGACCCTGACAGGCTGCTCTGAACCCTAGATGGACCAGAACTCAGGCTACCATTCCCACAGTTGGAGGGAGGAAGTCCAACAGGGCAAGTGACTGGGCCTGTGACCCATTGTGGACCTCCCAAGATCTGAATAAAGAGCACTTCCCCCTTGTGGCTCAGCTGGTAAACAAAGAGCACTTCCCCCTTGTAGCTCAGCTGGTAAATAAAGAGCACTTCCCTCTTGTGGCTCAGCTGGTAAAGAATCCACCTGCATTGCAGGAGACCTGGGTTCGATCCCATGGTTGGGAAGATCCCTTGGAGAACAGAAAGGCTACCCACTCCAGTATCCTGGCCTGGAGAATTCCATGGACTATACAGCCCACAGGGTCGCAAAGTTGGACAGGACTGAACGACTTTCACTTTCACTTACCCCTTGCTTTGCAAAATATCCTGCACTTGGGTCCTCTCCAGCCAGTAATTCACCTGAATCTCTGCTCTGGTCTCTCCTGGGTCCCACAGGGAAAGTACTAACTCGAAGTTACCTGACCTCCCCGTCTATTGCCTGGGGGAAAGCACAGGGAAGAATGTGAGGATGGTGGGGGTGGGGACCATACGAACAGGAAAGGAGGGTCACAAGACCCCTGCCCAGCCACGTGGGCAGTCAGCTGTCCTCACACTGCCCTGGAGTCATGGACACCTCTCAGTGTTTGATTGCTTGTAACTGAGTCTCTGGAGCACAGAATATGGGACCCTTTGAGAGCCTCTAGAACATGAGTCAGGAAGGAAGAACAAGTCATGGGTGAGACAAATATTATGGGTGAGGCCTCTTTGCAGCCTCTTGGTGTCCTGAACCCTCTGGTCCTCCCCACCAGGCCCTGCTGGCCCCAACTGGTGGCTACCTCAAATGAATTTTTGTTGTTCAGCAGCTAAGTCATGTCCAGCTCCTTGGGACCACGTGGACTGCAGCACGCCAGGCTTCCCTGTCCCTCAGTATCTCCCGGAGTTTGCTCCAAATCATGTCCACTGAGTCAGTGATGGGATAGAAACATTTGTCTGTCCCCAGACCCAGGATCCAGAATGCCTACTCTCTCCATGGGTTTCTGTTGTGTCCCTAAGGGCCTAAGTCCTGAGAAAATCATTCCCTTTGGGGGACACAGAGGAGCAGTCAGAGTCACCGAAGTAGGAGGGACCCAGAAGCCATGCTCTGAGCAAGGCCCTCCCAGGAACTTCCCGTGACCTCCATCCATTTCCCACTGGTTTCCACTTTGCTCTCCAATGCGAATTGTGAGCCTCCCCCCACCACACACACACACACACACACACACGTTGGGGGGCAGAGTTGCAGGGCTCTACCTAAAACCCAACCTGGCTGCCACGTTGAAGGGCCCACCTGTCTCCTCCTCAAAGTGTCCCGTGGGCCTTTCCCACCTGGATCTCACCTGCAGCCCCCACCACACACCTGACCTCAGTCTCGCCCTGAGGTCCCTGTGATAGGTGCTGTTCTCATACAGGTCCGCTCGGATCAGGTGCCCACACTCACATAAATGTAGCAGGTGTGTGCACTAAGGCTCAGAGCCCATAGAAGACAAGCATGCTCTGCCAGAGGCCAAGTATCATTTGTGCCAAGAGGAGAGGTCAGAAAAACCACCTGCAAAGCTTCTGATCATGATTTAGGTCTAAATTACTCCTTATCCCCCAGGCACACAGTCTTGGATTAGACAAGGTCACACCTCTTGTAGTTCCTTATTGTGCTGCAACAAATCAACATAAATTTAGTGGCACAAATCTACCCAAATCAAGGTGTCAATATGACCCTGTTCCTTCTGGATTCTACAGACAGTTCATTTCCTCACCTTTCCAAGCTGTGAGTGGTGGCCTACTTTCCTGGGTTCGTGGCCCCTTCCTTCATCTTCTAAGCCAGCAGTGGAGCCTCTTGAAGCTCCCCATGCTCTACTTCCATCATCCCAATTCCTCTGGCTCTGCCTCTGCTGCCTTCCTCTTTCATTGAAAAGGAACATTGTGAATGTATTGGGCTCAGCCAAATACATTCCCCACCATAATCTCCCAGTCACCCCCACCATATCTCCCATATACTCCAAAATAATCTCCCAGTCTCATGATCGGAATTTCATCTATAGGTTTCCTTAATCATGGAGCACATTCTCGGGTTTTTAGCATGAGGCTGTGCACATCGCTCAGGAGTCTTTGTTCTGTCTCCAGTCCTCTCAGGGCCACGGTCATCATCTTCCCACACTGCAATCTTCTCTGGGCATCTTGGACTTTTTCATCCTGATGTGGGGTCAAGTCCTGCCATGATGTCCACAGTACCATCACTGGCCCTGAGCCATGGAGATAGAGGCCAGTCCACACTCCCTGCAGCTCTCTCCACCTGTTCTTTTTTGTGAAGTGAAAGTTGTTCAGTCATGTCCAACTCTTTGCAACCCCATGGACTGTAACGCACCAGGCACCTCTGTCCGTGGGATTCTCCAGGCAAGAATACTGCAGTGGGTAACCATTCCCTTCTCCAGAGGTTCATCAAACCCACGTCTTCTGCATTGCAAGCTGATTCTTTACTATCTGAGCCACCAGGGAAGCCTCTTCTTTTCTAGCAACGCTCGATTTTTCAGAATGAAAAGAAAGCAGATGTGACTCAAAGACCACCACTCCCAAGTCAGTAGGTAGCCTGTGTTCGTCAGCACCATGGATAGTGACTCTGTTGTGCTCAGCCCTGGGCTTCAGCAAGAAGGGCTCAGTGAGAAGGGGCAGCTGGATATCCTGCCCATTTCTATTCTATGACAACAGTGAACACAGTAGAATGTGTCCAGGGGTAACCCAGTTTGCTCTAGTTTATCAATCGGGAGCACTTTCTCCTGTCTGTGTGTTAGTTATAGCTACACCCATGACAAGTCCCAGGTGAATGATTCCTGCACATGGAGGGTGTCCTCAAGGAGTTTGGGAACTATCCTCTCAGAGTATCTCCCCGCCTCTGAGAGTCAGATAACTGTCTTGTATTCAACTTGGAGGGAACGTTTCATCATTAAGTCCTGATCCCCAATGCCTGACCTAGGAGACACGGCAATTACCTAGCCTGGAGGCCTCCTGAGCACAGCCTATTGTTCCCCCAAACCCCAGATGAGGCCCCTCCCCCAGGGAGCAAGACTGAGCTGAACGCCTGGGCTACCCTCCCAGCTCCTCCTGCCTGAGTCCCAAGCCTGGTGTCAGAGCCTTTGCCATCTCTCCATGCTTCCAACAGAGCAAGGGTCCTGCTGAAGGACAAGTGAGGCCTGAAGACCAGTCTCCAGGGTACAATCCATAACCTGAGGGAGCCTCCATCTGCCTGTGAACGCTGGGGAAGAGAAGGAACTAGGGCTCTCACAGTCACTCCCAACTTCCTCTTCCCTAAAGGTCCCACTGATAGGGGTAACCCTGAAAACTCAAACCCAGCTGTATACTTCGCAGGGGCTCAGGTCTAATCCACCCAGCATCCCTAATAGTCATTCAAAACACTCAAGTACCCAGTATAATAGTCACCTGGGTACCAGGGGCCTCCCCTGCCTCTCATGGGGACAGATTTCCTCTCACATCCCACAGCTGAGCAGTCACCTGGGTCCTCCCTGCTCACCCTCTCTCTGCCCTGGCTCAGCCCCATTTTCTCTCCCGGACACAGACAGGGCTCCAGTCAAGAGGAGACGAGGATCTGTGCCTCCGTACATCTTTCACTCTCTGACCATGTGAACCCGCTCAGCCCCATCCAACACCTCCCTTCACTAGGGCCTTGGCTCTGGGTCCCTGGACACCAGGACCCCCTTCAGTGAACCTCAGAAGGATGACACTCACTATGGCTGTCACACCTGCCCCCGAGGCATGTTCCTCAAGAGTCACCACGAGAGACACCTGCAGCTCCACACAGCCGAGCCGTAGGTGTGTAAGGGCACCCTCATCCCTCCCCTCTCTCCCTGGGGTCAGTGGGCACAACTGACCGCTTCACAGTGCTAACCACTTTGCCCAGATCCATTCTGGTCCTCTAGGTAGAGTGGTACCAGTTAAAGCAGACACTAAGCAGGCTGCAACACCCATGTACCAACCCAAACCTCAGGCCTTCTCATACCTACACCGGGACCGACACACATATAACACTCCGCTCATCCATCGAGCCTCCAAGTTCAGTCGCAAGTTCAAAGCTTCAGCCAGGATAACCTCCTTCCTGTTCTTGCTCGAGTAGGCAAGGGCCAACCATTGTGTTGCCAGGGGCACCTTCCCTCCCCTTCCCTATCTGCCCAAACCTACCTGAAAGTCCATATGACTGTCCAAATCTATTAACCATGTGCTCCCCAGGGATGCCTTCCATGACCCCAGTCCAACTGAGACCCCATTACAGACTCTGGATGCACAAGACCTTCCCCTTCATGGTCCTTCCCTCCGTTAAAATTAGCTCATTAATTCCAGGATTTTCTCCGAGTGTCCATCTCCCAATCACAAGGCAAATCTGTTCGCCCAGGACCCAAGTCTATCCTATTCTCTCAAGTCCAGGACACAGCCCCGGGCTGACCTGTCTGTCACACATGCTCAATAAATACTCTTTAAGTAGATAAGGGAATTGACATAACAGATGCCAGACCCCCCACTCCCCACCCAGTGTGACACCGAGGGGTCAGAGAATATCCCTTATGGACACAGGGGCCCTGGCATCAGAGTGGGAGGAGACTTGCAAGTGCCCACAGCTGCTCCAGGATGGGACTTTATTCCTCCTGGAGTCAGCAGGGAGGACAGGGTCCTCTTAACTGTGAGGAGTCAGACCTCTACTCATTCCCAGATAATCACACCCACTCCCATCTCTAACTCAGGAGAATCTTGTAGTCTCCCTGGAGGGTCAAAGCCAGCAGTCTGAGTACTTACCCTTCTCACGGAGACCTGACCTGGTTCAAACTCCCGATCTTCCATCCCGTCAGGAGTCACCACAGGGGAGAGGGGAGCCCAACATGAACTCACGAGAATCTGGAAGCAGCTCCTTATCCCAAAGTCCCTGATCTGTGGGGATACCTGGGTCTGGTCCCTGGAGACATCTCAGCCTCTCCAAGCAGCTGAGGAAAGATGGGGAACTTCCAGAGCATCGAAGAGGGGAGCCCAGCTTCTGCAGTTGCTCCATCTCAGAGGGGCTGGGGTCCCAGGGGAGTCTTGCATCCCCTGACAAGATAGCCTGTGTGATGGAGTCTCCAGGTGGAGCTGCCCCAGGTCCTGGCACCGTGGGGAGGCCAAGAACAGACCACTGATGGGGAAACAGACGACTTGAGGGCAGCCCCAGTGCTGTGAGAGGGGCAAGAACAGGGCCTTCTGGGGTCCAGCCCACAGGCCGCCACCCTCTCCCCAAAGCCCCAGAGACCACCCGCCTCCACCGGCCCTTCCTTTGAAGTCTCAGGGACTGAGAGCTCCTCCTGAGCACACGTCCACCTGGATGGATGGTTCTCCTCACACTGGATAACGCCCATCATCTCCCTGGGCTCACCCTGCTCTGCGATGGAGTCAGGAAGCCTGGGGACCCACAGTGACCTGGGCCCTGGCTGACAGCCCCTCAGTCTGGAGGTCAGTGCCCCCCTCTGCCCAGGGCGCAGAGCCAGTTCACACCCTTTGGCGTTTGCACCCCTGTGCAGCCCCTAATATTGTCCTCTGGTCTGCTCATGACCTCCAGGGGGCGATATGGGGCCACACAGAAAATTGACAGGTGACCTTTGCTCTGGCTAAGGAGGTGGAGAAGGAGCCTGATTTCCATCCCTCCCTCTAAACAGCGGTCCCCACCCTTAAGGGCACCAGGGACTGGTTTCATGGAAGACAGTTGCGGAGGGGTGGGGATGGTTTGGGGACAATTCAAGCACATTACAATTATTGTGCACTTATATCTGTTATTATTCCATCAGCTCCACCTCAGATCATCAGGCGTTAGACCCCAGGGGGCCCTCCTCTCACAGACCCTCAGTGCCGCTTCTATGTGCCCACACTATGCTACCCAGCCTTCTAGGGGCCTATGGGCACCCATGCCAGCTCCCATCCCTGCCTGGAACCACCCATGGGAAAGATCACAGTGACCACAGAAAAATCAGCCAGGGTGACAGAGGAGGCCCTATAATGGCAAGGAGAACCTGCATAGTTCTGAACCAAGGCTCAGGCAACAGACACGGAGAGGGAGAGTCTCCTGGAACTTACCTGAAGGACCAGGGAGCCCACAGTCAGCCCACCCCCCAGCACCAGGTTCCTCTCTTCCCAGGACATACAGGAAACCTTTCCTTCTCACCTGGGAACTGCAGCTCCTCCTGACACCCGGGTCTGGGTCTCTGTCCCTGAAAACAGACGCCAGGCTGGTGACAAGCTAAGGTGGAGGTCAGGCCCCTACCATCATCACTCAGCTGACCCCTTTCTCTCCTCCAGAGTCAGTGTGTCCTTCCTGCAGGGAGTAAATGCAATCTTCTCAGATATTTGAAAACAACAGGAAGACCCTGAGCATCCAGCTGGGTTTCTGTCTCACAGGAACAATTACCAGCAAAATTTGGAAACCCCTGGGTCTGTGTGTGGTGCTGAGACCCCAGAGCAAAACACAGCAAAGGCCAACACTGGGGTGGGTGGGGCAGCCTAACCGGGGTTCTGGAGTCTCAGTCAGGCTGGGCAAGCGTGTGACCTGCGCATCTGCTGAAACAGCATTTCTAAGGTGTCACCTGGGGGTTCACAGTCTTCGTGGAGCTCCACAGGAGTTTCCCGCTCACCGTGGAGGTGACGTCCCTGTGACAAGAGTTCCTCATGCACCTGCGCTCCCGCCCCCACCAGGCTCCTGCTCTGAAGGGAAAAGTCAGAAGGGGATGACAGAGGGCAGTCGGGAGGCTGAGTGTGCATGTGATCCAGAGCAGTGGGGACCCCGGACTCGGACACCCCAAGGTTGTGCTTTTCCAGATAAGGTGTGTGTATGTAGGTGTGTGTGTAGGTATGTGTGTGTACGGGTATGTGTGTGTAGGTGTGTGTGTGCAGGTATGTAGGAGTGTGTATAGATGTGTGTGTGTGTGGGTGGAGAATCACTGCTCTAGAAGGCAAAGGACTCAGCAGAGTTTAGGGAATAGAAAGACAGACAGAAGGGGAAGGGGGCGGGGCCACTAGGGAGGGAAGGATGAGCGGGGAGGGAGTGGGAGGGGCCTGGGCAGAGGCCCCGCCCCCGGGCCACGTGACCCAGCCAAGTGCTCCTGCCCCGGGAGGAGGCCCAGCACAGAGCGGGAAGGACAGCAGAGCTCACACAGCGACTGCAGGGCCTGTGAGCGTTTCTGGACCGGAAGTTCTCCTCACAGAGAGAGGGGCCAGCAGACAGCAGGCCCCATGGAGCCCCCTTCAGGTCCTGCAAGCAGGAGGCGTGTCCCCTGGAACAGGATCCTCCTGGCAGGTGAGAGGGGACAGTTTTCAAGGAGTGGGCAGAGACTAGAGAACAAGAGACTGGCTGGTCTCTGAGGAAGACGGGGCTCTGAGAGGGGACAGAGGACTTCTGTTCAGGCCTGAGGGCAGAGGGTGGGGAGCAGGGAGGGTGGGGTGCTCAGCCCCAGGAGACTCTCCATGAACTAGAGTTGGTGAGGGGCAGGAAGACCTCAGATGGTGTAGGTTTTACAAGTTATTCTTCACTGAATAGAAATTGTTGAAAACTGATGCCAGTAACAATGATTTATATCTGGGTGTCACTACAGATCAATACGTAACCAAGACAGCAAACATGGTTCTTACCCGGCACCCTTAGAAACTGACAGACACCAGGCTGTGGAATTCCTGGGAACACTCTTTCCTTCACCTCCAGGAATTAATATGTAGAACCTGGTCCAGGCCCTGGGTTACAACCAGGATCAGACAAGCCCCTGCCCTCATGAAGCCCACACTCTGTGGGGAGGAAGACAGACAAGCAGAGAGATCTAGAATATGCTGACAGGTGCTGACAGGCATCATGCAGGAACCAGACAGGGAAGGGTCAGCAAGTGAACACGGAGGGTCTTTCGAGCAGGTGGTCAGGTGGACGGGGCAGCTCCCAAGAGGCCCCTGAGTGTGAGCAGGCGTGTGAGGGCAGCGAAGGAGTGAGCCAGGGGACAGTGGGGGAAACAGAGGAAATAGAGCCCAGAGGGGCTGAAGTGATGGGGTCATGCTGCTGACCTTGAACCAGGAGGACACACACAAACACACACACATACATATACCCAGGTACACGTACACACATGCTCACACACATGCAAACACATGCACACACATACACACACACACCAAGGCTGAGGGATGAAGAGACCTGCTCAGGACCCAGGGCACCATTCCCACCGCAACACACAGGTCAGAACATTAACTGATTTCTCTCTCTTCCCTCCTAGTCTCACTCTTAACCTTCGGGACCCCGCCCACCACTGCCCAGCTCACTATTGAAGTGGTGCCCCGCCTTGCTGCAGAAGGGACAGACGTTCTTCTACTTGCCCACAACGTGACAGGGAATCCTCTAGGCTATACCTGGTACAGCGGAGAAAGGGTAAAAAACAGCCAGCTAATTGCATCATATAGAGCAGACACTAATGTAACTACCAAAGGGCCTGCACACAACGGTCGGGAGACACTTTACCCCAATGGAACCCTGCTGATCCAGAACGTCACCCAGAAAGACACAGGATCCTACACCCTGCTCATTGTAAAGAATGATTTACGGGCAGAAAGACAGACTGGACACCTCCACGTACACCGTGAGTACTTCCTCTCTGACCTCGGGGTCTTGTGGAGGGGTGAATTCTGCTCTGACAGACCCGGATGGTGCTTTCATCCCCCTCTGCATTATTTCTCGTGTTGGGGTTTGAACATTCAGTGCAGGACACACACAGTGAAGACAAACTCCAAAGGGTCAGAAATGCTTTCCTGCAGACACTGTGTAGCAAGAAGGATGGTCTGATGGAGGAATTCAGCAGAGGGAGAGCACTCTCAGTCCAGCCCCTGGGTCCCTCCCTGCGACCATGACCCTGAGGAAGACCCTGCAGGACTCAGGGAAGGCCCTGGCCTTTGGGCCCCCAGGGATCCTCACAGACAAGCTCAGTCCCAGGAAGCCCCTCCCAGACTCTGTCCCAGGGCTCCTGCCTCCAGTGACACTGGGAAGCCTGCGCCACATCCCTAGGCTCCTGAGCTTGGCACCAGCCAGGGCTCAGCCCCAAGAGCCACCTGTGTGCAGGGGCACAGCCTGGTCCTGCTCCTGAGACTCAGCACGGAGATCACACAGGCACAAGGTCCCGAGGAATCAGCCAGATGCCCTGGGGGACTTGGAGACTCCAGAGAAATCTCCGCAACCCCAGAGAGGAACGGAGGAAGGAAGACACTCCTGGCAGCTCCTCGTCCCCCAGGGTGCAGCCGAGGGAGCTCTCTCCTTAGACTGGATTGTGAAAACCAGGAGAGATGCCAGGTGGTCTCTGAATCCCACCCAGTTCTGTCCACCACTAAACGCTGCTGCACAATCAACCCCCGAGGAAGTCTGTGCTTCTCCCAGACATAGAGCAGCAGGTGGCCTCACACTCTCTGAGCTCAGATCGCCATGCATTTGTCTTGCCATACACAAACCTGCCTTATTCTTTAAAGACTCTGTCTGGCTGAGAGGCGAAGGATGCCAGTTTTGTTTAAAGATGCTTTTAGAGGAGCGAAAGGTATAAAGAAAGTGAGAGTGTTAGTCGTTCAATCATGTCCGACTCTTTCCTACCCAGTGGACTATAGCCCACCAGGCTCCTCTATCCATGGAATTCTCCAGGCAAGAATATGGACTGGGTGGCAATTTCCACCTCCAGGGCATCTTTCTGACCCAGGGATTGAACCCAGGTCTTCTGCACTGGCAGGCAGATTCTTTACTGTCTGAGCCACCAGAGAAACTCAGGGGTCTGTACTCTCTGTTATTTCCACTGTGGTGCTACCCACACCCGTCATCACCAGCAATAACGCCAACCCCTGGGAGCACAAAGACACTGTGGTGTTAACATGTGGACCCGAGGCTCAGAACACCTCCTACATGTGGTAGATCAACAGTCAGAGCCTCTCCAGCAGCACCAGGCTGGAGCTGTGTGAGGACAGCAGGACCCTCACTGTGGTCACTATGACAAGGAAAGACACAGAACCCTAAGTGTGTGAAGCCCAGAACCCAGTGAGTGTCCGCCGCAGTGACCCATTCACCCTGCAGGTCCTCTGTGCGTGTGTGGTCCAGGCCGACTGGCTGAATCTACAGTGCAGAGGCCAGGCCGTACCCATCCCTCTCAGGTCCGAGTACATGGGCTGTCACCCCTGGACACCCAGAATGGACATGACTTCCTGTCCCAGGCAAGTCCAGGCAGGTCCACCTTGAATAAAGACACGGAGGGGATGGACTGCTCTCTCTTGGTGCCTGAGGATCACCAGAATATGATAGGAGAAACAAACTAATATTTCAGGTTCACAATGACTGAGCATGAAGGGTAATGATTGCAAAATTTTCAGACAAGTGTGTGAACAGCTCAGAAGGACTCAGGGGCCCTAATACAGACCAGGAACTTCCCTTCCCTTTGATTGCACCATGTGTGGCTTTATGCTCTTTTGCTCCAAATGATGTGGACACCCCACCACTTCCCCCTTAGATTCCTCTTACCATCCAGAGGGAAACCTAAATCTTTCCTGCCACACAGCCTCTAACCCAGCCACACAGTGCTCCCGGCTTGTCAGTGTGAGGCCCAGGTTCTCTTTATTCCCGTCATAACATGTTCTCTCAGATCCTACACTCCCTGACTGGCCTGGATAGCCCCACAGTCAGAAAATCAAGGTTCCCAAGGCTGATACCGCAGAGCTGTCCAATATTAGAGTGTTGTCCCAGCAACCAGGCAAGGGTCCCCCTGGTGTGATCTGGGGGTC
Source organism: Cervus canadensis (assembly GCF_019320065.1). Classification (NCBI taxonomy): domain Eukaryota; kingdom Metazoa; phylum Chordata; class Mammalia; order Artiodactyla; family Cervidae; genus Cervus; species Cervus canadensis. The sequence goes on along the minus strand of NC_057403.1, from coordinate 16,242,809 downwards.
AGAGGAGATGTGCGATCATCTCTCCCATTGTCACCTGTCAGAGACCCAGGGCCTTCCTTACAGGCACCTGTACAGAGGTCACTGGGCCCCGAGACTGAGGAGGGAGCGTGGCCCAGGCCCCTGGCCCACTCTCAGCAGTCACCCCTCTGTCTCTCCACAGACCCACTGGCACAGCCCTCCCTCCAAGCCAGCAACACCACAGTCGCAGAACATGAGGGTCCCGTGGTCCTGACTTGCCTCACAGATGAGACCAGGGTCTCCATACGCTGGTTCTTCAAAAGCCAGAGTCTCCTCCTCACAAGGGGGATGACACTGTCCCTGGACAATAGCACCCTCACCATAGACCCCGTCAGCAGAAAGGATGCCCGGGATTATCAGTGTGAGGTCTCCAACAGGGGGAACTCCAGCAAAAGTGACCCGCACAGGCTGAGTGTGACCTGTGAGTAACCATCATTGCCTCCTGTGTTAGTCATTCAGTGGTGTCCAACTCTTTGTGACACCACGGACTTGAGCTCACTTTGTCCATGGGATTTCCCAGGAATGAATCCTGGAGTGGGTTGCCATTCACTACTCCAAGGGATCGTCCTGACCCAAGGATCGCACCGTGTCTACTGCACTGCAGGCACTGTTTTCCATATAAGCCACCAGTGAAGACCATTTTAACCTGGATAATCTTCCTTTATTAATTCCACCAGGAATTAGCCTATCATCTCATTTCCTTCACTTCAAGCAATTGGAATGTGTGCTGTCTCTCCCCTCCTCATCCCCTGATTTCTCCTGGCCCTCTGCTGTGAAGCCTTGTTCCCAAGACCATTGGAAGCAGCACTAAAGTCAGTACCTGGGACTTCCTGGGCAGTCAGTGGTTAAGACTCCACCTTCCACTGCAGGGGTTGCCGTGTCCTCCTCCAGGGGATCTTCCCCACCCAGGGACTGAATCCGTGTCTCCTGTTGGTCAGGCGGGTTCTTTACCACTAGTGCCACCTGGGAAGCCCCAGTGAGTCATGAAGCCTAAATCTCCTTTTTCTTGTGTGTACAATGGTGTTTATGAGGCACTTTGTAGAGCTTTGTGAATACGCGCTTCAGTGAAGGTGGGAATCACAGCAGATGTGTCTTCAGGCAGTAAGTGTTCAGTGTGTTGGTTTGCACTGTTGTGATTACAGGCTTGCTGTCACATTCAACTCCAGGTCCCTCCACTTGTCTTTCTTAGTTGCACCGTCGTCTCTACAGTGGAAGCAACACCATTTCCTCACAGGATGGGCGGTGGTCATGTGTGGTGAGAGATGGGGGCCTTGAGGACTGTGATTTGCGAAACGTAAACTGCCATGATTCTGTGTTGCCTGTTGGTCGGTTAGGTCTCTGCTTACAGTGCTGTCATGTTCCCTAGTTTCTCACTGACATTCTCTCGGATGCTGTGTCCATTATTGAAAGTGGGGTGTTGTAGTGTCACTGTTATGGCAGAGCTCTTTCTCCCCTCAATCCTGTCCATTTTTGATTCAGAACTCTGGTGGTGTTAGGTGCATAATGCTTATAATTGTTCGATTTCCTTGATGGATGGGAACTCTTCTTGATATGTAAGGTCCTAATGTCTCCTGCAGGCTTTTTTGGCTTAGAGGTGATTATATCAGACACTCATACAGCCACCACAATTCTCCTTTCTTGACTATTTGCATAAAATATCTTTTTCCTCACTTCAACCTTCTATGTCTTTGTATCTAAAGTGAGTCTCTTGAAGAGAGTAAAGAGAGGGTTATAATTTTTATCCATTCTGTCAATCTCTGCCTTTAATTTGAAGGTTGAGGCTACCTATCATTCAAATACTTCCTGATAAGAAAGAGCTTCTGCCATCTAGCTACTTGCCATATGTCCTCCATGCTTTATTCATTAATTCCTCTATTACTTCCTGTTTGGGATTTAGGTGATTTCCTTTCATATGTGTCATTTTGATTCTATTCTTCCACTTTCCAATGTATTCCAGTTCTTTTCTTAGTGCCTAACTTGAAGATGACAGTTATATCCTAAACATATATCTATCGAGTTGACATACCAACTAGATTCTATGATGTATAATACAATGTGCTCCTATACATCTCCATTCCCCCCATTCTGTACACTTATTGTCATATATTTCAGCCATCCATATACAATGTATGCTGATTGTATAAATTTATAAATATTGTTTCATGCAATACCTTTGAAATAAAAAACAAAAATAAGCGATTGCATAAAAGACAATAATACTAGCTTAAATAAGATAGCTACCTACCGTGTCCCTTTGACCACTGTTCTTCATGTATTCCTATGGCTCTGTGTTACAGTGTAATGTTTGTTCAGTCATCTTAAAGGATTCCTTTTACATTTCATATATGCCATGTCTCCAAGGAATAAACTCCCTCGACTGTTGTTTATCTGGGAAAGTCCAAATTTGAGCTTCATTGAAGGAGAGTTTCTCTGTACATTGCTTTCCTGGTTGACAGTCTTCCTTTATACGACTTAAATCAGGCATCTCAGTACCTTCTGGCCCTGGCCTCTGATGTGAAATTTGCTTTTCACCTTATTGAAGATCCACCGTACGTGATAAGTCACTTCTCTCCTGCTGCGTTTTTCACTTCCTCTTTCCCTCGGTCTTTCAACAATTTGACTATAATGTGTCACAATATCTATATCTTGAGTTATCCTTTTTTGGAGTTCCTTAACCATCTCTAGTATGTGATCTCATCTAGTTTGGGAAGTTTTAAACCATTACATTTTTATATCTTTTTTCATTGCATTTTTCTCTCTCTTCTACTTCAAGAACTGCCACACTGCATGTGTTTGTCCACTTGATGGAGTTCTGCATAATACTTTGCCTGGAGTCAGTATTCATCAATTTTTTTCCCTTTCTACTCCCCAGTCTGAATAACTTCTTTTTTTCCTATCTTCATGTTTACTGATTCTTTCCTCTACCTGCTCAAATGTGATGAGGAGTCTCCCTTCTAAGTTATTGTTTTCAGTTCTTTTACTTCAGCTCCAGATTTTCTTCGACCCTGTTTAAGTAATTTAACAGTGAGGAAGAACACATCTTACTTGAGAAGCAGGTTCTCCTCAGACCTGCCCAATATGGAGACAGCCAGCCTCCCACACTAAGGACTCCAGTGCTTTAGACATGGACCTTGATTATATAGCTACCCAGGTCAATCTCAGACAAGCACATTAGGAGTAGAAAACCACAGCAGAGAGGAGGCTGGTTTTGGACCCTGAGATGGAAGGCTCATCCCAAGGAGCTCTTAGATGGGACGAATCGAAGAACTGGACTTGTCCTCACGTTTGATGTATCCTCTACCCTCTCTAGGGGCTTCTCAGGTGGGGCTAGTGGTAAAGAACTAAAGAACCTGCCAGCCAATGCTGATGCAGGAGACTAAGGGATGCAGGTTTGATCCCTGGGTCAGGAAGATCCCCTGGAGGAGGAAATGGCAACCCACTCCAGTATTCTTGCCTGGAGAATTGCATGGACAGAGGCACCAGTCCAGATGATCAGGAACCACAGACAAAGGTCATACTCTTTGGTAGTCACTCGCTCCCTCTTAGAAATCCCATGAGCCTTCCAATCTGGGTGCAAACAGACCAAGTGATATGGGGACATGCATCCAATGGTCAGTGAATCGATGAGCAGAGTTTACGGATCACTGAGAAGATGATGCTGTCCCAGACAATCAACGGTGTCAGGACAGAGAATGCAGGGTCCCACCTGTGTAGGGTCTCCTCCCAGTCGGAGTCTGCAGATGTGACCCCAGCTCCCCAGATGAGCACTCTAAGTGACCCTCAACACCTCTACATCTTCCCTTGAAATTTCACTGGAAGTGGGTGTGTAATGAATGCAAATAATGAGGATGTAGTCTCCTTTCAGAGCCTGTAGAACAATGTATTTAATTAATTATGCAAAACTTAGCTAATTTTGTCATAGTTTGGTTATTATTTGTGAGAATTGTTTGACTGTAGGCAAAGCACTGGATCTTGTGCCTCAGTTTCCCTGTCTGTAAAGCTGGAGAAGAAGAGCTGGATCTTAGGGCTGCTGTGAAGATGTTCACTAGGAAGTGAATGAGATTAAAATTCTTCCCTGGGTACCTACACAGAGTCAGCATGCAAGGTGATATTTTGGTTTTCAACGTTTTGGGTTTTGGCTCTAGAGTTAAACAAGTTGGTTACATTTTTGATTCATCTGGTCCTACTTCTATGACTTCCATTCCTTTATTGAAGCATGTGTGTCTCAAATCTATGAATGCACACTGGGGATGACAACCCCTCCCTCGTGGGGATGGAAAGATCAGAACAAATGGGTGTGAAGAGGACACTGATGAGAAAACACACAGACCTCAGAGCATTTCCTTCCTCCTAACCAGGACGTCTCCCTGTAAGACTCCTCGGGATATTCCCTCCAGTGAACTCGGCCCACACTTCCCCTCTCTCTTTCTCTCCTGCTTTCAGGGCAAGAAAACACCCAAGCGCTCAATGTGGGGACCATTGTTGGCATCGTGATTGGGCTCCTGCTTGTGCTGACACTGACGGCTGCCCTGGGATGTTTCATTTCCCTTCACAGGTACAATGGCATTCCCAGATTCTACTCCTGCCCCCAGGTTGACCCAGGTCCTAGAGGAAGGACACTCCATCCTCCCATTCTCGGCCTGGATCTCCAGGACCTCCCCACTGCCCCGTGGATATTCTCTCTGATCCTTCAGTTCCTCCCTCACCAGGTATTGACCTGTGGCGGCTTCCATAACACCACCCTCATTTATTTTGTTATTTAGTCGAGAAGTTGTGTCCAACTCCTTTCCCACACCATGGACTCCACTGTCCATGGAATTTCCCAGGCAAGAATACTAGAGTGGGTTGCCATTTGCTTCTCCAGGGACTCTTCCTGACCCAGGAATCGAACCCACATCTCCTGCATTGGCAGGTGGATTCTTTACCTCTGAACCACGAGAGAAGCCTCATCTATCAGTTAACACAATTAAGACCCCTCCTTGTCCTAGTTCCCTATATGTAGGCTGGCAGGTTGTAGGTACTCAGAAAAAGGTATGTCTTCCCATATATTTAAATCCAGCTACTCTGATGAGGGGCTGTCACAGGGCCAGGATCTGAGGGTCGTCCTCGCCAAGTCCTCACTTGGCCAGAGAATGGAAGTCTGGACAGGCCAAGTGGGGTCAAATGCCCCCACGTGGCCGATGCATTAACAACAGCCCCTGACGCATGTGACAGAACATCGTGCCAGGTCAGCAGGAGGTGGGATGTCTTTACACTTAAGGTCCAGGTAATGGAGACAGAGGACAAGGCCACTGTCACATTTCAGCATCTCCTGGATGAGGGCAGGTGGCCACAGCAGTGACACTGCACTCAGTGAGATCCCAGAGTCCCTGGCTTCCCCCTTCCTCCCCACGCACTGGCCCTGCTCTCTCCACAGGCGTGATGCATCCACTCAGACAAAGCTTTAGATGGATGGATGCCTTTCGCAGAGCCTTGGTCCGTTTGCTGGCCACTTTCTCCTGAACCCTATTAGCCTATGGTCCTGCCCTTCTGGACTCGGGGCAGATATGGCTTCTTAAGGACTTTCCTCAGCATCCTTGCTGGGCCCTCCCCTCTAAGCAGCCTCTGTGGAGAAAGGAGGTGTCCAGCCTCTGCTTGGACATAGGGATCCTCCTGTCCCATGTTCTGACAACAAAGCCTTGACCTCCCTCTACACTCCTCACAAATAAGCCTCTTACTTTTTTTTTTTTCCTAACCCCGGTTGCCTGCACCACAACAGAGGGAACTGGCCTCCAGCGTCCACCTCGGGTGAGTGTCTGTTCAGCCCAGGACAGCGGGGAGCCCCGGTCAGGCCCTGCCACGTCTCTTCCTGCCTGCCACCCCCAGGGTCTCTGGTCCTTTCTCTGGGGCTTCAGAACAGGGGACCCCTAATGCCTAGGCTGCTTGTCCTAAGGCTTGTAATCCTGGCAGGCCCCCTCGCCCTCTCTGGGGCTTGAAATTGCCAGAGTGTCTCTCCCTTCATGGGGCTCTTCCTCCCATAGTTCACCAGAAGGTGGACATCCAGCCTCTCCTCGGAGAATGGGCTAAGCTTCCTCACACGCCCGGTGCTAAGTTCTATTTCTTCTCCCAGGACGTGGTCCCTCTGGCGGCTCTGTCTCCCAGGTAAGTACATCCCTTCCTTGTCTCTTCTCCCCAGCGTCCGCGCTTCACAGTCTCGGGGCAGGGGGACTGTGCAACCCTGAAGCACTGTGAGACACCCTTCACTCGAGGGCAGTTGAAAATCGCTCAGTCGTGTCTGACTCATGTGACCCCATGGACTGTAGACCGCCAGGCTCCTCTGTCCATGGATTTCTCCAGGCAAGAATACTGGAGTGGGTTACCGTTGCCTTCTCCAGGGCATCTCCCTGACCCACGGATCGAGCCTTGGTCTCCGCATCGCAGGCAGATTCTTTGCCTTCTGAGCCACCAGGGACGCTCATGAAAGTAGTTAGGACATGGCAAGTCCCACCAAGCTGGGAGCTGGATGCGCTTCAGGGGCATGACCACCCACCACCTCATCCTGAGGCTGCCCTGGTCCCCTGACTTGACCTCAGGAGAACCTTGGAGTTGAGCCAGGAAAAGAGTGGGCATGGGATCATCAGTCAGGGGAGCCAGGCTAACAAGGGTGGCAAACAGGGCCCCGATAGGATTTGCGGTGGGGGCTGCAGGCTTGGAGATGGCTGCACGGGAGAAATGACTCTCCTTCCCTCTTTCCCTATGCCCGTTCTCTCCCGTGCCCAGGCCTCCCTACCTGATGCCAGATCACCAGCTCCCATCTACCAGGTGAGTGTGGGGATCCACGGTCTGGTCCCATATGCCCATGGGGCTCAAGAAATGCCCCTTGCACACCTGGCTGTGCTTGGAGGTCCAAGAAATAGCAGGAAAGATGGGGAAAGGGATGAAGAAGAGGGAGGTCTGTGCCAGAAACCTCTGATAAAACCAGACCCCCACAGAGCAGCCCTGGGGGACCCGGGGCCGGGAATCCCTGGTAAGTCATCTGAGAAGGTTACATGAGCTCCAAGGCATCGGTTTTCTTTTGCAGGAATTACTACGCCCCGACACAGATGTTTACTGTCAAATCAACCACAAAGCAGATGTGGGTCGTTAGTTCCTCCAGACAAGTCTCCTTACGGACTGTGGGAAAGAGCTTACCTGAGACCCAAGACCCGAGTGAGGTCAAGAGGTGGAGCCTGAGGCAGAGAACCAGCTCTGAGACCTGAGGCTATTCGGGAACCTGGGGCCAGGCTCAGGGTCCTCCTGGATTCCTGGAGACCCTGACAGGCTGCCCTGAACCCTGGATGGACCAGAACTCAGACTGCAGCTCCCAGAGTGGGGGGAGGTTTCAACAGGACAAGAGACTGGCCTGTGACCCACTGTGACCAGCTGAGAGATCTGCATAAAGAGCACTTTCCTTCCCCTGCTTGCAAAATGTACTGCCCTTGAGTCCTGTCCAGCAAGAAATTCACCCGAATCTCTGCTCCCGTTTCTCCATGGTCCCACAGGGAAAGTATTAGCTCTGGTTACCTGACCTCCCCATCTATTCCCTGCGGGAAAGCAAGGGGAAGGCTGTGAGAATGGAGGTGGGGGGCATGCTAGCAGGAAAGGAGGGTCACCAGACCCTTCGCAGCCATATGGGCACTCGGCAGTCCTCACACGGCCCTGGGGTCCCAGACACCTCCCAGTGCTTGCTCACTTGGAATGGAGTCTCTGGAGCACAGAATGTGGGGCCACCTGAGACCCACTAGAACACGAGTCAGGAAGGAAGGACGAGTCGTGTGTGAGACACATATTCTGGGTGAGGCCCCTGTGCAGCCTCTTGGCATCCTGAGCGCTCTGGTCCTCCTCACCAGGCCCTGCTGGCCCCAACTGGTGGCTGCCTCCAATGAGTTTTTGTTGTTCAGTTGTTAACTTGTTTCTGACTCTCTGGGACCCCATAGACTGCAGCACCCCAGGCTTCCCCGTCCTTCACTGTCCCCTGGAGTTTGCTTCAACTAATATACACTGAGTCAGCGATGGGACGGGAACTTTTGTCCACAGATCTAGGATGCAGAATGTCTACTCTCTGCATGGGTTTCTGTCGTGTCCCTAAGGGCCTGAGCCCTGAGGTCATCGTTCCCTCTGGGGGGACAGAGGAACAATCAGAGTCACCAAAGTAGGAGGGACCCAGAAGCCATGCTCTGAGCAAGGCCCTCCCAGGAACTTCCCATGACCTCTGTCCACTTCCCGCTGGTTTCCACTGTGCTTTCCGATGTGGATCGTGAGCCTGCTCCCAGCACACACACACACGTGAGCCTCAGGGCGGAGTTGCAGCCTCTACCTAAAACTCAACCTGGCTACCACGGCAAAGGGCTCACCTGTCCCCTCCTCAAAGTGTCCCGTGGGCCCTTCCCACCCAGATCTCACCTGCAGCCACCACCACACACCTGACCTCAGTCTCTCCCTGAGGTCCCTGGGAGGGGTGCTGTTCTCATATAAGTCTGCTCGGATCAGGTGCCCACACTCACATAAATGTAGCAGGTGTGTGCACTAAGGCTCAGAGCCCACAGTCGACAAGCATGCTCAGCCAGTGGCAAGTGTCATTTGTGCTGAGATGAGAGGTCAGAAAAACCACCTGCAAAGCTTCCGATCATGATTAGGTCTAAATTACTTATCCCCCAGGCATACAGTCTTGGATGAGACAAGGTGACACTTCTTAGTGTTCCTTATTCTGTAACAAATGACCACAAATTTAGTGGCACAAATCAAGTTGTCAGTATGACCCTGTTCTTTCTGGATTCTACAGACAATTCATTTCTTTGCCTTTCCAACCTGTGAGAGGCTGCCTGCTTTCCTGGGTTTGTGGCCCCTTCCTCCACATTCGGCCAGCAGTGGAGCATCTTGAAGCTCCCCAAGCTCTCCTTCCATCATCCCATCTCCTCTGGCTCTGCCTCTCCTGCCTTGGAACATTGTGAATATTGGACTCAGCCCAATACGTTACCCACCATAATCTCCAAGTCACCCCCACCATATCTCCCCTATACCCCAAATAATCTCCCAGTCACGTGATCTGAATTTCTTCTGTAGGTTTCCTTAATCGTGGGGTGCTTTCTCGGATTGTAGGCTTGAGCTTGTGGACATCTCCTAGGGTTCTGTGCTCTGTCCACCACTCCTCTCGAGGCCGTGGTCATCATCTTCCCTCCCTGCAATCTGCTCTGGGCAGCTTGGACTTTGTCATGCTGATGTGGCGTCTCGTCCTGCCATGACGTCCACAGGAATCTCAGCGGGCCTGAGCCCTGGCGATCAAGGCCAGTCCACGCTCCCTGTAGCTCACCCCACCTCTTCTTTTCTGTGAAGTGAAACTTGCTCAGTCTATACAACTCTTTGCAACCCCAAATTCCAGAGTGGGACATGATTCAGCATAAATGACATGTGGTCTTGAAAGGGTTAGTCGCTTGGTCGTGTCCGATCCTTTGCGACCTCATGCCTGTAGCCTGCCAGGATCCTCTGTCCCTGGGGTTTGTAAAATGATATGTAAACACTTGACAAATGCTTGAGCTGTCTTAGGAGAAAACCTACTTGAGGGCCTTTCCCTTCTATACTCCCCTCCTTGGCCACCAGAGGGCGGCAGAGCTCCTCCACAGTCGGGGGCCTCCACAGGGCTGCCCACCTCCTTCCCACTTAGCAGCTCCCACCGCCCAGCAGCCTCCGACCCTCAGCAACCTACTCCGTCCACGGTCCTCCCCACTCTCCCAGTTCCCCACACTGGACTCTGTCAGCTCCTCCTCCCAGCCAGGCCCACCTGAAGGCCAGACTCCCCTCAGGTAGCTCTGCCCTCTCAGCCCCCTGTCCTTCTCTGCTGAGGGTCTGCTCACCCTTCACGTCTCAGCCAAAAGGTCACTTTCTCAGGGGTGCCTTCCATGATTCGCAGTCCAGCTGAGATTCCATGACAGACTCCGGATGCACCAGACCCTTCCCCTTCAGTGCATCCCTCCATTATAATTAGCTCATTATTTCCAGGATTTTCTCTGAGTGTCTGCCTCCCCATCACAAGTCAAGTGTGTTCACCCACGACCCAAGTCTATCCTATTGTCTGGAGTCCAGGACACAACCCACGGCTGACATGTCACACATGCTCAATATACTCTTTAAATAGATAAGGGAATCTACATAACAGAAGCCAGACCCCCACCCCCCTCCCAGAGTGACACCGAGGGGTCAGAGAATATCCCTTGTGGACACAGGGGCCCTGGCATCTGAGTTGGGGGAGACCTGCAAGTGCCCACAGCTGCTCCAGGGCGGGACTCTATTCCTCCCGGAGTCAGGAGTGAGGACAGGGGCCGCTTATCTGTGAGGAGGCAGACCCTCTGCTCATTCCCAGATTATCACACCCACTCCCATCTCTACTCAGGAGAATCTTCTAGTCTCCCCAGAGGGCCTGGGCTGGCAGCTTGATTCCTTCTCCTTCTCTCGGAGACCTGACGTGGCTCAGAATCCTGATCCTCCATCCCAAGGGAGTGACCACAGGGGAGGGGGGAGCCCCAGCGTGAACTCACAGGAATTGGGGAGCAGCTCCTCATCCCAAGGTCCCTGATCTGGGGGGACACCTGTGGTCCTTGGAGACATCTCAGTCCCCCAAAGCATCCTGGGAAAGGAAGGGAACTTCCAGGGCAGCGTGGCACAGGGGAACCCAGCTTCTGCAGTTGCTCCATCTCAGGGGGACTGGGTCTGATGGGGGAGGTGGAGCTGCCCCAGGTCCCGGCTCTGTGGGGAGACCGAGAGCAGACCACCGATGGGGACACAGAGAACTAGGGTGCAGCCCCAGTGCTGAGAGGTGGGGAAGGACAGGCCTTCTGGGGTCCAGCCCACAGGCCGCCACCCTCGCCCCAAAGCCCCAGAGACTCCCCACCGACCCTTCCTTTGAAGCCTCAGGGACTGAGAGCTCGTCCTGAGCCCACGTCCACCTGGATGGATGGTTCTCCTGCCACTGAACAACAGCCATCCTCTGCCTGGGCTCACCCTGCCCTGGGATGGAGTCGGGAAGTCTGGGGACCCACAGTGACCTGGACCCTGGCTGAGAGCCCCTAGTCTGGAGGTCAGCGCCCCCCTCTGCCCAGGGCACAGAGCCGGCTCACACCCTTTGGCGTTTGCACCCCTTGCAGCTGCTTACATTGTCCCCAGGTCTGCTCATGACCTCCAGGGGGCAACATTGGGCCGCACAGAAAATAAACAGGAAATTAACAGGTGAACTTTGCCTTGACTAAGGAGGTAGAGAAGGAGCCTGATTTCCATCCCTCCCTCTAAACAGCGGTCCCCAACCTTAAGGGCACCAGGGAACGGATTCATGGAAGACAGTTGCGGGGTGGTGGGGGTGATTTGGGGATAATTCAAGCGCATTACAACTACTGTGCACTTATATCTATTATTATTACATCAACTCCACATCGGATCATCAGGCGTTAGACCCCAGGGGACCCCTCCTCTAACAGACCCTCAGGGCCCCTCCTGTGTGCCCACACTACACTGCTCAACCTTCTAGGGGCCTATGGGCACCCATGCCAGCTCCCATCCCTGCCTGGAACCACCCATGGGAAAGATCACAGTGACCACAGAAAAATCAGCCAGGGTGACAGAGGAGGCCCTATAATGGCAAGGAGGACCTGAACAGTTTCTGAACCAAGTCTCAGGCAACAGACACAGAGAGGGAGAGTCTCCTGGAACTTGACCCATGGACCAGGGAGCCCACACTCAGCCCACACCCCAGCACCAGCTTCCTCTCTTCCCAGGACATACAGGAAACCTTTCCCTTCTCACCTGCAACCTGCAGCTCCTCCTGACACCCGCTTCTGGGTCTCTGTCCCTGGAGAAGGCAGTGGCAAACCCACTCCAGTATTCTTGCCTGCAGAATCCTGTGGACGGAGGAGCCTGGGGGGCTGCTGCCCATAGGATCGCACAGGGTCGGACACAACTGAAGTGATAAAGCCTGCATGCATGCATTGGAGAAGGAAATGGCAACCCACTCCAGTATTCTTGCCTGGAGAGTCCCAGGGATGGAGGAGCCTGGTGGGCTGATGTCTATGAGGTCGCACAGAGTCAGACACGACTGAAGTGACTTAGCAGCAGCAGCAGCAGTGGTCCCAGGAAACAGACGCCAGGCTGGTGACAAGCTAAGGTGGAGGTCAGGCCCCTCTCCAGTCATCACTCATGTGACCCCTTTCTCTCCTCCAGAGTCAGTGTGTTCTTCCTGAGGGGAGTAAAGCAATCTTCTCAGATATTTGAAAACAACAGGAAGACCCTGGGCGCCCAGCTGGGTTTCTGTGAACGGGAACAGTTACCAGCAAAATTTGGAAAGTTTGGATCTGTGCGTTGTGCTGAGAGACCCCAGATCAAAACACAGCAGAGACCAACACAGGGGTGGGTGGGGCAGCCTAACCGGGGTTCTGGGGTCTCAGTCAGGCTGGGCAAGCACGTGACCTGGGCGGCTGCTGAAACAGCATTTCTAAGGTGTCACCTGGGGGTTCACAGTCTTCATGAGGCTCCACAGGTGATTCCCACGCACTGCGGGGATGACGTCCCAGTGACATGAGTTCCTGACGCACCCCCCACCCCCAGGCTCCTGCTCTGAAGGGAAAAGCCAGAAGGGCATGAGGGAGGGCAGTCTGCATCTGATCCAGATCATGGGGCCCCGGACCCGGACACCCCAAGGCTGTGATTTTCCAGACAAGGGTGTGTGTGTGTGTGCATGTGTGTGTGTGTAGGTGTATGTGTGTGTGTGTGTGTGTAGGTGTGTATATGTAGATGTGTGTAGGTGTCTGTGTGTAGCTGTATGTGTAGGGATGTGTGTGTGTGTGTGTGCATGTGTGTGTATGTAGGTGTATGTGTAGGTATGTGTGTGTGTGTGTGTGTAGGTGTGTGTAGGTGTCTGTGTGTAGCTGTTTGTGTAGGGATGTGTGTGTAGGGATGTGTGTGGGTGTGTAGCTGTGGGTGTGTGTAGGTGTGTTGTAGGTGTTTATGTGTGTAGGTGTGTGTGTGTGTGCAGGTGTCTGTGTGGATGTGTGGATGTGTTTGTGTGTGTGGGTGGAGAATCACTGCTCTAGAAGGCAGAGGACTCAGCACAGTTTAGGGAATAGAAAGACAGAAGGGGAAGGGGGCGGGGCCACTAGGGAGGGAAGGATGAGCGGGGAGGGAGTGGGAGGGGCCTGGGCAGAGGCCCCGCCCCCGGGCCACGTGACCCAGCCAAGTGCTCCTGCCCCGGGAGGAGGCTCAGCAGAGAGCTGGAAGGACAGCAGAGCTCACACAGCGACTGCAGGGCCTGTGAGCGTTTCTGGACCGGAAGTTCTCCTCAGAGAGAGAGGGGCCAGCAGACAGCAGGCCCCATGGAGCCCCCGTCAGGCCCGGCAAGCAGGAGGCATGGCCCCTGGAACAGGCTCCTCCTGGCAGGTGAGAGGGGACAGTTTTCAGGGAGTGGGCAGAGACTGGAGAACAAGAGACTGGCTGGTCTCTGAGGGAGACGGGGCTCTGAGAGGGGACAGAGGACTTCTGTTCAGGACTGAGGGCAGAGGGTGGGGAGCAGGGAGGGTGGGGGCTCAGCCACAGGAGACTCTCCATGAACTAGAGTTGGTGAGGGGCGGGAAGACCTCAAATGGTGTAGGTTTTGTGAGTTATTCTTCACTGAGCAGTAATTGTTGGAAACTGATGACAATAATAACATTTTATTGTGTCACGACAGAAAAAGACATAACCAGGACAGTAACCACTGTCCTTACCCCGCACCCTTAGAAACTGACAAACACCAGGCTGTGGGATTCCTGGGAACACTCCTTCCTTCATCCCCAGGTATTAATACCTGGAGCCTGGTCCAGGCCCTGGGGTGTAACCAGGATCAGACAAGCCCCTGCCCTCACGGAGCCCAGGCTCTGTGGGGAGGAAGACAGACAAGCAGAGAGATCTAGAATGTGCTGTTAGGCGCTAACAGGCGTCATGCAGGACCCAGACAGGGAAGGGTCAGCAAGTGAACACGGAGGGTCTTTACAGCGGCTGGTCATTGTTGGGGGCAGCTCCCAAGAAGCCCCTGAGTGTGAGCAGGTGTGTGAGGGCAGCAAGGGAGTGAGCCGGGGGACAGCTGGGGAAACAGGAAATACAGAGCCCAGAGGGGCGGAAGTGATGGGGGTCATGCTGCTGACCTTGAACCAGGAGGACACACACACATACACACGCTCACACACACACACACACATATACACAAATACACACACATGTATGCACACACATATATACACACATACACACACCCAGACACACACACACACACATACACACATACATATACACGCACACACACATATACACACACGCGCACACACAGCCTCACACAGTATAAAACACACCAAGGCTGAGGGATGAAGAGACCTGCTCAGGACCCAGGGCACCATTTCCCATCCCCCACACAGGTCAGAATATTAACTGATTTCTCTTTCTTCCCTCCTAGTCTCACTCTTAACCTTCTGGCTCCCCCCCACCACTGCCCAGCTCACTATTGAAACAGTGCCCCCCCTTGCTGCAGAAGGGATGGATGTCCTTCTACTTGCCCACAACGTGACAGAGAATCCGCTAGGCTGTACCTGGTACAGAGGAGAAAGGATAGAAAACAGCCAGTTAATCACATCATATAGAGCAGACACTAATGTAACTACCAAAGGGCCTGCACACAGCGGTCGGGAGACACTTTACCCCAATGGAACCCTGCTGATCCAGAACGTCACCCAGAAAGACACAGGATCCTACATCCTGCTCATATTACAGTTTGATTTACAGACAGAAAGACAAATCGGACACCTCCACGTACACCGTGAGTGCCTCTTCTCTGACCTTGGGGTGTTGGGTGAGGTGAATTCTGTTCACACACACAGGACTGACAGACCGGGATGGTGCTTCCATCCCTCTCTGCATGGTGTCCTGTGTTGGGGTTTGAACATTTAGTGCAGGACGCATGCTGTGGAGACAAACTCCAAAGGGTCAGAATGCTTTCCAGGAACCCAGACCCTGCAGACACAGTGTAGACAGAGGTTCTGACTGATGGGAGGGACTCAGCCGAGGGAGAGGCCCCTGGGCCCCTCCCTTCTACCATGACCCTGAGGAAGACCCTGCAGGACTTGGTGAAGACCTAGCCTGAGGGACCTGAGGGATCCTCACAGAGAAGCTCAGCCCCAGGAAGCCCCTCCCAGACCCTGTCCCAGGGCTCCTGCCTCCAGTGACACTGGGAAGCATGTACCAAATCCCTAGGCTCCTAAGCTGGTCACCAGCAAAGGCTCAGCCCTGAAAGCCACATCCCCGCAGGGATGCAACCTGATCCTGCTTCATGAGACTTTCACATAGGTACAGGGTCCCCAGGCTCTTAGTCAACTGCCCTGGGGGACTGGGAGACTCCAGAGAAATCTCAGCATCCCCAGGGAGGAAGAGAGAGAAGCAGCTCCGGGCAGCTCCTCATCCCCTGGGGTGCATCCCAGGGAACGCTCTCATGAGGCTGGTTGATGAAACCAGGACAGTCGCCAGATGGTCTCTGAATCCCACCCAGTTCTGTCCACCACTAAACGCTGTTGCACAGTCAACCCGCGAGGAAGTCTGTGCTTCTCCCAGACATAGAGCAGGTGGCCTCACACTCTCTGAGCTTAGCTCCACATGCATTTGTCTTGCCATACACAAACCTG